>NC_135737.1:6123500-6433666 GCF_041903045.1 Epinephelus lanceolatus | reverse complement strand
GTGCTGGAAACATCACACAGCAAAACAAGAGGTATTTGATCTGGCTCTATTTTGTTGGTTCTGGGATATGTGCATGCGTGTCATTTTCACAGCTTATTATTGGACTGTCACTGGTGGCCTGCGTTGTGGGGGAGAATGACAGAGATGCAATTCTGACAACTTCAGGCAGCCGCCGTCCAGAAGTCCAAGCAGACCGCACCAAGCGCACTCCTTGATCGCCTGAGTGGATCCTGCGCTTTTTATCTAGCGCCCCTGCTGTCACCCTCCAGCACTGCAGCTCAAGTTACACTACGCATGTGCAATCCCCCCATGTTTGACCCTGTGTCTCAGCCTTCTCTTGAATAGCCTTGGGAGAGACTGGGGACAGTTGCAACACAGTCCCCAAGCTGTCAGCCATGACAGAACACCATGTGCTAGCTAAACACACTGATTTTAACAAATGCTAACCATGTGACTTAGAAATCAACTAAACAACGATTCAAAGTAACTACGTTGTGATTAATTCATGCAAACGGTCAGGACAGTATGACAAAAATACACCACATGAAAAAATTTACTTTCATACGTCAAAAACACGTTTTTTCCAATAAATCCAGAAGATGATGCTGAATGTAGGCTCTTTTGTCCTGCTGGTGGGAGGGAGGATCCAACTGAGCATGTGCAGCACTGTTGCCAACTCCTCAGTAAGAAAAGTAGCTATTGGCTGTCCTAAAAGTCGCTAAATGACGTCATCGCCTAATTTGCATAATTGTCCATATGAGAGAGACAAAAACTGAGTAAAAAAACCACCCTGAATATGTTTAGAACTACAAGTGAACCTTCTTTCAGTGATTTATATTAGACAAAGAAAATTTTACATTTACATCTGAGTGTAAACCAGGTCGGGATCAGAGCGACAGATCAGCCAGCGGCGGTTCCGCACATGCACAATTCACTTGCAGTCTGGACGTGGAGGGGTTGACGTCTCCTGCTCTGACTGCTGCTGGGAGAGAGGACTGGGCCGTCTGTGAGTGCTTTGGGGCGAGGGAAGGGCCCACGGCAGCATCCGCTGCCCGTTGAGAAGAATAAGAATGATACGTGCTCTCACAACAGAGTCTCCACAAGTCTTCAATAACATCAGAAAAAGTCGCTAGATTTGTCGCTAGTCGCTTTTTTGAAAAACAGTCGCTAGAGGGGTCTGAAAAGTCGCTAAATACAGCGACAAAGTCGCTAAGTTGGCAACACTGATGTGCATTATCAGTGTCATCAATCTAGCATGTTTCTGATTGGAGGAATAAGACTTGTTGCAAACATCCCCAGTCTCCCCTACTGGAGGCGGATGAGGTGGAGGAGGGCACAGCGATTTTGCCTGAAATGACAGCTGACAGGAGCAGAGCGGAAAGCAGATTTAAAGTCTGGCAGTAGCTACATAAATGGCTGAAGGAGATATGATCCGCCATTAACACTTTGTATTATATTTTGAAAATTAACCGGATGTTTTATTTTGTTTCTGTGCACGACTTCCTGCCCCGCACGATCTGCTCTGTGCTGAATTGCTGCGTTGTGCTTCGGCGTCTGGCAAAAATAGAAGTCCTGCGAATCTGTTGCGGAGGGCTGCTGAGCGCCGCAGCTGTGACGGAGCCGGAACGCAGCACAGCCGCAGCCGGTGGAAACACACACATTGACTAGAATTGAAATGTATCGGCTCCGCTGCCGCTCCGGAGCGCAGACGCAACCAACACGCATCTGGTGGAATTTGGGGGCGAGGATCGTTGGGAACAGGTGGAGAACGTGCATGCGTGGTAGTGCAGATGGAGGAGGGGATCGATCCGGAGTTGGAGAGAGTTTGTGGGGCAGGTGGAATGGAGGTGCTGGCAAGGCCGAGGTATGGGAGTCGTGAAGCTCTGCCTGGAAGTTTGCCTGAAGGACTGCTGCCGGAATGATATGACTCGAGGATAATCGCCTTCGGGTGGATTTTGTCTGGATCAGAAGGATTGTTCTGCAGCTCTGGATCTGTGGTGAGTTGATTAATTGATACGATGAAAACTGTCTTAGTTTTAGATTGAGGTAAGCCTGTGGGTTACACGTGAAGCGCACGTCGGTCGATGTGTAAACAGAGGAGTAGGAAACGGATGAGGTATGTTTAAATACTTATTTGAACGGAAATGGAGTCTGTTCAAGGCGTGGTCTTGTTCCTGAATTTAGTTACAAAACTTCATACAAAGAGTTTGTGTAGCAGGTAAAAACCCTGTATGTCTGCCATGACCTTGTTCAGGACGACTATGGCCATGTGAATTTTGATGTAATTTACTATCTCAACTAATTTGATAAGTTGGCAGTCCTGTGTGTGTTGAGAGAGGGCAAACTGACAAATTCACCACCCCTCATGTGACAAGGATAACACTAACAACTATTGTGCTGATTGTACACTTTGACACATCTGGTGGACAAGGGTTGCCCTGGAATCAAATAAATTTTAGCTCAGCAAGAAGAAATATAATGATTGATGCTGTTTACAGTAGCCTATCATGTGAGAGTATCATGAACTGAAAAAAATAACATATTGTTTCTAAGAACTCTGGCTGCTATCAAGTTCAGGTAATTTGGTCTAGACAAAAAAAGAGTTGTTTCCTTTTAGTTCTGGTCCAGTTCTAGTTTGCTCTGACTTTTTCTGAAACAATCATGATGGGTTTTTCAGGACAGGGATTCAATCCAATACTAGTCTGAGTGGGTGGAAGGTCGCTGCATAGATCAGCCTCTCATTGGGCGGAATGAGCCACCCGCTGAAGTCCCGCCCTACCACCTCCGGTTGTGTAGCAGTTTTCAACCTTCAACACGTCCTTTACTAACTTTTGCAGTGTTTGATCTTGCGGGGATGTAGCCAGTTTTGTGCCATGGTTCGCATCCTGTAGGCGATATTTTTGTGGGCATGTTACACCAAAACCTGTTTCACCCCGGCAATATTTTTGCAAGCGCACCATTGCTGTGGCACCGCCCAGAATGATGGTGATTGGTTGAAAGAAATAGAAGCAGCCGGGGCGTTTTTTTCTCCAATCTTAAAGTGAGAGTCGGCGCAGCCAGACCTTTCTTTTCTTGAGAAAGGTCTGGTGAGCGAGACTAATCCAATACAGACAGATGAGGAGGCTGCAGGATGGATTCAGTGGTGTATTGTGAAAAGTTTAATTTTATAGACATAAGGAATCCAAGTTGAATGGTAGGTTCAGCAGGGAAACAGGCAAGAAACAGAAAACTGAACTGCAGTGATTATAAACTGGCAAAAAACTGAGCTGGTATTAATATAGTTGGATTTGATTAGAGGGGATAGGAAGCAGGTGTGTGATTAGTTGATGCAGTTAAGCAGTTAGCAAGGAAGGTCAGAGCTGAGTTCAGCCCGACATAATGTAACAGAAACACTGATGCATTGAACATCCTGTTGTGTCACACTACCTTTTAATATGTCAGGGTTTCATTCCATTTGATTTAAACTGGCTTTATTGGCATGGGAAACATACGTTTACATTCCCAAAGCAAGTGTGAAATAAAAATAAAAATTGTATGTATAATAAGTAAAGATCAACCATAATTTGGCTTATATACATGTTGCTGCTGATTATTGGGTTACACCTCTGACACACCAACCAAATGAGAGAAAATACATTTCAAAGCCTGTTTCATAACATTTTGAGGAAACACGTTTAATCTGGAAACCGGAGCAAAATGATGCACACATTCAATCTCTGTCTCATTTCAAAAACAACCAAGATGGCTGCTGCTATGTCTCACTATAAAACAAACTGGACAGTATAGTTTCATTAAAAGAATAATAATTAACATGACTTAAAGCTTTTCTTGAGAAGAAAGGTTTTGTTTAATCAATTTACATTTTTCAGTTGCACAGCGGTTGTTGTTTTTTTTCCCTTGCTTTGTGTCAAGTCCCACCCTAATGTGCTGTGGTTTTGACTGGCACTGAAGTGCTGTGATTGGCCATCTACACCTGGCGCACCTGTTAATAAGGCCCCTGGGAAATTGAAAATGAACTGAACAGTTTCAGACTAATGTGCCTTTTGATTTAGACCATAGACTGTATATAAAAATTGGACAGCATAACAGCAAATTGAAGCCAAAACATCTTGATCGCTACTTGTTGGCTGGCTGTAGTATACAGTATAACCCTGTCCCCTCCATGTTAGCGGATGGGACATGGGCCAAACAAAAAACTTGAAGTAGCCTACATGTCAAATAAATTAAACAGCCCATTGGTCCGACCATATTAAACCCATTGTTCCGAAGTCCCGTTGTTCTGAAATCATCACAACGCCCTGTGGTTAAGGTCTGGTTAGGTTTAGGCACAAAAACCACTTGGTTAGGGTCAGGAAAAGATCATGGTGTGGGTTAAAATGAAAAAGAAAGTGGCAAACACATAAGCCGTGAGCCTGCTTCGCCTCAAGCCTTTCCCACCTGACCCAGAGCCAGTCGCGGCGCACCATCAAGGCAGAAATACGCCCGCCGGGAGCCGTTCAGCACCGTGGACTGTCGGACTAATGGGATGTCGGACCAATGGGCTGTCGGACCAATGACATGGACCCATATATTCTCAGGGAGATGATACAAGCTCTAAATCTGAAATACACATCACACACAAATGTGTATTTTCATCTAATTGTACTGTGCAACAGTTAGAATAAAGTTTTTGTATTTGTATGATTGCATTTGTATTTATTATATACCTGTTTAAGTATAGCAAGTATAATGAATATAATGTAGGAATCAGTAAGAGGAATCGGTAAGGAATCGGACCGTTAAGGAATCGTTAAAATCCTAACGAGTCCCAACCCTAATACCTATACGTACACTATACATACCTATACATACACTACACATACCTATATATACACTAAGTGGAGAGATGTCAGAGTGAGGGGGCTGCCTTGATCAGGCACCTCGAGCAGTTGGTGGTTCGGTGCCTTGCTCAAGGGCTCCTCTGCAGTGAACTGACACCTCTCCAGCTACCAGTCCACACTCCATATTTGGTCCGGACGGGGACTTGAACAGGCAACCTTCCGGTTCCCAACCCAAGTCCCTATGGGCTGAGCTACTGCCGCCCATGGGTGGGAACTGACAGCAGTGGAGATCACTAATGCACAGACTCTGGCTCCAAATGATGTCAGCAGCGTAAGATGGTCCATTTTTATATCCAGTCCATGTAATGGACTGTTGATGTCAAGCAGAGATGGGGGACTCGAGTCCCATGACTCGACACTGTTTTTAGCCTCATTGTAACCTGTAGCTCTAACTGCCTCTCTGGGCACTGTGTTCACATGTGCGCGCTTGTGCAAGACCGTGAGACATGGGCACCGTGTTCTTGTGTGTGTGCTTGCTTTCGCTGGTCTCATTCTGGCTGGTTGGTGCAGCCTAGACCCAAATGTGTTTGTTGCCATTTGCAGAGCCTGGGCTGCCTACAGAGACCAGACTTTTTCACAGCATATTCAGAGGACATGTAGCTAGCGGATCATGATGAGATGTTTGCTGCATGTGACATATGACTTGACTTGTGACTTGCTTGACCTAAGCAATGACTCTACTTGACTTGCTTGACTCATAGCAGGGACTTGACTTGCTTGATTCTCACCACAACTAACTTGGGACTTGCTTGAGACTTGAAAGTAAAGACTTGAGACTTGCTTGTGACTTGCACATGTGTGACTTTCCCCCATGTCTGATGTCAAGCTATGATTCAGACCTGTGGTGTATGCTGATGTGACGTTAAAGTTGTTGCTGCACATATTTAACCACCTGGAATTGATTTTTCTCTAACAGATGATTCTTGTACAGTGGGTACAATGGAACACAAAATGAAATGCATCCTCAACAACACTGAGATAACAAAAAACACAAACACTGCTTTTGAGGAACGTCTTTATCTGACCCTATGTCCACTGTCTTGCCCAGTGCATAACATAGTGTCGCAAAAGGTGCTTCTGTGCATCAGTCTCTGACATGAAAATCACTGACAAAGAGGCCGTATTTGATGAGTTGGGATGAGAACATGTTGGCCTACCTCAGTTTAACATAATTTTTAAACTCTGGCTTGTTCCAGATTTCTCATTCCGTTGATTTCCACTGCACATTATTCCTGAAAACAAAATGTAAATTGGAAACAAAAAATATATTTCGAACCCCTCTTGACTTCTTCACAAGAGAAGTGAAGTACATGTAGTCCTGCTGTGGAGGCGGCTGGTCCAGTGGCCCACTAAAGGCTGCAGCACAATTGTACATTCATTCATTTTCCTTAACCGCTTGGCTACTCTGGTACAGGGTTGCAGGGGGCTGGAGCCTATCTCAGCTTTCATTGGGCGAAAGGCGGGGTAGACTCTGGACAGGTTGCCAGAATATCACAGGGCTGACACATAGAGAGACAACTATTCACACTCATATTCACACTTACGGCCAATTTAGAGTCATCAATCAATCTAACCTGCATGTCTTTGGAAGCTGGAGAACCTGGAGAAAACTCCACACAGAAGGGCTCCAGCCAGCTGGTGGATTCAAACCCTGAGGCAACAGTGCTAACCACCGCAGCACCATGTACATGTGACACAGAAAGACAGATTATCAATTTGGCCAGTGAAAATATGCTTGGCGGGTGGATTTTTTCATCTGCCAGCCCCCTTGGCGAGTCAAAAAGTTAATTTCAGACACTGCCTGCGAGAGTCCATTTGAACTCACAGTGGTGCTTTCTTGAACTCGTCTCTGAAAATGACCAACTACCACTCCATACCACAGGGAAAACCTTCATTATAATGTGTGTGTGTGTGTGTGTGTGTGTGTGTTTGAAATGTCCTATGTTGTCATGGCACAGTGGTTTTGGAAGAGTGTTTCCAGACTGGCTTTTATTATGTCGTAAGTGCTTTTATTTGTGACAGCGGGGAACACAGATGCACTGTGAAACATAATTGACCTTGGTCTGGAATGATATCCCACTCTCACTGTAATGAATAGCCCACAATGTGCTTATGGGGTATTAATAGCTTATGAGTGGGGATGCACCGAAATGAAAATTTGTGGCCGAAGCCGAAGCCGAATAAAATTAAATGCTTGGCCGAATACCGAGTACCGTTGTTTAGTTTTTCATTAGTTTTTGCAGATGAACCCCCTCCAGATTAGTGTTGTCACGGTACCAAAATTGGGACCCACGGTACGATACCAGTGAAAGTATCACGGTTCTGAGTACTATCACGATACCACAGTGAAAATGAGGCAGATGTGCCTTTTGTCATTTATAAAAAGATAAATCACTTTTCTATAATACATCAATGATATTTCAATGGAATAAATTACTTACTGACTTATTCATACTTCAAAAACAGCATCAATGAGTGATTAACATAGGGGGGGATCAAAATAAAATAAATAAATAAAATAAAAATCAACCAGCCACCCTCCTCCCCTAACAAGTCCCTTCATAAGTTAAGAACAGTCCCTAAAGTGCGGTGAGGTTTGTGGGCCGTTACCTGACACAGAGAGAGAAATGTGAACGGCTCATTTCTCCTCTGATACGTCACATACCTCTGTGCTGTCACGGCTCGGTTGTCCAGGTACTTTTGGGCAGTCATGACGCCAAGAAGAGGATATTATTGGAGCTGGACTTCTCCATCGCCGGTAAGCCTTATCTTGTGCCGCGGAGCACTATGGCCGCCGTATTTGACAGGAATACATATTCCTGTCTGTGTCTGTGACCCCCATTCAACCCACAACCGGTGGGATTCGCCTTTTGTTTCTGCTGCTGGTTGAAATCTGTACTCGCACAGCGTGCTGAATGATTTATTTTGCCCGCACAAAACTATTATTAGTCGCAAATGCGAGTGCGGTGACGGACAGAGTAAAATATCGCCACACTGCTGACATTTTATTCTGTCCGTCACCGCACGCTGTTTGACTGCGTTATCAAAACACGGCGCTATTATTCGGCCTTGCTTTTCACTTATTCCACCGAATACCCAATGTGTGTTTTTTGCAATATTTGGCTGAATATATTCGGTTACTGAATATTCGGTGCATCCCTACTTATGAGCATTTTATTTAACATGTTGGAATTTTAAAAAGCCAACCTCTAAACAAATGTTCACCATGATGGATATTTCTAAAACCAATTTGCTTTATCTGTTTCAGCTTCATCTCTTCCAAAAATATATCAATCAATCAATCAGTTTTATTTATAAAGCCCAATATAACAAATTACAATTTGCCTCAGTGGGCTTTACAGCATACGACATCCCTCTGTCCTTAGGACCCTTGCAGTGGATAACGAAAAACTCCCCCCAAAAAAACAGCGTTAGTAAATGTGCCCTGTGACCTCTGACTCGCTTGGTGTCTATACAGATTTCACTGTCTGCTTACAGTAACTTACCTTAGTCAGCATTTAAGTGTGTGTGTGTGTGTGTGTGTGTGTGTGTGTGTGTGTGTGTGTGTGTATGTATGAGGCCACCTTGTGTCAGGTTGGTGGGATGTGTCAGCCTCAGGGCTTACTTTTATACCCCACAGTGCTGGAGAGTAAGACGACACGTGCACAGACAAAGGAAATCATGTTGTAGCTGATCCCAGTCCATTACTCAGTCACCCTGACACAACACAGACATTGACTGAGATACAAGCAGGACATGCACTGCCCCTACCTTCCTTACCTTCCTATCTTGTAGTCTGGATGGTGACCATGATGGTGTCGAATTGTCCCTGTCATGAAAAACATACAGTCGTGCTGCAACGTCCTCAGTCTGATTCTTGTTGACTTGTGTTTTTCTTGTTCTTCTGTATCAAAATGGATGACATTTTGGGTTGTTTTTCCACACGCAACAATTCTATCCTGATCACCTCAAAGTCTTATAAACATAAACTTTGGCAATTTAAAAGCTGAACCCTATTTTCCCATGTTTTTGTGTGTAAGTGACCAATCGGAGCAACAATTTTGGAAATTAGACCACTACTGAGAGAGAGAGAGACACAGTGGCAAAAAAGGTTGCAATGTAATACCAATGGGCAACTGTGCATGGTCAATTCATATTCATTAAAAGTGCTTGTTTCGCCATGGACAGGCTCAGATTGTTATTATGAGTGTCTGGCCATTATGTAAAAGACCCTACAAAGAAATACAAATGTTCTTCTTACCTTTCGCTGCCCTGTTTGTCATTGTTACCAAGAGATGCCTCAAAGGGTGCAGATGACCCCAGCCCAAGGCCGAGGGGGATCCCATGAAAAGGACTATGGTTGACCCTTAACTTGGATCAACTACAACAATTTACTTTACATCAAAACACATTTCATTTTGTGGAATGGTGTGTGAAGAACTCACTTGTGTGAGTGAAGAACTTGATTCACAGAACTCACAACTGTTGTTAATGTAAACATGTTAGGCGGACTACAGCCGTATGAGTTAAGTCAGAATGCCTCACCAAAAATCAGGGGCTCCTAAAGGAAAAGTCAGAGTATAGAGAGAACAAGAACATTTAAGGAGCAGAGGGACAGTGACCAAATGTAAAAATGGCAAAAAATACGAATAAGCAGCAGATATGCCAGGCAGAGCTGGTGAGAAGTGAGGTAAAATACTTTTTTATCAAATAAAACCTGCTGTATCGGGCTCAGTTTTAAACCTACAGTGAAGGCAAAGGTATCATATCAAACTAGAGGACACGAGGCATCCATTAGTACCAGCCATGTTAAGGGGTCTAAATAACACTCTAAAGGTACGCTAAATTTTGGCAAGGGAAAAAGGAACATTATCATTTATCAAAATGGCGTATTTAAATATTTTTGCAGTTGTCCCTAAACAGTCTTGAAATTGCCTAAATTGAGTTAGAACTAGAAAACCACGAGTAGAACATACTCTTTACATTATTTCAGTTCTGCACACAGTTTGACCAATATTTGATTAAAATAGCCTCAAGATTGAATGAATAATATACAGCTGGAGGAGGTTTATGGGTTGATGCTGGTTGACAGGCAGGTAGGAGGGTTTTAGTGTTACCGACTCTGTGAGAGGACATGAGTTCCAACCTCCAGACTAACATGTTGCAGATTAATAAAGAATTCAGACGTTAATGAAGATATTTTTCTGCTTCTTAACAGTGAGCTAGATACGTCGGAGTTTACAATAAACCGGGGTACAAATCCTAGTTGTTTCAGATTAGTTATTTGTGGTGTCAAAGTTTTTGAGAGCATAAATAGAGAATTGTTGAGCTTTTCAAATGATGATCAGTAAGTGTGTGCTCATAAATCACCCCTTAAACCTGTCAAACACTGCTGGAGAAATTATAGATTATAAGTGTGTAGAAATTATTTGTAGCTGTAGAAAAAAATGTCTAAATGACATTTTTATACAACCTGTCACCTTGATTCTAATTTCTGATACAGGAATTAGCCTCACTGGACTAGTTAAAGAAAAAAAAAACATGTAGAAAACCATGACTGAAAGTTGACTAAAATGTCATAAAATATTGTCAACTAAAACTATGAAGGATAAAAATGATTAAAATGTGACTAAAACTAATGAACAATTTTGTCTCAAGACTAAGTCTTAATCTAAAATAGGTGTCAAAATTAACACTGCTGTAGTGCATTTAGTTTGTGGTGTGAAGGAAAACGAACCAACCACAGGATTTTATGATAACAGATGATTTTAGCAGGACATCAAAAGCTATGCCAAATATAAATCCATCTGCTAATCCTGAAATCTGTCCATGATCTCATAATTGATCCTGATAAAGGCCACATATATCCCATGACCTGTTTATGCTAATGCATACATGTAACCATGGTAACATATATGCATTGTCAGTGAGGGTATTTTCCCTGATTGAAAAGCTGTTAAAACTGCCATCATTGCATCCAACTCTGTGTACTTTGTTCATCAAGTCTATTAAAAAATGTGTGACAGTGATCCCACTGTATTAATCCCCAAATCATTAAAACATGCCTTTTTTCTATCCTGTCTCTATGTTAGTCATTATTCATAACATGCAATTGATTTGCAGGCTAATAATAGCCTATTAATAATGCTTACTATCAGTTATTTCTCTATGAGCTCTTTGTGAAACCAAAGAACAGAAATATAAACACTTCAGAAGCATTTAAGTGCTGCTGCAGAAATTTCTGTCATTCACCAGAATTTGATTTCCCCACATGGGTCCTGATGATGCAGGATGACAAACACCAAAACTGTCCAATCAATGTCAGGAAGTTCTACCGCTTCCTGTTTACTCCTTTTAATACATTTGCAAAAAGTCAGTGTGAAGAAGAACCAATCTTAAACTAAAATGGAACAGTGTTATCATCATTTTTTTTCCTCTGGTGCAAACCAAATGAACTTAACTACAAGTGTTATTTGTATGGTCCCCCTGCAGGCTGTGACCAGGTGCAACCCTGCTTTGTTTTTTGTCCAAGTGTGGTCACGACATCTGGATGATTTGGTCTATTGAATTTTACACCAACAATAAAATGTAGATCCAACAGGGTTGAAGGAGAATAATTACACCAAAAAATTAAATTAACTAACTACACCGTAGCAACCTAGAATTACTTAATCATTGAAAAGCTGTGCACAAAAGCAAACAGCAGATGGAAATCATTTACTGGAATGGCTATTTTTGATTTTGTTTGGTTAAACATATGGGGCTCGAGTTTCCTGGCGCGGCGCAGGGTGGCGCGGGGTGGCGAACCCCGAGGCGCGCTCAGTTTGGTAGTTTGGCAGACCAAGGTGCGCTGAGATGGGTGTGGCGGCGCAGCAGGGGGAGGTGTCGACAGATCCAGCTTGGCGCAGTGACAGTTTCGTGCCAAAAGGCTTCGCCAAAGGTGCGCTAAAAGCTCGCCAGCTGAAACTAGGTCTACTGTCAGCGCAGGCGGAGCGCAGCCGGTGTAAGCCGAAGTTTGGCTGACCGGTGGACAGTGCGCACACGTCACCAAAACCTCACAGGCAGGTTTCCAGAATGTCAGGCACATTAACGATGCAATAAATAGCCAAAAAACACTATTCAATGCAACTATCTGCAATCAGCACATAAATGTATCTCTGTATCGACTGTCCCGTCACATCTGATGTCAGATCAAAGGGGACTGGCACCGTTTGGCACGTTTGGCACGCGTAAATGAAACCCAACCTGATTTGATTAACACAGCTGCAAACTAATGAGTTCACATCCCTCTCAGCCAACCACAAACAGCCACAGCGTCAGACAGGGAGTATATATTCAGCATCTGTCATCTTAGAAAAGTCAAAAGAAAAGAAACAGAGTGAGACTGCGAGAGAGAAAGAGAGAGCGTGCGCGCACGAGAGAAACGCAACATTGATTTACAATTGTGGTGACCTCCTCCCAGGCTACCTTTGCATCATCAGCCCGTGGAGGTCTGCTCGCAGTTCTGTATATTCGGACACTGCGAGCTTGGACCTCCCGGACCAAAACATCAGTTTCCTCCTGGGAGGAGTTTGGCCGTCTGACGCCAGGGCCACATCTGTTTGCGTGTGTGCCCCAACCCCCACCCCCTATAGCCGGTCTACTCCCTCTCTCTCTCTTTCTTGTTTGTGTGTGTGTGTGTTAGTGGGTGTGAGTGTGTGTGTGTGTTCATCTCTCTCGCACTCTGTTTAGGTATAGCCTATATTCCTGCCCGGCTTGACACATTTGCTCGCGGCTCGTGCAGAAAATAGACCAGATGCCGAAACAATCGCTGCAGCGCCGGCCGCGGAACTGCGCGGATGACACAATCGGTTAACATCGGCACCGAAAGAAAACTGGCTTTGCTTCGAGGCGCTTCGAGGCTATTCGCAGCGCTTTCGCATCTGGTGTGGCCCTGGCGTGACGCTGCTGCTCTCTTCTGCCATGGCGATTTGAGTAAACTCTCATTATGCCTTTGCGCGGCGCATTTAAGGGCGAGGAGAGGGGCTCATTTGATTGGTGTGATGTGTGTAAAACCCACTCCACGCCTTCTCTCCTCCCTCTTTCTGACTTGCGCAGGTAGGAGGGACGGAGGTGGGAAAGAGGAGTAGCTGCGCCAGCACGCACGGTGTGCCAAACTTGCAAAATCCGCCTGGCCACACCCAGTTGGCGAAGCGCAGGTGTGCTGCGCCTCCTCCTCGCCCGGTCTGCCAAACTAGAGGCCATGATCTCAACAAAAACAGTTAAAAAGGAAATGTAGGATTTTTTTTTTAAGTAGGAGGAAGTGAGTCATACTACCAACATGTTTTATTGAATGTTTGGGCCTTTAAATATTAGAAACAATAAAACTTTGGTTGAAGCTGGAGTTCTCTCAGTGTAGGCCTGCAGTGTCCTGAGTGTCAGACTTTCTGTCAGCCACTATAACATCTGCAGGAGGAAGTGTGTGGAATCCCACAGTTCTGGGTCAGTTGTTTGTCACTCACCACCTCCTGCAAATACAGAGTCGACAGTTTCCTGTGATGCCAATGAACTGATTGTTTGAAGAACTGTTGGGCTGCAAGAAGGTTTGTTGGTCCTCAAATGTAAATACTTACTGTAACGGGTAAAAGTTTATACTGAACTTTAATGCATGCAAACTGCAGAATGCAGACTGGTGAAGCAACAAAGACAGTCAATGAGTATGTTTACATGCACACCATATTCCTGTATTATTCAGAATATCCTCAATATTACGGTTGCGCATGAGTCATGTAAACACGTGTATGACCCGATTAAGGTCACGTGCCGATTGGAGAAAATTCCGAATAAGACCCCTGGCATATGCCTGTTTTAACCAGAATATTGTGACATGTATGCACCTTAATCGGAAAATGCCCCGTACTGGAATATTCAGTAACGTCTGCGCATGCTTGATTCGCAAGAAATCCTGGGTTGTCGGTGTTGTTATGGTTATGGCAAGCAGGGAGAACAGCAGAACTGGCTTCGTACCTTCATCCACAGACTGCGGGGGGCTCTAGCTGGCGTGAGCAGCATAAGCTGGAGTGAAAGGTCCATACACTCGTTCGCCTTTTCTTCTCGCTCTCGTCTTCCATTGTTGGGTAAAAAATGGATCAGCAGGAGTGTTGTAGTTAAGTTGTGGTGCAAAAGCGCAAGTGGGACAACACAGGGGTATCAAAAACAAACATTACAGCTTCTGTTCATTGTAAACGCTTCTTCTTCTTCTTCTGTATTTCCAGCAGACCAGACGCCTATAGGTGTATCGCTGCCCCCCGCAGGTTGAGTGTTGCATTAAATCAGAGCGTTTCTGGTTGGCCAGTAGCCAGGGGTCTTTTCTGGAACATGCCGAAACACGGGAATATGTCAATTAAAATGTAAACGGAATATTCCAGTTGCTGCAGCGCATATAAACACCTTAATCAGAATATGTTGTGCATATAAACATAGTCAATGTTCACTTCAGTTCAGCTCTCCATGTGAGACATTGTAGCAGCACTGCAGCAGGCATAGAGCCACACAATGAAGCAAACCACAGCTCAGAAGATCAGGTGAGTGGGCCAGTGAACTCACTTTGGAAAGTTGGGTGACATTCTTTCCAGAAAGCTGCAGGAAACAGGCGAACAGAAACCAGGCAGGTGAAAGCAGAGCTTGTGGTCGAAGGCAGAAGGCATAGCGGTTTACTGGGGATCAGACAAAGCAGGTGAGTCAGAGATAGGCAGGGTTGATACCGAGGAAGCAGTCTGAAAACAAACGCTGGAAAGTCTTGCATGAGGTGAGGAACAATCTGGCAAGGAGTGTCTGTGAAGCGGGCGACTTAAGTGACAGGCGGTGATAATCCACAGGTGAGCGGTGTTAGCCTGATGAGGTGGGCATGGGGACCTGCAGGAGCGGGAAATGAGTGGACAGACAATAGGCTGGCAGGTAGGTGTGGTGATTAGGCAGGGTGAATGGAAAATTACTGAATGGGCCTAGGAGATGGCATGTATGGAGGACGAAACGTGCCCAATGTGACAATTTACAATACTTTAAACTTTAGTAACTACAATCTTATTTTAAACATACATTATGTATGAAACCCACTGTATTATCCCTAATGCCTCATCCTGATGTTGTCTGCCAGTATACATGAAAACTGCCGCACTGGTGGCTTAGAATAGACGAGATCCCAAATGCACAACCATGGGTGCAGATCTGATGACAAGTTTGGGGGGGACACAAGAATCATATGCTTACCTTTACTGTTTATTTCTCTGAGGAGTTGAAGTGGATACGCTGTTTCTGAGATGAAAGGCTGTTTTGGTGATGTTTTTTATATGTTGATCAAAGGAGAGATTTTGAGCAAAGATGACACCAAGGTTACGGACATGGGGGGTGATGAGCACAGAGGAGCCATCAATGGAAAGGGAGAAGTTGAGGGTGGATTTGATGAGAGATTTGGGACATATGATGATGACTTCTGTTTTGTCACAATTTAGTTTGAGAAAGTTTATTTTACACCAGGATTTTATTTCAGTGAAGCAGTTAGTGACGGCAGATTATTTGACCAAGGGGGAGAATATACGGGATGAAGAGGAGGGGGCAGGAAACTGAACCTTGGGGAACTCCTTGGCAGGGGGGAGCAGTGGGGGATTTGCAATTGTTTATGCTGATGAACTGGTGTCTGTCGGAGAGGTAGGATTTGAGCCAGGAGAGTGCAGTGCTGGTGATGTAAAGAGAGGTTTCAAGGCGGGAGTGACTGATGGAATGGTTGATGGTGTCAAATGCTTTGCTCAGGTCAAGTAGGATGAGATGTGGTGGGAGTCCTTAGCAGTGCTAAGTTTGCAAATCAGTTTCATGGGGTAGATTGTGTTAAATGCTGAAATCAACAAACAAACATTCTGATGTATGTGCTCGATTAAAAAGTAACATTTAGAATTTAAATATGCAAACCATTCAGTGTAGCATTGTTACTGGCAGTGCTCTGTCAACATCTCAAAAGTCGGTACAGAGACTGTCTGAAAAGTAGTGGATTGCTGAGTGAGAGGTGCAGTGGTAGTGTGTGAGGGTTACAGGAGTTCAGTGAAGCTGTTCCAGAATCTAATGGTGTGGGTCAGGATGGTCAGAGGGTAGCAAAGTGAACATTTTGTGGCTGGGGTGGCTGCAGTCCCTGGTGATTGCGCTGGTTCTCCAACCAGAAGTATGTGACAGCAGAGGGCAGTAACATAGTGTGGATGCCATATCGCCTTATAGTATTATCCTGAGAGCAGCATTTTATTTTATGAAGTGGCAATAACAATTATTGTAATAATGATAATGAATCTTATAATGTATATTTATATTATATGTAAATTGTATATTTATTTCTTCTTCATGCTTCAGCAAAAGAGTGCAAAGAGCCAGTGGCTCAAGCCACTTTAGCCACTCAGTGTGAACATTCCTGATATTCACACATTTAAAGCTGAAGCTGCCCAGTATGACCACTGCTGGTCACTGAGCAGCTGCACTGGAGCTGGTGGGCAATCAGTCCCTTGGTAATGCACTTTAGGGGTGGTAAAGAGGAAAAACAAACCTTTGGGCCACTACTCCTCTGTTAATCCATGGACACTGTTTTCCAGCCAGTGATAATGAACTGTTTGTTAAAACACAAAGACAGCATGTCAAAGGGCCTTGACACACCAAGCTGACGGTCAGCCATCAGTCAATGTCGGGCCATCATTGAGCATCTGTCGCTCTAGTTTTTGTGGTGTGTCCCTTACTGTTGACACTAGTTGGCCCTTGTTGGCTTTTTTTTTGCGGATTCAGCATGGGGAATCGGCAGCAGAGTCCGTCGCTGAATGACATCACTCTGACTGGCACTTCAGCTCAAAGTACAAGAAGAGAAATGTAAGTGAGGAAAATAAACAAACAAATAAAGTCAAGCGGGCGTGAGATAGGCAACAAATGGGTAATATTATTCAACATTCTGACTCTGACCTCGTCATATATTAACGTTTTCTCATGGACTTTACATGTTGACATATAACGTGCAAGGTTCCCTGTGGGTGCATTGGTTGCTGACATCCTTGGACACTGTGTTGACTTTAGCCTGTTAGATGCATTGTCTGTTTTCAAAATACGTTTCAATTTACACAGGAAATGTACAGTTTGGAGGCAGTCTCTTTTAAAGTTAACACACTACGTCGGTACAACATTGTAAATTTTAGTTTAGGCAACAAAAGCACATATGGTTTAAGGAAAAAAGAACAGAGTTTGGCTTTACAGTCTTACGTGAAGTGAACACCGGCCTCCCGGGTAAAAGTCAGTGGTTGCTGGGCCCATTCACTGCCCCTCCCACCCACCCTGACATCAGAAATCACTGTTCATGCACTGGTGTTTGACAACTTCGAAGTGAGACCGGATTGGTTTTGTATATTATGTTTTTAGCCATTGAGCTCTTTCACAGAAACAGTTTCAGGGGTTAAAGCAAGAAAAAAAATTGTGCCTGAAATGTGGAGCATGGAAGATTTGTGTGCCTGAAATCTGAAATCTTTTCCGGAGCGGGGGGCTTGGTGTTGCGGTCACAAAATGAAGAAATAGATAGATAGATAGATAGATAGTTTATTTCGAGCATGTAAAAAACAAAATGATCATACACTAATGGACAGATATAAAGAAAAATAATAATAAAAAATAAAAAAATAACAAGGTAAACATAAACTGAAAACTATAAATCCTGTTTACATATCCGAAAAGGAGTGGGAGGAAGTATAAACTTATTTTATCCCACCTCTTTTTAATAAATTAATAACACTTAAATATTTATAGGCTAATAATAATATATTCCTCCTATCAGTATAATAATAATAATAGCAATAATAATAAATTCTATTTGTCATTTTTTCAATTACCTTAGTTCTATATCTAACAAGACATAAATCTATTACGAAAATATTTATCCTAATAAAATATTATATTATCTTATTCTTTATATTATTATAAATATATAACATACACACACATACTGAAGATAACACAGAATACAATAAATATATATAAACATATATACATAGATACACATACACACATACATATACACATACATATGACATACACACATACTGAAGATAACAAAGATACATAAATAACAAAAAATAAATAAACAGTAAACACACAGTGATAACCAAACACCCTCCTCATTTCTGTACCTTGTAAAAATCATGTCCTTATACTTTTTTTTAAACTGGTTTATATTTGGACATTCCCTGAGCGTCCCTTCCAAACTGTTCCATAATTTAATCCCACAAATTGAAATACAAAAAGTTTTTCTTGTGCGTGCTTTCATTGTTCTGAAATTAAGTTTTCCCCTTAAATTATAACCCCTTTCCCTTCCAGTGAATAGTTTCTGAATATTTTCTGGTAGCAGATTATTTTTTGCTTTGAATAATATTTGTGCTGTATGAAATTGAAATGTATGTGTTGCAAAGGAACGTGTTTATTATCAAAACGAACAAAAAGATTATAGCTTTAGTAGTTACTTTTCAGATTAAGCTTTTATAGCATAATGAGTTTATAAATAAAGATTAAACTTTCAGTGGTTACCAGATGTTTTGACTTATAGCTCCTACATCTCTTTTGTGCCTTGGTGCTATTTATTTTTAGAAGCTAAATCATTTAGGCTGTTTGCAAAATTGTATCGCGCTTGATGTGAATTAAACAGGCAGTTACGTCGAAATTTCGCCTCTGGGCAAGCATGTCATCATTGAAATGGATCTAATGTTGTGGTGGTGATTTTAAAACTTCAGCATAGAGGACTTTTATTGCAACTTTCATTTCTGTCAGGTTTCTGTTACCTTACCTTCAAAATTACCACTGGTTTACCGGAGCCTCTCCTGCTCTGTCTGTGCTCTGTGTCTCAATGTGACATGATGTGAAAGCATGCACAGGCATCAGTGTTGATTGGCTATCACTTGTGCCGTGTAACCAATCAGAGAGGGCTGTAGGCGGGACATTGTTACAAAGCCCAGTGCAGTGGGGACTGCAGGCAGGGAGGGAGACGGCTGTATCAGAGCCAAAGGAGCGAGTTTTAAAATATATTTATTTGATCGGTTATCGATGAAAAAACGTCCGATGCCGATTATGGTAAACAGTAGGTTGTGTGTACTCGCACACTGTGTGCCTAAATCATTTTCCCAGTTCGCACATATATATATATTTAGTAGGGGTGCAACGATACACGTATTCATATTGAACCGTTCGGTACAATGGCCTAGGTTCGGTACGCACTATGAAACGAACAATATGCAATTTTATTTATTTATTTTATCAACTTCTGACGATGCGCTCTGTGCTGAAAGCTCAGTGGATCTGCGCTTGACTATGGGGCTTAAGGCTGCATTATCGAGCGCAAGTATGTATTTGACTTAAAATTTCTTTAAAAAGAGTTTCAATGAAACTCTTTTTAAAGAAATTAAAAAGAGTTTAAAAAGAGTTTCAATGAAATGTTCCACTTTAAGGAGTGGTGGAGTGCTAGTAGAGCCTTTACACAGCAGAAATTTGACTTGCCACAGAAAGAAATGCACAAGTGTACAGTTGCTATTAATTTTGTTACTCACATCTGTGCTTTTACTGCAATTACTTATCAAAATGTCTGCTGTGGAAAACATCTATGGGGAGGATAATGATAAATGATGTTAATGTTTCAGTCTTATTATTGAGGACTAAATTATAATATTGAGCTTTGCTGTAGCCTGAGCTGATAGAGCTTCATGCCCACAGGCTCTCTATCTGCACATACCTTCATACAGGGTTTACAAGTTCAGGGAAAATGTACAGCATAAATACCAAAAATCAAGATAATTTGTAATTTAGTTCAAGAACACCTGAAACGCTTATGGACTTTTCAAAAAAAGGAAAATAATGTGTCAGGTGACCAATCAATAAACAGATGTTGCCATCCCTTACAAAAACGACAGCATGGAATATATGTGGGACCACGCACTAGGAGCCTACTCTCTCCTCATTCCTTGTCTCCTCTGAGACACATTTAAAGGATTGGAACCTCCTGGGTAATGGCAGACCATGATTGATTTTTGATTCATGGGCTATAGGATGGAATTAGTAGAATGGAAAGCACACACAGGATTTGAGGTAGTGATTGCTTAGCAGTAAAGTAAAAGTACAATTACTGCTATAAAAATGACTCAGTTAAAAGTGAAAATTACCATTAGAGAGACCGCTTCAAGTAAAAGTTAGGGTTGCCACCCGTCCCGTATAATACAGGAGTTATATAGGAGTTTATAGATTAATAAATCCTCATGTGCACCTGATTCTGTTTTACATAGTCATTGTGGAGCTGGGAGCACATGCATGCGCTTTGTTCCCACTCCCACAGTGAGACATGAATTGATGCAGAAACATCCTTAAACCTGTTTGTTTATTGATGTGTGTGCCATCTAAACCACTCATTAGACCTGCCACTTAAGAGACAGTCTGTCATTACGCGTGACATTACACATGGCTGTGGCTATTAATAGCGCCCATACCACTAATTCATCACATGCACCTGTAAACCATCATTGCGGTGATATTGCAATCATCAGTATTACACTTCAGACAAATTATTGACGATTAATTTATAGCGCTATTGCTGCACAATTCAGAATAAAATCAAAAGGAGGAAAGCAGGAGGCTGCTGCAGTGGCTTGACTAAGGGTGCCTCAAAGGGACAAAATAGCAGCACGCAATTAATGCAATTAAAAAAATCACATTATGATTAATCCATTAACGCTGACAGCCCTAGTTACTACCCACACCTGTTGCTTGAAGCAGTTAACTTAAAGAAACGTTCAGTTGAGCATATACGTTGAATATAGACAACAAACAAACAGAGTCTCTTCAAGCTGTTCAAAGATATCTTGACTTGGACTAGACCCCACTTGAATCTGGTCCTGGATTTGCTCAGATTTGGATTGGACTCAACTTAAGTGGTCTTGACTTCTTAAGCTGACAGTTAGCACCATGAACAACAGACGTACTGTATGATTCTGAGGTCTTGAACACTAGTGTTCAAAAGCTTCTTTGGTGGAGAACACTGATCTGCAGTGTGCTGGTGCAGCAGCAGCCACATCTTTGTGGCTTGTATTGTGTGTGTATGTCAAGTCCTGTCATTTAAGCTTTAATGTGGACCCAACATCACATGATCATGCAAATGTTTTGAAACCACTGTAGAGCACCACTGAATGTCTCTCATCCTTTATCCTCCTGTTGCTTGCTGTAGAAAGCATTCTGGTCCAGTCCAGAAGTTTGCTGTGGTGCTGTGAATTTACTGAAGTATGTCAGTACACTGGTGAACTTACAGACACAGAGCGGATTTGAGCTGCTGAGCTGACACAGAAATACAAGCACTTATATACAGCAAAAGGAGGCAGGAAGGACACACAGTCGGCATATGAAAACATCAAGGAGGCAAACCAGTAGGGGGGACGGAAGCTTCTCCCAGACACCACTCCATTAGCAAATCTGCACTGTCCAAATGTGCATTTTCTTTATCACCCTTCCCCCATGTTCCCTCTACTTCCACTTCCTCCTTCCTCTCGTATTCCTCATCATTCTCCTGTCTTTCCTTGTACTTGACTGTCACCATCAATCAGTAGCAAGCTTTGTCATCCCTGCCAGCTGAGGTGTTGCAAAATTGAAGGAGAGCCTCACCTCCTCAACTGCTGGCTTCCATTTCAAGGGCCTTGTCCCTCGATGGCTGGGGCGTGGGGGGTTGGGGGGTGGAAGGAGGTCTAATAAAGAATGTGACCATGGAGAAAATGAGGGAAACAAAGGGATAGGAGGGACCAGATGAGATGATAGAGAGGGGAATGGAATGTCAGGTAATCAGGGGGAAAGGGGGGAGGGGGGTCTCTAACAGTGTGTGAGGGGGTGTGTGGGACAAGGACATGGTAGGTCACACAGACATTTACAGGCTGAAGGGGACAGAATGTCAACAGTAAACCCATGTATACCCAGGGTGCACTCCTGTCCTGTGTGTTGTATTGGAGAGCTCCGCTGCCTTGAAGCATATACTGGAATATTCTAAAATCATATTTGCTTTTGCTGATGTATGACTCACTTTTAATGACTGTGGCACATGGGCTATGCTTACTGATGAATGGCTTCAATTAAACCTTCTGGGCTGTGATAACGCTGCCTCCCAGCTACTGATGCTTGCTGTAAGTGGAGAAGGTAAAACAAACTAAACACCCCCTTTGGAATAAGTAGACTGTCCAAAAAGCCAAACCAAAGGAATATAGTGGTGCATGTTCTACAATAGGGATGCACCGATTCATCTGCCAAATATTGGTATCGGCCAGTAGTTACCTTTATGACTGTCATCGGCCTATCGAAAAATAAGATGACATTCACCAGTGGCAGTGGCTGTTGTGTCAAATTAACTTTGTGTAGGATAAAAAGCAGAGCTTGAGACTTGAGACTCTATTGTCCCAAGGACAATAGAAAACATGTTTAGGACAAACAAAGATGTTCCCTGGGATGGAAGGATGCAGGGACGCACTGAAAACACACTTGAACAACAAATCTGAAATCTGAAATCGGCAGGAGCGCTAGTTAACATTAGCTGTTATCAGCCGATGGCTGGAACAGCTAACAAGGTTGGTTCATTGAGGTTGCATTGGGTGACATTTTGATGTGTTCAAGCTCATATATATATATATATATATATTATATTAGGGCTGGGCGATATGGCCTAAAAAAAAAATCTCTGATTTTTTCACAAAAAATCTGATTCACGATTTAAATCGATTTTTTCCCCTCCTAGTTAAAAAAAAAATATTTGCAGCCTGGTAGCACATACCTGGGGTCCAAAACTTTCAGCATGTGAATAAACCCCAGCTTTTCCACGGTAGCCTATATATAGGCACCATATCTCTAGCAATATACATTGCGACTGCATCTGTGATTGCTTTCCACCGGACCCCTTTCTTATCATACGGCAGTGTTTCCCCTACCATCATATTGGATCACAACAGAAGTCATTTAAGGTTACCTTTCCTATAGAACAGGTCTATACCTTGTCCTTTTATTAAACAAACTAAATAGCCTTATGTTACAGGCTGAGCCTGATGTGTGTGTGTGTGTGTGGAGCTGTGTATGTGTGTAGTTGATGTAGGAGGTATGAGATGTTAGTGCACTGGGTTTGGTGTGTGACGTCAGACGGATGCGCCCCAGGAACAAAGTGAGGCATGTGCTCTGTTGTTTACATCGAGCAGCCACAGTGAAGAAGCCTACGCAATTCTATGTGTTGTTTTTGAGTTATTTCCCTCTATGTAAAAGTCAGACACTGATGAGAGAGGCTGTGCATCGTCCCTGCAGTGCTGAAAATAAAGTGCCGTTCTTTAACGCAGACGAAGTCCCGCTGTTTATGTGTTGTTGCCACAACGAGTTAACACAAACTAAAGGAGCTAATAGTCTTCAGAGGTCCCTTTACTACAGTTCGGGGGTCTGCCAGCTTGGTGTTGGTAACACTTATTTATCTTATTTACACAACGCCATGTCATTTATGTCCCTACACGGTGCGTGTCTAAAATCCTCCTCTGCTCGCGCAGGGCGGAGTTCGGCCCTGATGCACACACACACACACACACACACACACACACAGGTGAGCACACACACATACTCAAAGACACAGGTGAGCACACAAAAGCGCTGAAGAACTCGTTCCCTTCTTGAGAATGAGTTCTTCCCCGCTCGCAGCCATGTTGTTTGTGTATCAAGTGCGCGGGGGGGGGGGGGGGGGTGGGGGTTCGGGGATGAGCCCACTCTGAACTACGGGAACCCAGCGTGGAGCGGCGGTGGCGGATTTTAAATAGAAACTCGATTTTCATTAAAACAAATCGGCCTAAACTACAAATTCGAATTAATCGATAAAATTGATTTATCACCCAGCCCTAATATATATATATATATATATATATATATATATATATATATATATATATATGTGTGTGTAGTGAAAAGGCTTTTGAAGCAGCTATTTCTTTAAAGATGTTTTTTATGTAAAAGATAGTTATTTTGTTCTTTTATAAATTTGTACAGTTGAATTTTTGCTCATTAAAGGACAGTGAAATGAAGGGCTGAATGACTTTAAAAATAATCAACAACAACCCAAACCACAGTAACCTTCACTGCCTAAACCTAACCTCTGTAACTTTACATTAATTACGTAACTGTATGTTAAGGATGTAACATCATTTGTGGGATGCAAATTTGTGGGATATCATATGAACCATTCTATGAAAATACATTGGAGCTCAGTGTTTCTTGGTCTGTTGAGCTGTGATGGTAAAACAGATTGCAAATCATCTCCAAGGTTTCTTCCATGTTTGTGCAGATAACCCCAGAGGAAAAAACTGTTTCTCTGAAACCCCATTTCTTACCTCAATAAACAGTTTATATGACCTCCAGCAGCCTTTATGACCACCCACAGCAATATTGTCAAGCTGTTTAATTATGAAGATGATATGGCTCTGGTTGGTCTTCTCCTGGAAGACAATGCCATATATGAAGAGGCTTACCTTAGCCAAGTCACTGTTCTTCAGGACTGGTGTCCAAGTAAACTGGAAATGAATGTGGCCAAAATGAAAGAACTTATGATTCAAACAAAACCAAATGGAACCAGTAATATCCTCACCATTATACTCAATAACCAGCCAGTATAGGCCTGAAGTCTTTGAGCTCCAGTTGTAGCCCTATTTCTCTCCATGGAACAGTAGATGAGGGGTTAATCCCCACTTTGATATAGTGTAATTGATAAGCCATATGATAGGTTGTAAAGTTAGGCAGAGCCAGACCTCCATTGTGTTTGGTGCGTTGGAAGGTAGAGTATTTTAACAGAGGTTGTTTATTGTTCCATATGTACCCACATTCAAGTCTTTTCCAGGATGTTGTTGGTGGCGGTAGGGGAATCACTGCAGTGAGGAAATTAACACGAGAAGGAAATTCATTTTGATTACAGCACTCCTAGACTGCAGTGAGGCTGGGAGGGTAGTCCACCTGGCAAGGTCACTATAAATGTCACTTAATATTGTCTCATAGTTATCTTTTACAGATTTGTTTAGTGAGGGGTATATAGTAATGCCCAAGTAAGTAATTTAGATTGGGATGGTATCATACCACACATGGATGATGTTACTGGCTTGTTATTTAGTGAAAGCAGATGAGATTTCTTTCAATGGATTTTATACCATGAGAATGAGCCAAATTCATTAAAGGTTTTGAGAATTTTAGGAATAGATACTTCAAGGTCAGATGTAGGAGCCAAATTCATTATTTTGTTTTGTGAGAAGTGTATCTTTTTTGCCCCATTAAAGGTTTATTCGTTGTGTTAATTATTATTAATATTAGAATAATTGGTTATGGTTTTCCCATGTTTCTCTCGTTTCCTTTCCACACCTTTATCTTGTCAGGTAATTTGGGACTCAGGTTGGCTCAGGTAGAGCGGCACTACACAGTTTTTTGATCACATTTGATTTGTCCTTAAATAGGTTGTCTTGGAGGCTTGAAGCCGTTTTTTCATTTATTTTTTATATAGTCAATTGGGGCTGTTGTATGAGAATATTTTGGGTTTTCTTATAGAATAAATAAGTTCATTTTTATATAATTCCCGTGGGATCCCTCCTTTTTTCTTTTTCCTTTTTTTTGGTCAATTCAGGCGTGTCTGACTGCAAGCGGCATACCTGAAGCCAGAAGGCAGCAAGACTGGTTCGTATAACTGCCTTAACATTGTCAAAAAACTCCGCTGGATGAATGCTGACAGACACAGAGCAGACAATGGAGCCGCGGAGTGGGGGTATGTGAAGGAGTGAGTGTTTGTGGCGGATCTTTCTTTGTTTCTGTCAGATCGCCCTGGATGGGCTGCTGGGCTTGGCTGTGAAGTGGATTCATGGATTTGATGGACGGGAAAAGCCCAGGAGGCTTTATTGTTGGAGTCTGTCCCGATCTGGGTGAAGTGGAAGGAGTGACAGCCGTAGCGTTGTGCTGCTGTGTATGAACAGGGATGACGTCATGAGCTTCATTCACAAAATGCGCTGTTCTGCAGGGTTGTTGATGCGCTGTTTCGCTATGTGTGGACTGCCTGCAATGCTTTTGATGTGTTCAAACTGTGCTGCATTCACAAACTATGCTGTTCTGCTGTGTGCACTGTCTGCAATCCTGCTGATTTACACCAGTTGAAACGCTCTGTTTATCTGCCTGCATAATGGAGGAAAGTGGTTTCTGTGATGATCCTTTGCAGAAATTAAAGGGATCAAGAAGTGCTAAATTGGGTGCACTTACTAAGAAAAGAAATGAAATCGCACAACTTATGGGAAATTATGGAAACTTGGAATTGGTTCAAGCAAAAATGGCCAAGGATTTCTTAAAGTTGCGTGCTGAGTTAAATGAACTCAATGAAGATGTGAAAGGAATGCTAAATAAAATATCTGAAGCTGAAGTGAAGCAGGACCAAACAGAGTGGTATAAACCTAAAGCAGCCTCACTGGATGAATTTGAAGCCCAGATAGAAAAGTGGACCAAAACAGCACAGCAACAGCAGATGAAGAGGAGATTCACTCAAAGGAAACAGCACAGCAACAGCCTCACCCTCAAGTGGATGAGGATGAGATTCACCCAAAGGACAGTGTCTCAAATGTCTCTGCAAAGCATTCGCACAGGTCATCAAATGCCTCCAGGAATTCAAGCAGATCATCAACCTCCACTGGACGTTCCTCTGCATCTTTGACCAGGCTTAAACTGCAAGTTGAAAAGGCAGCTTTATTGGTCAAAGCAGAAGCACTATCAAAGAGGCAGGCACTGGAACAGGAGGAGGCCAAACTTAAAGCCAAAAAGGAGCAATTGGAAATGCTAACTGAAATACAAGCCACTAGTGCTAAACTGGATGTTTTCACAGAGTTTGAGAACACTCATGGGATGGATAAGGGACCAACAGATGGAATGAATGAGTATTTCAATGAAATGGGAGGTTTTCAGGAAGCCTCAGAGAGGGCTATGGAAATGGTGCCCACCTCCACTGATGTTATCACAACATTACCTGTCACAGAACCAAGCATGCACATTATGGAAGAACAGCTGCGTACTCCTCCTACTGATATCACAAAGTCGGAAAGACACAGCAGCCTGTTCATGAAAAGTGGTCAAACTGTATACCACCCCATCACTCCAAAGCCAAGCAACATATTGGAGGAGCCTGTTTTAAGACGTAAGGGGGTGTCCCAACAGCCTCAAATTGAAATGTCTGCAACAAGGGACAGACCTAGTGGAGCTGCCAGCCAAGATGAACGTGGAGCCATCCGACACAGTGGTGCTGTCATGATGGAAAGTTACGGTCAAACAGCTGATATGAGCGGTATTGTTGATATCATGCAACATCAAAATATTATAACTGAAGTACTGGTAAAGCAACAACGATTATCATCATTACCACCTCTCAGCATACCAATGTTCAAAGGCGATCCATTGGAGTACAAGTTCTTTATACGTGCATTTGAACATGGTATTGAGGATAAAACGGAAAACTGCAAAGACAGGTTGTATTTTTTGGAGCAGTTTACCATGGAGCAACCCCGAGAATTGGTACGGAGCTGTCAACACATGGAACCATCCAGAGGGTACAAGGAGGCCAAAAGGCTCCTAAAGAAACACTACGGTGATGACTTTGAGATTGCCACAGCTCACATTGATAAAGCCCTCAGCTGGCCATCAATCAAAGCTGATGATGCTGAAGCTCTGCAAGTTTACTCTGTCTTTCTAACTGGATGCTCTAAAATGATGGACAGCATTGAGTACATGGAGGAGATGGATAATCCAACCACCATGAGGGCCAACCTCTCTAAGCTGCCATATAAACTTAAAGAGAAATGGAGAGGCTTGGCATATGATCTACAGGAGAAAAACGGACGGAGAGCTAGATTTACAGATCTAGTTGACTTTATTGATCACCAAGCTAGGATTATTTCACATCCTTTGTTTGGGAATTTAAAGGAGACTTCCTCCACATCTTCAGGTAGGCGAACACCAGGACCAGGACCAGGACCGGGACCAGTTCCCTGTCCTCCAAATATCCTGAGGGAGAGGAAGAGTGGTTTCACTACCAGTGCCTCACCTGTGCAAAAGGTGGATGAAAAATCCTCAGGTTCTGCCCTCAAGTGTCTGTTCTGTCAAGGAGAGCACAAATTAGACTCTTGTAATGAGCTGAGCAAAAAAACGCACTCCGAAAAAATGGATTTTTTGAAGAGTAAAGGAGTTTGCTTTGGCTGTCTGTCACCTGGACACATGAGTAAAGGGTGCACATGGAAAATTGATTGCCAAGTGTGTTCACTAAAGCATCCTACTGTTCTCCACATTCATAAAAAGGTTGGCGCCTGCAAAGAAAAGGAAAGCAACAAACAGACCATCACCAGTGCCTCGGTTGAGACTCCTACAGGGGCTGGGGAGCCTGACTGTATTTTGCCTATAGTGCCAGTCAGGGGTGAAAATGAAGAAAAGCAATCACATGATAGAGACGTATGCCTTTCTAGATGCAGGAAGCACTGGCACATTCTGTACCGAAGCGTTGCTCAGAGATCTCAAGGTTTCAGGAAAAAGAACAGATATTCTTCTTAAAACCATGAACAAAGAAGAAGTTGTTAGTACCTGCATGGTCTCTGGCATGGAGGTTTGTGATGTGGATGACGGCATAGTGGTGGAACTCCCTACTGTCTTCACACAGAAAGGGATCCCTGTGACAAAGGAGAATATCCCTACCCAGGAATATGTGGACCAATGGCCATATTTACAACAGGTACGTCTCTGTCACATTGATGCCGACATTGGTTTGTTAATTGGATCGAATGTACCTAAGGCCATGGAACCATGGATGGTCATTAACAGCCAGGGAGACGGTCCATATGCGGTTAAAACAACTTTGGGTTGGACCATTAATGGATCTCTAAAAAGGGGTTCTGTCTCCTCCTGTGGACAGTCAACCGTAATGGCCCACAGAATCTCTGCTGTACAGCTGGATGAGCTTCTGCAGCAGCAAATCAGGCATGTCTTCCCTGAACAGCAACATGAGGAGCACCTTGAAATGTCCAGGGAGGACCATGTCTTCATAGAGCACATCACACAATCAGCCAGACTGGTAGATGGTCACTACTCCATAGGACTACCACTTAGAAAGGAGGACGCAGAGTTTCCCAATAATCGCTGTGTAGCAGAGCAGCGGGCCCTGAGCCTGAAAAGAAACTCAGCAGGTCTCCCCAGTTCCGTGAAGACTATGTTAAGTTCATGGCCGACATTTTGGAAAAGGGATATGCCATGAAGGTGGAAAGGGGCTCACAGAACAGCAGCAAAAGGACTTGGTATATTCCGCACCATGGAGTCTACCACCCTAAAAAACACAAACTTGGGTTGGTATTTGACAGTGGTGCTTCATACCAAGGGACCTCATTGAATGCCCAACTCTTACAAAGCCCAGATTTGGCTAACAGCCTCATTGGTGTTTTATTCAGATTTCGCCAGGAACCCGTAGCGTTCATAGCTGATATTGAAGCCATGTTCTACCAGGTTAAAGTCCCTGACAAAGATACAGATCTAATGAGGTTCCTTTGGTGGCCAAATGGAAATCTGGACAGAGAGCTCGAAGAGTACAAAATGGTGGTGCACATCTTCGGGGACACATCCTCCCCAAGCTGTGCCAATTATGCTCTTAAGCAATGTGCAAAGGATCATGCAGTGGGATTCACACCAGAAGTTGTACACACAGTGCTGAGAAATTTTTACGTGGATGACTGCTTAAAGTCTGTAGCTACGGAAGATCAAGCCCTAGCACTTGTTCAAGACCTCACAGCCTTGTGTGCCAAAGGAGGCTTCAGACTGAACAAGTGGGTCAGCAACAGTCGTGTTGTTATTGCCTCAATTCCTGAAGAAAGGAGAGATGAGGAGATAAAGGATCTCGACTTGGACCAGGACATACTACCAGTTGAAAGGGCCCTGGGAGTCCAATGGTGCATCGAGTCAGATTCACTGCAATTCAAAATAGTCCTCCAAGACAGACCACTCACTAGAAGAGGTATCCTTTCAATGGTGAGTTCTGTTTATGACCCTTTTGGTTTTTTTGTCGCCTGTCGTTCTTCCTGCAAAGCAGATACTGCAGGAGCTAAGCAGGATGAAGCTGGGATGGGACGAGGGCATTCCAAAGGTCCACGCTCAACAATGGCGCAACTGGTTAATGGATCTCAACCAGCTGTCAGGCTATGAAGTCCAGAGATGTATCAAACCTCATGGTTTTAGAGCCCTCCATATTCTGGACAGACAGCACCTCAGTGTTGTAATACATAAACAGTGAAACTGCCAGATTCCACACCTTTGTGGCGAATAGAATCACAGCCATCAGAGCAGCTTCTGCGTTTTCCCAATGGAAATATGTGAGGACAGCGCTAAATCTGGCCGACCAAGCATCCAGAGGCATTTCAGCAGACATGTTCTAAAAAACAAAACATGGATCTCAGGGCCAGACTTCCTAGTACAGCCAGAGATTAGCTCGCCGGTAATGCCGGATCAAACTCTCACTGCAGATGATCCGGAGGTCAAGAGGACTGCAGTTGTGAACACTTTGTCTGCAGAGCAGGATGCAGTCAGCAAACTCATCTCTCACTATTCTGAGTGGCACAGACTTAAAAAAGCAATCGCTTGGATTCTCAAGGTCAAGGATGCATTAAAACAAGTGTGTAATGCACCAAAACAAGTGTGTGCTCGACAAGTCAAAAAGGACGAGGAAAGTGAAAAAGACCAATTGAAGACCCAAAAGAGGGAGTTGGCTAAAGGATCACTCTCTGTAAAGGATCTTCAGCAAGGAGAGGTAGAAATCATAAAATTTTGCCAACAAAGATCCTTTCCAGAAGAGCTCACAGCATTGAAGATGGGTTCCATGGTCAAAAGGAGCAGCCATCTTCATAAACTGTCTCCAGTTCTCCAGGATGGTGTGTTAAGAGTAGGTGGCAGATTAAGCAGGTCGGCTATGCCAGCACAAGCTAAGCACCCTGCTATACTCCCTAAGAATCATCACGTTGCCCAGCTCATCATCAGGCAGATTCACGAGGATACTGGGCACAGTGGACGAAATTACACTCTTTCTCACTTCAGACAGCGGTACTGGGTTCCAAGTGCCAATGCAGCTATACGCAAAGTAGTGGCTAAATGTGTTGTCTGCAGAAGATTGAGTGGAAGCAGAGGTGAGCAGCACATGGCAGATCTCCCTATGGACCGAGTCACTCTGGATCACCCACCTTTCACCAGTGTTGGTGTTGATTTCTTCGGACCATTTGTGGTCAAGTGTGGCAGGAAAACTTTTAAGCGCTATGGGGTCATCTTTACATGTCTGAATATAAGAGCTGTTCATCTGGAAGTGGCACATTCATTAGATACACACTCCTGCATAAATGCAATCCGAAGGTTCATTGCTAGGAGAGGTCAAGTCAAGTTAATGCGCTCAGATAACGGAACCAATCTTGTCAGAGCAGAACGGGAGCTTAGGGAGGCCCTCCAAGAACTGGATGATGTCCACATTCAAGATACTCTGTTTAAGAAAGGCATCACATGGGCTTTTAACCCCCCTTCAGGTTCCCACCACGGTGGCGTTTGGGAGAGACAAATCAGGACAGTCAGAAGGGTCCTCTGCGCTATTCTACACCAACAAACACTGGATAAAGGTCTACAGACATTGTTATGTGAGGTGGAATCAATCATCAATGATACGCCCATCACAAAAGCCTCTAATGACCCTAACGATCTGGAACCCCTCACGCCCAACCACCTATTACTTCTGAACACAAAGCCTTTCATACCACCGGGGGTATTTCATCCGGAAGACTGTTACCCCAGACGCAGATGGCGGCAGGTACAATATATGGCTGACCTTTTTTGGAAAAGGTGGACAAAAGAATATCTGCCAGAGCTACAAAAACGTCAAAAATGGGTACAGAAGAGGAGAAACTTTGTCACAGGAGACATCGTTCTCATCATTGATGACACTGCCCCACGCAACTCCTGGGTCCTGGGGCAGGTCATACAAACCATACCAGACTCCAGAGGATTAGTCAGACAAGTCCAAGTGAAAACCCAGTCCACCACTCTTCGGTGGCCTATATCAAAGTTGTGTCTGCTGCTGGAGGCCCCTACATAAGACTACAAGAGAACTGCTGAAGGACCCTACGTGAGCCTTCTTTCTCCTGCACCCCCCTCCCCGCCCCCCTACACACACCGTTTCCCACTGCAAATACACACTTTTACTGATAACATTGATGGAAGACGATTTCTTGGACTCTGGATTTTGAACTTTTTTTTTTTTGGATGGACATTTTGATGGACGTTTTGAGAATATTGGCTCCTTATATTATATGCAGTTGTAATTGTTTGTTTTCCTACAAGAACAATTAGGGGCCGGCATGTAGGAGCCAAATTCATTATTTACTATCTTTTTTGCCCCATTAAAGGTATATTCATTGTGTTAATTATTATTAATATTAGAATAATTGGTTATGGTGGCTTAACGCCTTCTTTTCCCACGTTCCTCTCGTTTCCTTTCCACACCTTTATCTTGTCAGGTAATTTGGGACTCAGGTTGGCTCAGGTAGAGCGGCACTACACAGTTTTTTGATCACATTTGATTTGTCCTTAAATAGGTTGTCTTGGAGGCTTGAAGCCATTTTTTCGTTTATTTTTTATATAGTCAATTGGGGCTGTTGTATGAGAATATTTTGGGTTTTCTTATAGAATAAATAAGTTCATTTTTATACAATTCCCGTGGGATTCCTCCTTTTTTCTTCTTCCTTTTTTTGGTCAATTCAAGCGTGTCTGACTGCAAGCGGCATACCTGAAGCCAGAAGGCAGCAAGACTGGTTCGTATAACTGCCTTAACATCAGAAATATATGATAAAATATAATCTGCAAATAATGATATTGAATTGTTATTTGACTTGATTGTTACTTGACTTAATGTTAAAAACATTGTTTCATTTGGGCCAACGGTTCAAGTGAGACCATGAAGAGCATGGATGAAAATAGGCATCCCTGCTGAGAGCCCCATTCAATCGGGAAGGGTTCCCATGGCAGTTGTATTTGCATATCTGGCCCCAAGACGAAATATCTCTATTACTTGCCCAAGGTAGTTCCACTCTACAGGGCCGGCTCTAGAAAATAATGACTAGAGGTGCGTCTTAGATCAGAGGGGGTGCACGTGCCCGGCACATTATTCAACACTAAATTATGCATTTTCCAGTCATTTCAAGTGGGATGATCCCAGCCAAGCAAAAATATTTAAAGCGTCTTTCAAGTGCTTTATTGCAGCAATATTGTAGCAGAACAAAGAAAAGGCTACATTTAGTCTGGGCTACCTCACCCATCAGACTATCTAGCAACAGATGTTTCTTACCCTGAAAATAAAACATAGAAATTCAAACTAGGAATTCTATCTATAACAATCACTGTTGTCAGCTCAAAACCATCACTGATTGTTATAGATAGAATCCCTAGTTTGAATTTCTATTTTTTTTATTTTATTTTTTATTTCAAATTTGCACAAACAGTATAATGTGGTAGGACATAGAAGGCAAGGCAAGGCAAGGCAAGTTTATTTGTAGAGCACAATTCGTACACAAAGTAATTCAAAGTGCTTTACAGAACAAGAAAATGCATTAAAATCACAATACAAAATAAAAACATAAATAATCATTATAAAATGAACTTTAAAAGAGAAGAGTGCAGATAAGATCCTTTCAGTCATATGCACAGTGAAATAGAGCTGTTTTGAGCCTAGATTTGAACATTGTCAGAGTAGAGTCTCACATCTTCAGAAAGACTGTTCCAGATTTTAGCTGCATAAAACTGGAATCCTGATTCCCCATGTTTAGTCCTGACTCTGGGCACCAGCAGGAGGTCGGTCCCTGAGGTCCTCAGAGTCCGAGATGGTTCATATGGCACTAACATGTCAGAGATGTACTTTGGTACTAGGCTGTGGAGAGACTTGTACACAAGCAGAGCTGCTTTAAAGTAGAAACATTCTTAACTTCTTCCTACCCCTTTGAACATGACACATACCATCTAACGTAGGCCTACTCACCAACTAATTTATTGTATTATTTATATGCCCTATTTTTGTTATTTGTTTTTCTGTCTTTTTTTTAAACATGTTCTTCTGTAAACACACTTGAAGTGGCTCCTCTTTACCTAGGTCGTCGGGTGGCGGTGCTTCGGATGAGCCGGACGCCTGCTCTGGGGCCGGGGGTGAAGGCAGCGGCTCGGGCGGGAGTGAGCAGGACGAGGCTGCCGCTTGCTCCCCAGCAGCTAGGCTAACTTCACGTCGAGGTCGAGTCTCTGTCTCACCATCGTTACCGTTGTCTGACTTGTTGTTGGTCGTGTTTTGCTTGAACCATTTTCGAATATCCATGGCAATCTCGTTAACGTTATTTGTGTTACAGGCTGTTAACGGTACAGCAGAAAGCTGCGTCCGGCTGGTGCAGCAGCTGCTGGGCCGGTAACTGCGCTGGACGCAAATGAGTGACGTGCAGTCACGCGCACTTGTCATGACAGACAGCGCTGACAGTGACTTTACTGAAGAAAGGAAGGAATTTTATTTAATTACCACTGAATTAAAACTAAACTGGCAAATAGAATACGCACTTCACTATCAATGTGTTCTATATTGTTATGTTAACATTAATTAAAAAAAAAAAAACAACAGATTTTTTTTTTTTCCACTCTTTCCAACTGAGCATGCAGACACATAAAATAAGGGTGCAATGCATGCTTATGCACCCTCGTAGAACCAGGCCTGCCACTCTAGATGATCAAAAGCTTTTTCAGCACCAATAGATAGGATTGCTGTAGGTGTTTGGAACATGTAATAGTTTGCATATACAGTATTGTCTGCCACAAGGCGCTTTGGTATGAAGCCTGATTGGTCAGGGTGGACCAGTTTCCTTACAAAGCGTTCCAAGCGAAGTGCCAGGAACTTGGCATACAATTTTAGGTCAGTCCCGAGGAGACTGAGTGGCCTATAGTTGGAGCAGTCCAAATGATCTTTTCCCTTTTTTGGTGTTAGAGAAATTAATGCAGTATTGACTTGTTCATGAAAGGCCCCTTTCACTACAACTGCATTTATGGCTTGTAGGAGTGATGGCCCTAATCTATATCAAAGTACTTAAGTAGGAGCTCTGACAGAATTCCATCTAGCCCTGGTGTTTTGCCTTCTTTTGCCCCCTTGAGAGCTCATTTAAGATCATGAAGCAGGATTGGTTGGCCAATTTCTTCTGCTTCTACAGGAGTGAGGCTGGGTAAATTCAGTTTTTTTCGGATTTCTTTGCATGATGTCGTGTCTGAATTGGAGTTAGACTGGTACTATTTTGAAGAAAAGGATTGAAAAGCAGCATTGATATCTTTAGGGTTGGTTGAAATACCATTGGTAGTATGAATACTATTGACTGCAGCCTGGGATTCACTTTGTTTAAGTATAGGATAGGCTTGTACCGATTTCCGGTTTAACCAGTTCGGTCTGGTTTAAGAGCTCCACCTGGTTTAATTCACGTCAACCGGATAAACCGGAGGAGAAAAAAAAAAAAAAAAAAAAGCTTTTCACATCTGCGGTGTGTCAAAGGACTATATTCAACTTATCTTGCATTGTAACATGCATTATGACTTAATAAGGTTTATGTTTGTTTATAAATGAAGTGGAGGAGCCTACAAGTGTTTTGTTTAGTTTGTCTCAGAGGCTGCAGAGGGACTCCGCAGCTCCGCTAAGCTGTCTGCTGCTGCTTCAAGAGATCACATTTCATTGGGGGCGGGGAAAAGTGCGAGGGAGTCAGCAGTCATTCAGTTTGTTGCCCTAGTAACCTGTTTCCACTGAAGAAGTTCCTGGTACTATTTGGGGGGCTGGAACTACTACAGGAATGTCCTCTCGCTCGGCCCTCTCAACCGCCGTGTCTCCACTGAGAGAGCGGAGTTGGAGGAAGGTTCCTTGGAGTCCTTCTGCGTCTTCTTCTTGTGTAACCTTGTGTGTATTGGCGGTTAATACAGTATTATTGCCACCTAGTGGATTGGAAGCACATTACACCTATAATGGGCTTTTATTGGGAAAAATAGCTCAAATGCGATTTTTTATTTATTTTTATTTTTAATTTTGAAATTGGACAGCAAATGAAGATGTGAAATCCTTAATGAACACTTTGGTTGCTTGCCAGACAAAAGAGGGGTCAGAGACTGAACCAGTGTAATATAAAGTCTTGGAGTTTAGCTCTAAATTTTAAGTCAAATTCTGTATTCTGGAGGAGGGGGGTGTTAAATTGCCATTGTTTAGATCCTTTGGCCAGTGAGCTGTATTCAAAGGTAGATATGAGCAGTATCTTTACAGGTTTTATCTATTGTAAAGGAGCTTTTTAGAAAAAGTAAAACAATGGAGCCTTTAGTTGTAGTGTTTTCACAAGAGGAAGCAGTGACCCTAGTATTTGTTTTGTAAATGGTTAACGTCTATTTTGCGTAATTGTGATCCTTGTATGAGTGCCACATCAATATTTTTCCTTTTCAATTAGTCAAGAAATTTAGCCCGCTTGATTGGACCATTAAGCCCCCTGATATTACTGAAAAAACAGAGAGATCAGCCAAGATCACGCTGTGGTTGTGTGCTTAAATAAAGTTCCCAGCCAGACATGACTAATAAAAGTATTGTACTACCAAAGTTCAGACTGTTGTGTAAAGTGTAAATAAGATATAAAGAAAATAATTCCCCCTCATCTGAAACCGCGAAACCCATCCCGTCTTAAAGAACTAGCTTGCTGCTTTTTGAAGTGCCTGCGCATTGCGCTGAATACGAAAATGAATCCGCTGATGACATTGTTTGTTTCAAGTCAGTAGTGACCAGTGTTGGGTAAGGGTTACTTTAAAAGTAATCAAAGTACGTTACTGCGTTACTTTCTAAAAAAGTAACCCGTTACTTTACTGCGTTACTCCCTGAGTAAAGTAACTCAGTTACTTTAAAGGTACTTCCAACATTACTCCCTGAGAAAAGTCAAGCACTTTTAAAGTACTTTTGAGTATTCTACATTTCCTATTGGGCAATGGACCACAGGGCGCTAAGCCTACATTTTTTTTTGTCTCCAAAATTAAAGTTATGGACCACTTGCCCTTCACTGAGATCCAATTCTCCCATCACAGCTGTCACTTCGACCAGTAGAAACACAGAAGGATCTGCTGCCATAGACAACTGTATGACAACAAGCAGCAACCAGCATTTTTAATATTTCCTCTAGGGATGTTACCACACAGAGTAAAAGGGGGAAATGATGGTGTGAAACAGCAGAGGCACTTTGTCAACCCGCTGAGTTAACGTTACTGTCATTAGCATCAAGCTAGCAAACAATGGTACATCCTCACGGTCGGACATAAAGTAATAAAATTAACAAATAGCGGCGGGGCTTTTACTCACCACAACTGCAGAGGCTCCCAGCTTCATTTGAAACAGACTACATTATAGACAGTCCGTTATTTATTAATCCCTCTGTGTGTTTATATATTTACTTTTTATCCGCTCCGTTGTCTTTGTAAAGTTAACATATCGCACCGCCATTTCAAACTCAACACTTGTTTCAAATTAAAAGCCCCTTATAACCTCGGCTGAGAGAATCCCTCCATTTTCTAAATAGGCTTTTATTCTGAAACATTTGTCAGAACTTCCTGTGGGAGATACAGTAGCTTGACAGTTTACGTGTGGCGCTTCAAATGTAGCTCCTGCCATCTGCTGACGCTTTTAGGTGACTACAACAACATGTCGGCTGGCACATGAACAGACACAGTGACTCAAGTAATAGTAAAATAAAAATAGGACAAGAATAACCCGATGACATCACACAGGCCGTGAAAGATGACCGGGGATAATTGGTGAGTACCAGCGTGTAGCGTGTACCAGGCATAATGCAAGTCCTGAGTCTGAAATATGTCTGTCAGCGAGTCCTACTCCACCTATTGAGACTCCACCGTAGACAATGGCAGCATTTCTCCGACCACGTAGCGAGCCACAAGCTCCGTGGCTTCTTTCAAACTGATAGGTTTAACGTTATCTCTGTTATTAGAACCAAACCACAGCTGTTGCTGTTTCAGAGCTGAAGGACCAGCGTTCTAAAAGTAACGGAAGTAACTGATGTCTTGTTTGAAAATGTACTTAAGTATTTGATTACTGAAACAACAAACTAACGCGTTAGGTTACTCGTTACTGCAAAAAGTAATCAAAGTACTCTAACACGTTACTTTGTAATGCGTTATACCCAACTCTGGTCCTACTCCACCTATTGAGACTCCACCATAGACAATGGCAGCATTTCTCCGACCACGTAGCGAGTCACAAGCTCCGTGGCTTCTTTCAGACTGATAGGTTTAACGTTATCTCCATTATTAGAACCAAACGACAGCCGTTGCTGTTTCGGAGCTGAAGGACCAGCGTTCTAAAAGTAACGGAAGTAACTGATGTCTTGTTTGAAAATGTACTTAAGTATTTGATTACTCAAACAGCAAACTAACGCGTTAGGTTACTCGTTACTGCAAAAAGTAATCAAAGTACTCTAACGTGTCACTTTGTAACGCGTTATACCCAACTCTGATAGTGATGTGATAACAAAAGTAACATTGTAGTGAGTTGTTTGTTTTGGGGGTAAATGAAATATTATTACTGAAATTTTACTAGTAATTAGTTACATTACTTGTTACTGGAAAAATTTATATTATTACTATGACATGTAACTGCCCAACACTGTTCGGCACATGGTGTCATACTCCACTGGGAGTGTTTCAGAAGCAGACTGTTTTGCCTGCCCAGTTTTGTTGACTGTGTTGATTATTTCTTTTTTTTGTCTGTTTTAATTGTGTTTTCTGTTATTTCCTACTAAGATGTGCTGTAGCCTACAGACAAAGTTATTACCGTTAAAAGATAAGTAATGAACAACATGGATCAAAGATTGTGGTTGTGTTCCAATCATCAAAAATACATTCATGCCCATATATATTGTATCTGTATTTTACATACAGTGCCAGTTAGCAGGAGAAATTGTACTGCTCTGTGCCGCATGTCATGGCCCCGTCTAAACAGACAAGGCACGTATTTCTGGGACGCCTCTGAAATGCACCACACTGCATCTGCTGGAATTACAAGAACTGTCGAAGCATTCTCATCACAGCTCATCAAATATCCCCACTTTGTCATGTCTACATATGACACGTGTCCAGTGTCTGTTATTGATGTTCCAGAATGCTGTGTCAGTTTACACTTTTTTCCTTTATGACAGAAAATGTACAGTTTCTGCTTGTGAGATGCAAATAGTATTTTTCAAAATAAACTCACAACACTGTTGAAACATTTTGTATTTACGTTTATGTCCTTGTGCAACAGAAGCATGTGGTTAGGTTTAGAAAAAATTCTACTCAAACTCCCACTCAGACTTTTCACTCCTTATATAACATTGTTACCGGCAACATTACAAACTGCCGCAGGCTGGTGCATTTCATAACACTGTGAAAGGTGCCTTAGCGGTCAGTATCTTACGTTGACGGCCGCTGACATAGAGATGGTAATTGATGACTTCGGTTGGTGGCCGCTGCATCAATAACTGTCGCCCTCCAGTGTGTATTATACTGCTGCGAAAGGTGCCTTTGTGCATTGGTATGTAACGCTGTCACTGACAAAGCAGCAGTATCTGACAAGTTCAGAATGAGAATGGGCTTGAATTGTCTACAGTGGCAGCTTGGGTGGCAGCTCAGTCATGAGTGCTTCTTTTGTTTGTTTGTTTGTTTGTTTTTGTTTGCAATTTCGGTAAACCAGCCCTTGAGATTAGGCTTTACACTGTTTTGTGTTTTTTTAAAAAAATTCTTTATATTAGTATAATATTACACATAGAATAAGTGCTCTGCCCAGGGACAGGGATGACATAGTGTGTAGTATCTGTTTCTCTCTGAAGTTCAGCATGTAAGGTTTTGTCTCGTCTCATCTCCCCTCAGCACATGTCACCGTGCTGCTGTGGAACTGATCCAAATTGTTGTTTTCACACTGCTGCTGGCTCTCAGACTCTAGTGTAGGTCATGTGACTCTTGCTGCTGCGCTCTGGTCCACACAATGCTGGCATTTTAGAGAATGGCTCTTCAGATGATGACACACTGTGAAGGATCTCCTTCAGCTGTGGAGAGAGCTAATCATCCAGGGCTTTAGTGAATGCTTTTACAAAGATCAACCCATTCAATTCAGCAGCCCCGTCCAATGAATGCCAGTGATGCCAGTGCTGACGTCAATGCATGAATATTATATAAAACGTTACACAATATAACATAAAAACTTAATAAGCATTGTGGCCATGTGTTCTCAGATAATCACATATGCTGTACAAACATATTAAACATATTTTTCAAAACGCTGTAATTATATGAATAGCAGTCCTATAAATCCCGTTTGACAATTTATGATTCACACATAGTGTTAATGTCAAAATCATAATCTGGTTTGTTGCCGTACAGGGAATTTGCTTTGGAGTATAGGTGTATAACTTAAACATATTAAAGGTAAAAGAAATCAATAATCAAAGCAATTGCAGTATTGCAAAAGTCAAGACATAAATATAGAACAGAAGAAAAAACAATAAAAATAGAAAAAAAACTATAAAAATTGTACAATATACGTGAATAAAAATCAAAGAGCTGTTCAGTTTTCTAGAAGTGGTAGTTTTGTGCAGAAATGTGCAAAATGTTGCCCAATTAAGGTGCAAAAATGGAGGGGGTGGGGGTTGTCTCTATCTTTATCTTTGTCTTTGGTCAGAAAACTGGAACTGGGTGCAGTTTATACCAAACACATCTGGAAAATGTTGCATTTTTTAACCTAACATTCATTGCCAATGAAACCGGTGTTCCTTTAAAGTATCACATTGATTTAAATATGACATATCATTAAATATAAAACACATTTCCACATCCTTCCACTGTGCTTTTGATCTATTTCTCTCTCTCTTACACCTATTTTTAACCTACCATCATGAATGCCATTGATATCAGTATTAAATAAATGAATATGTTAATAAATAAATATGCCTATGAAATAAACCCTGAAATAGGGTAATAAATATCTAAATATTTAAATAATGTAGTATACATGAGTCAGTATAGTTTAATAAATAAATAGGTACTGAAATTTTAAGGGAATTTATTTACTAATGCCACATTAATTTCCCATTTCTTTTTATTTTCATCTGTTTCAAAAAACATGAAATACTTGGAAGGGTGTTAGTGGACTCTAAGTCAAAATTTCATATAATCTCTGACTGATAGATACAGCATGTTGCATCCTTAACAGATGAATACTGACATGGTAAAAGTTTTTTTTCAAGATTTTGACTATTTCTTTAGGACATTAACACAACTTAAATCTACAAGCTCAAAGCTTCTTTTGATGTATAATTTGTGGGTGTTTGAAAGAAATCCAGCTGCCACACCAGGCTTTGGTCTCACTGCTCCTGCACAACGCCTCCTCCTCCTCAATGTGAGTGTGAGCGGTCAGCTCTCACCCTGCTGCTGCTATGCGCTGACGCGGTGGGGGCGACTACAGAAGATAGTGATCTTCTACATCTGTAGTAAATAATGACCAGTTAGTGAAATCAAAGTCCTGTGTTGCATCCTGTGTCCTTCCACAATGATATAAATTGATTTGATAAAACAGACAACCTTATGGCAACCTCGAACAATATCTCTTTCCATTGCATTATCTGCAATTTCACAAATAATGGATTTGAGCACATCTCTATCACCTATGTAACCGCTTCCACCTCGGCACATCGATGTGACAAGTTCTGGCCAGTCACAGCACATAATACTAGCCAATCACAGCAAAGTAGGGTGGGACTAGGCAAAACACCCTTGGAAAAAAAAAACTGCATGACACACAGGGTGGTTCTAAGTTGTTATGTCTGCACCAGAGGCCTCATGTACAAAGGGTGCGTACGCACAAAAACGTGGCGTACGTCCTTTTCCACGGCAAAGTTCAGATGTATCAAGAGTAAAATGATCGTGGAAATGTGCAATGCCTCACGCCAACTTCATGGCTGGCGTATGACACTTAGAGGTGATGCTGGGAAACTGTTATAATAAATAAATGTGAAAACAATGAGTGCTCAGAGTGATGTGCACATCAGAGACACATGAACAATTAACACTGATGAACAATTAACACACCCACATGTCTGCAATTAGATGAGTGGATATAAAAGCATTAGCAAAGTGGTGCCGAAAATACCGTTAACAACAATGGCTGCTTTAGCAGTATTAAGACATTGTAAATGGTGCAATACGAAGAGAGCGTGTGTTCAGAGACAGAGAGGATTTACTGGCACATGATGACAACTGGCTCATCAGCTGCTTCAGGTTCCCGAGGGCAATCCTCCTGGAACTGTGCGCAGAGCTGTGGCCGGCCTTGCAGTGCAACACGGTGAGGAGCCATGCGCTGCCTGTATCCATACAGGTGCTGACCACACTGGGGTTCCTAGCAACAGGGACATTCCAGAGGGAGCTGACCGACTGATCGGGACTGTGCCAGTCGACCCTGAGCCGAGCCATGCCAGCTGTGTGGGACAGAATTATCCGCAGCCAGGTATATCAAATTCCCATATGCAGCTGAACAGGCCAACATTAAAGCACAATTTTCAGCAAGAGATGGTTTTCCTAATGTTATCGGAGCTATCGACTGCACACACATTGCTATAAAAGCGACATCGCAGGATGAATTTGTTTATGTCAACAGGAAGCATTTTCATTCGATCAATGTACAGATCATATGTGATGCGCAAATGCAATTAACCAACATTATGGCGAGGGGGCCTGGTTCAACACACGATTCATACATTCGGAGTAACAGCATGGTTGGGAACAGACTACTAGCTGGCATTGTGTGCGAGATGGGTGGCTTCTTGGTGAGTAAATAATTGATTTGTTTAATTGTCCTAAAATTAATCCCCCTGATGCGCATTGAACATGTGCGCCCCCAAATATTATCCTGTCTTCACATCATCAGTCAGTGGTTAAAGTTAGTGACTTTCTGTTTTGTGCTGGTTAAACTAGCCTACAGCTTCAGAGCTTTCTAACAAGCCCCTGATTGTCTCTGTGTGTAAGGGATAATGTATAGTGAGCCAGTGACTGCTGAAAAATAACTCCCTTCAGTTATGAAGGGAGTTATTTTTCAACTGTCACCGGCTCACTATACATATACATATACATTAGCACACAGGAGCTTGACAGACTGATGATTGTAAGTGTAGACGTTGGTGCAGAGGGGAAAGGATACAACATTGAGGGGAACCTGTGCTGATCATGGATGTATTAAGAGACCTGGATACATTTCTGTCAAAGTTGTTTAATGGCACATGAAGGCAAAAACCTCTTTTTTCATGGTATAAAATTACCTGGATGATCAGTGCTGTTTCTGCATCATTTGGCCCATTGAGCAAGCGCACTGCTTCTGCCAAGTGAACTGGCTTCTTCTGATTTAGCTCTATATTAACTATTGTTATCAGACATTCTTAATTAAGCAATTAGCCCCAAGAGGCCATGGTTTGCTGGTGATTTTACCACGGCTAAGGGGCGTTGTTAGGCATGACACGAAGCAGAGTGCCTAACAACGCCCCTTAGCCATGGTAAAATCAAGGCAAACCACAGCCTCACGGGGCTAATTGCTTTTATAAAACGGTTACTACATGTACCTGGCTGGGTTTCATAAAATAAACACACATTAATAAGAGCTGCAATAATTTATTAATGAGAAATAATCATTCTTTCACTCTTCTGTCAAAGAAATAGTTCCTCAACAAGCAACAGACGGACGCAAAAACACACAGGAGCTACAGAAACACAGTGGAAAGCATGCTTAGAGCTTATTAACATTTATCTGTGTTGACTATTTAGCTACATTTATCTGTATATCTCCATTAATTGTGCAATTGCTGAAGTAGTGTTCAATTATGTTAGCACTCCTCTTTGCTAAAGATAAAAGGCCGGTGGATTGGGTGGCAGCAGTGACAGATATTTCTCCAGTGAAGCGACAGGACACAGTGGGTTCCCTGGCTGCTCGAACATAAATCCCCGCAGACTCTCTTTATTTCGTTCACTGGCATCCTGGTGGTTTTTGGTGCATTCATTAAATGACAGCGATGCATATTTCTGACCGTTTTCGTCCTGTCGGATGATAAATGAGTCAGGCTTCATTTGGCGGTTGCCCTCCTTAGCTCTGCATCCCATATACAGCTGCACATCAAACCAAACTTTGTTGACAAGACCCTCAGGTGTGTTTCGATTCAGTGCCCGAGAGAGCTTGATTTTCTGAAAGTCGGCCTGTGTTAACGCTTGGTGGTGGGATGTTTTGTCGCGACCTTCTCGGCGAAGTTTCTTCACTACTCCAATGAAGACGTTGTTTGCTGGTGGTGAACTCGGTATCGTTCATCAGACACCAGGATTGACTGATGGCGGATCATTAATGTGACGGTTAAGCCCCGCACGAAGGCCAACATAACTGCTGAAACCGTAAGCTTCACCTTTCCCATTTTTCACAGTGGCATAAAACTGGCAGAGAACCTGGTTTAGCTCAATCTTGGTAACCGTTTTAAAATCAATAGTCACCTCCTTCTCGGCACACCAGGTCTGAAAACAACGAACTGACCACAGAGTCTGTTTAACGGTCCCAGCTCCACTTCTTGCCTTTTCCAGCTCTTCAATCTCTCTTTCATTAATTTCAGTGTGTCTCCTTTCTTTTTCTCTTCCGTCTCGATCCCGTCCATCTCCTCCAGCCACTCATCCATGCTTACTCCACCCAGTAAATCAAAATTCACAACAAAGTCTGACATTGTGATAGGTAACAAAACAGGTAACAGCTGCAAACGGTTTAACAATTAAGTAGGCGGAGTAATACAGTGATGCGGTCACAGGTGGTCATAGTGGTTTTACAATGGCTTCCAGCAATCAAGGCTTGGATCAACCTGTTTTATAATAGAGCAACAAGTCATTTTCAGGGGTTGTGACACGAGAAAATTGATTCACTAATTTACAGACATCTCTCTCCCAGTGTAAGTCTATAGGAAAAGTCTTTCTGGGTCCAGTGGTATCATGTGACAGACTCAGGAGCTGTAATTCCACTGTTTGACCACTACAAAAATTGACTTCAATGCCAGGGCACTTCCTGGGGGCCTGTTTCCCCAGTCTCCTGTCAGACAGTTAAATCAGTGATCGACCTGCTTTGGAGTCAGCCATGTGCGCCTGGGACAGGTTGTTCTGCAGCAGAGCCGGGTTGGTGGCACTGAGGGAAGAGATGAAGTCCGCAAACACAATTGTGGCATAAGTTCCTGAGGGGTCCAGGTGCCAGAGGATGAAATTTATGGGCCATGTTGATTGTGTCACCTGTGAGATAACTGCAGGGCGTTTCAGGGGTAGGTCAGCGACAATATTAAGATGGTACAGGACAAGATGATCAAAGGACTTACTAGCCAAGGAGATCATAGCAACGGGTCTGTAGTCTTTAAATCCTATGTTCCTTTCTTAGGGGGTATGATGGTGGAGATCTTGAAGCAGGCTGGTATGTGGCATGTCTCCAGTAAGGTGTTAAGGCCCCGACACACCAAGCCGATGGTCGGCCGTTGACCAAAGTCGGGCCATCGGTGAGCATCTGTCGCCCTAGTTTTTGCGGTATGTCCTGCACAGATCTGCTGCTTCTTCCCACTTTAACCTGAATAACAAACCGGGGCTAGCTGGGAGCGGCTAGCGGAGCATTAGCCGCAGCATGACAGCAGGAAAGCACAGCCAGTTTGCCTCCGCTAGTCTCTGAGCTAGCCCCGGCTCTCCATTTGGATCCAACTGGAGAACTGAGCCCTGGTTTGTTAATCAGGTTAAACTGGGAAGAAGCAGCGGGTTTATCGGGCAGCTGAGTGAAGTCGGCTGTCAGGATGTACCACTCTCTCACTCCGCTCTCTCACGCAGGCGCAGAACGTACATGCTACTTGGCCGTCGGATGTAGTCCGTGTAGTGTGTTCAGATGCAACTGACATGATGTGAGGCGACATAGACGACGCAGCAGTTGGCTTGCGTCGCCGCTAGTTCTCTGATGTCGGTTTGGTGTGTCTGCACCTTTAAAGATATATGTGAACACCAGAGACAGCTTATCAGCACAAGGGCAGATGAAGAGAGAGTCCGACTTGGCTGCTTTGCTGGGGTTTTTGTCGGTATTCAAGCCGTAAAGACATAACTAGCCAAGAAACAGTGAAGGCAGATGAGGCTAATAGGAATGTGATCTTTGATACGGAGAATTATCACTGCACCATGGCTTGTGAGAGTCTTTGCTAGTTAGAGGGAGTAGATGATTGCACATGTCCACTTGGTGTGTCTGAAATTGGCATCTCCAAGATAAAAGCTGCAACCATGAGTAAATATACCCCCAGAAGTATATACCCAGAAACTGATTTGCACCTCTCCGCCTTCACCTAACCTTGTCATGCCCCAGCTGATTTTTCTTAATACCAGGAGCAATATTCCCAACTCTACAGTATATTCCTGTTAACAACATATTACAAATTGATCTCAGGGTGAAAGCCTGTCCAATTGTTGAACGTATGTATTTCGACAGATGCAAATGTGCGTGATCAAAGGCTATTGGTTGCTTTGAGCGGAGTGCAAAACCTTTGATTTGCGCTGCCCTTGTGTGTCTGTAAAGTTACAAGTCTGTAGCCAAGGTATCGAGGCTTTGTTAAGCTTTTCCTTTTACAGTTTGAGGTGTCTGCAGGGAAAATACATTTAAATTCACAGGTGAGCTAAAAAAAGTTAACTTCACGGATACTTACAGGAGAGCTGAAACAAGCTCCACAGAGTTCAGTTGGAAGCTATGGATACATTGCCAGGGTGTGCTAGAAAAGAACTTGTTTGTACAATGTGTTTTCTGTTGGAAGGCAAAAGTGTTCCTAGCAGTCCAATATGGTCACACTGGAGGGTAGGGTGAAAAGACGTCCATTATGGATAGAGGAGGAGATGGATAATGGTTTGAATAGAGGATAGCAACACAAATTTTCAGACAGCCTCTCCTTGGTAACAGTTTGTAGACATCAATTGTGACAGAAAAAGTTGTTTAAGGTGTGACATTAAGGGTGCTTTCCGCACCAGAGAGAAAAAATGACACATTTGTAGCCTGAGCACTGGTAATAATGGACACAGCTACATCTAGTTCTGAATAAACACAGCAGTCGAAATAACCAGTTCAAGCACTGTCACAAGCAGTTTTATTAGCTCTTCCTTTTTTCTTTCTGCCTTAAAATTCTGGTCCTACTAAAAGAGGCTGAAGAGAGAGAAGACAGTCAGAGGGGCAGCAGAATGTGGCACCAAAGGCAAATAATTACAGATTAACCACAAAACACCCTTCACTCAATCTAAAGGTGGACACACTACATTACACACTACTACTACTGCAAACCCTGGTGTCACACCGCGTGCAAGTGTCCTTGGTGTCCCCACTGCCTGCCACCAGGAAACCCTACAGAGGGACCAGAGTTAATTTTCCTAAAATTGTTTAAAAACGGCAGTACAAATAATAAAATCCGGTGGATAATAATCGGCGCTTGACTGGAATTAAAAGACAAAGACAGATAAATTAGCTGGAGCCCATGATAAATGTACTAAGATTTGGATTTTCATCATTTTTGATTATTTATTTGATTATTTATTTTCAATAAATACCAGAAATTGCAGTTCACACAACCCAGGCAGCCATAAAGGTGTGTGTCCTCCAGAAATGGTTTGGGCTTACCAGCCGCTATACAGCAAAAGAAAACAATCAACCTGTCTTCAATACATATATAATCTAACATTGCATAGTATGGATCAGCAGAAAACAAGTTTACAGCCCTGGATTGCCAGGTGTTCTGTCAATTGGACCATTTTGCTGACTGACATTAACATAAAACCATGACTTACCTAAAGTATTTTTAATTACCACAGTTGTGTATTTTTGTTAAATCTTTCTTTTCTTTTCTATATTCACATATTACACTCAATAAAAATCAAATCACCACATGCTTCTCACCCTTGATCTCAGTGCATGTGCCTTAGAGAGGAGGTAAAAGACAAAGAGGCCTACACACTTCTGGCTTGGCCTTTTCTAACCTAAGCTCCTCCCACAGACACACCCTACTTCCTCATCTATCTTCCCCTAATCCACCCAGTGTCCTGGGTCCTGAAGTCCTACTCACTACACATTGTTGCATTTTAGTTTTGGTTTGGTTCCTTTTCACGCTGACTTTTTGCAAACAGTTCTACTAACTGACAAGTAATTCATTGATAGGACAGTTTTGGTGTTTGTCATCCTGCATCATCAGGACCCACGTGGGGAAATCAAATTCTGGTGACTGACTTTAATGCTTCTTAAGTGTTTATATTTCTGTTTTTTGGTTTCACAAAGAGCTCATAGATAAATAACTGATAGTAAACATTATTAATAGTCTATTATTGGCCTGCAAATCAATGGAATGCTATGAATGACTGACATAGAGATAAGATGAAGAGAAGGCATCTTGTAGCGTAATGATTTAGGGCTTATTACTGTGGGATCACTGTCACACACTTTTTAATAGACTTAATGAACCTGTTAAACTCTGAGAGCGACCTTGCAAGCACAGTGTGAAACAATACACTGATCACAAAGAACATAGTGATGTTGCACATCAAATTTAACAGCAGAACCTGGGCTACACGGCTGTAAAAACCCTTGTTACATGCCCCAAACACAGCTCAAACAACAACTAAATAAACAACAACAAATCCAACTCCATACAGCAGCGATATTCCGACCCACTCGGTATATTTCGGACTCTAACTTGACCACACATTATCAAAACACATGCCGTTCATCTCAAATGAAAGCTGAGACTCCGCTGTTTCCACACATATGCGCCAAAGCACTCTACCCCAAACCATCAGAGAGCTACAGGCCAAAGAACAACAACAACAAAAATCTTTTCGCCAAAATATATTTGTAATATCTCTCTTACCTTGTTGTTTTTGCCGTGAAAAGTGCATTCTGTCATTAAATCACACTTCATTCCCGTTTACCGGATGTGGTCTGTCATTCAAATGAATCCGGGCGGAAAAAAAGGTTCCGGGGGTAGCATAACAATGACCACTCACAGCAGCCGACATCGCCCCACAACGCGTTCTGCTGACTCTGATTGGCTTACAGTGCTGTCAATCTCGTTTTGGTGGGTATAGTGTAATTCTATTGGCTCTAACGAATCAAACGAGGTGTCAATCACTCAGTCACAGAGATACGGGCCTCCAAACCTCAGCATAGAAACTCAGGTTCAAATGTAGTAGGCGTATATTGGTCAGTTTGGAGTGGGAAAAAAAGGAAAAAAACGAAACGGACAGTTGTATGTGTATATCCTAAACATCAGTGGGGATTTACAGAAACAGAAAATGAAAGATATAGGATTGTACATGACAAAAATCACATGCAAACATGGTGCAGTATTGGAGAGCTCGCCTGAATTTTCTGTACTAAAACCTCTCTAATATTGTTCTGCTTCACTTTATCAGAATCAACCTTTGCAGAGTTAATGTTCACATATTGTACTATGATGTGATAGAGGTTTAGAGCAAAATGCTTTTTTTTTTAGGCGAAACTCAAAATGTTTCATTTGTGCTGTGTGCCATCTTCATTTACTCTTCACATATAACACATATACTGATATTTACACATCTTAACAAATCTCACAAGTGTTCCCTTTACCATGACGCCAAAAGTATTCAAATAGACCTTGTGGTTGCAGAGATATATTCATTTCATTATGGATATGCAATTTTCGAGCAGAGGCCTATAAAATAGGCTTAGGGTTTGAAAAGTTTTAATGAACAGGTAAAGTACACAGAGTCGGACACAATGATGGCAGGATTACAGCTTCCTATCAGCGAAAATACGCACATTGACTTGCATATGTGTTACCATGGTTACATGTGTGCATTAGCATAAGCAGGTTATGGGATACATGTGGCCTTGATCAAGATCAATTATGTGATGGTGGACAAATTTCAGCAGATGGATTTATTATTGGCTGAGCTGTTAAAATCCTGCTAAAACCACATATCTGCTGGTTGGTTCGTTTTCTTTCACACCACAAATCAAACCGCTTCAGAGTCTGTTTGGAAGCCGACCAAGACCCACCTTTTCGAGTAGTCTCAGTTTGGTTGTTTGGCACTAGGGTTTGATTGACAACTTTCACACCAGCCCAAACGAACCGTACTAATCGCACAAACAGACCTGAGTTCGTTTTAACTGAACCAAACAGGTTAGGGGTGAAAGCACCCTAACAGAGCTTGAGGGAGAGGTTCAAACATTGGCTCCTTTCTCACCTCAGCACACATGAACAATCACTGTGTGAAGTGGGTGTGAATGTCAGATTGTCCGCTTTGGAAAATTACAGAAACTGTCAGACATGCCCCCCCCCCCCCCCCCCCCCCAAATCAGGTGTCGTTGTTGAAACTGTTTGACCATCTGACAAGCATTTCTTGGAACATATCGTCAGATTAATCCTCTGGACAGAGCTAATAGTGTTGCTCTTACAACAAGTTTTCCAGAATTAAATGACATAAGACATTGTTTGACCGTGCATTCCAGAATGACACATAAAAGTACAGTATTTTCTGATCTCATGCAATGATCAACAGGAAGACATTGCTGTTTCAAAAATAACACCACTACTGGTAAGGTTTGTTTAAGTTTGGGTGCAGATTATGATTTTGGCTACAATTACTACTTGGACATGTTTAATTAAAGGACCATCATTGTAATGTTACAATAATGTACCACTGGTTACGGTTAGAAACAGCCATAGTCATGGTTAAAAGACACCAACATTAACTGTCAGCAAGAAACAAAAAAACAAGTAGTTGTCTCCAATGTCAAAGTCACAATTTTTTAACCTTTTCCCTCTGTGGACTTTTATGGCTCTATAATAACACCACATTCCCTCCTTTGTCCCTGACAGTTAGTTACTGTGGTCACTAGAGGAATTTAAACAAGTGCAAACAACTTAAATATTTCTTAAATATATGCTGTTGTCTTAATTGGAAGCCTGCTACTGATGATGGTTTTAGACTTCATTCATTCAAATAAACACAAGAAGTTTGTGCTCTAATAAAAAAAAAAAAAAAAGGGATCAGCGCTCAGTGAATAATCCTCCTAAGCCCTACGATAAGCTATTATGGCAAGGCTTAACTATACAGACCCGTGAGCAGTGATAACTAACATGTCTTTGGGGTCATCGGGTGGGAACCTCCTTTCACCGGTGTTTCGTCTAGTTGGTCCCACGACACCTCCAGGAGGCTAGACAGTGATCTCTGGCGTCCCAGAGACACTCCCCTAATGCCAGGTCTCACTGCTCCCCGCACTAACCGAACAACCTCCTTTACCTTACCTATACTACCACAGAGGAGGTAGACCCAGGGAAGGAAGCCTTGTTAGGCTATCACACTCCCCCGCTGGGTTAGGCTGTACAGTCTACCTCCCCAGGACGAGCCCTCACAACAATGACACCTCCAGGAGGCTGGACAGTGATCTCAGCCCAAACAGCACTGCCAACTTCAACCAAGCCCAGGCTCCGTTTATGCGAGCTCCAGGCAGAAGCAATGCTGATACTACCTTTACTAGCACATTCACCATACTCTATTTCACACGCTACATAGCATAACTACAATGTAAGCTAAAGTTAAAGGAGATAAATGAACTCACAGGATCAGCAAACACACTCACTTTGCAGCATGGTCTCAAACAAAATGGATTCAAATAGGCCACTCCCACACTTAAATAACCTTCCTCTTCCTGGATTTCCTTCTTACTTACACATGGCTTTCTCAGCCCAAACAGCACTGCCATCTTCAACCAAACCCAGGCTCCATACATGCGAGCTCCAGGCAGAAGCAATGCTGATACTAGCTTTCCTGTCACATTCACCATACTCTATTTCACACACTACATAGCATAACTACAATATAAGCTAAAGTTAAAGGAGCTAACTGGACTTACAGGATCAGCAAGCACACTCACTTTGCCGCATGGCCTCAAACAAAATGGATTCCAATAGGCCACTCCCACACTTAAATACTTCCTCTTCCTGGATTTCTCCTGACAGGAAGTGGATCTCTCCACCTGATCTCAAGGAGTTATGTGCCCTGCTTAGTAGTTCCCCCTGCTGGCCCCCAGCTGACATTATTTCTTCTGTAATAGATAAACTGGCTGCATTTAATTGCTTCATCTGACATTTCCCTCACTGTCTTCCTCAAATTCTGTCCCCGCACTCCGAGTTCCCCCAGGAGTGAGACAGTTGATCTTGCTATGAATCCCCTACACCCCACTTCCACTGGACAAATCCTAGTCTTCCATCCTCGCTGCTCAGCTTCTGCTCCTAAGTCTGCATATCTAAGCTTTTTTCTTTCATAGGCTTCTTCCACTGAGTCTTCCCAAGGAACTGTCAGCTCAATGAAATAAACTATCTGTTGACTCACTGACCACAACACTAAGTCAGGCCTCTGCCTGGTACAGACTATTTCCTGAGGAACAACAAGCTTTCCCCCTAAATCTACTTGCATTTCCCAATCACAAGCACCTTCTAGGCGGCCACACCCTTGCCTCCTCACTAACTTATCCCTTCTGTATTTCTCTCCCTCACAGACAAACTGAATTACTAAGCCCCTATCCTTAACACCTTCTGAATTCACCTGTCTTCGTTTCCCTTCGATGCCTGCAGCTAAACATTTCAACACCTGATTATGTCGCCATGTATATCGGCCTTGTGACAAGCCAACTTTACAGCCTGACAAAATATGCTTTAAAGTTGCGGTACGTGAACACAATGGGCATGATGGGTCCTCATTTACCCACAGTTTTAGGTTCTGGGGGGTTGGTAACACATCGTATGTAGCCCCTACCAGGAATCTAATACGATTCTCCTCCATACTCCACAGGTCCCTCCAACTAAGCTTCCTCTTCTCTACACTTTCCCAATTCAACCACTGTCCCTGTTTAGCCTGGGCCACTACCTTTGCACCCCTTACTATCTCTTCCTGTCTGCGTATCTGTTCTACAACCAGCTTTCTTTTATCTTTGAGGCCTGCTGTATTCCATACCGGTTTACCTGAGCCAAGCCCCAGGCCTCCCCGGCCAAACTGAACATTACCTACAATCTCTGCATGTCTAAGAGCTGCCTCTGCCTCCTGAACTGCCGATCTTGGGTTCCACTTCCTCCCCTTGGTTGGATTTGGAACCACACTCCTAACTACCACGTCCTTACTCCCAGATAACAAGAGCTCTGTCCTGACCTTGGTACATTTAAATTCCTCTGTTAAACTAGATACTGGCAGCTGAAGTATCCCTTTTCCATACAATGCAACACTACTTAGGCACCTAGGAGCGCCCAACCACTTCCTAATGTAGGAGCTAACCGACCTTTCCATTCTTTCCACAACAGATATTGGAATTTCATAAACTGACAATGGCCACATTAACCTAGGATATAGCCCAAATTGCAAACACCACAACTTCAACTTTCCTGGAAGTTCTGATTTATCTATTCTATCCAATCCTTCAGCCACATCTTTTCTAAATTTCACCACCTGTTCCTTATCATTCAACTCTACATTGTAGCACCTACCTAAGCTCTTTACTGACTTTTCCCTAATTGTTGGGATGTCCTCATCATCTATGACAAACTTCCTATCACTTAACTTCCCTCTACATATCGAGATGCTTCTAGATTTACTAGGCTTGATTTTCATGCTGGCCCACTTGAGGTTCTTATTTACCTTCTCTAGTAGCCTCTTTGTACATGGCATTGTTGTGGTCACCAGTGTCATGTCATCCATGTAAGCCCTAACTGGTGGAAGATGCAACCCATTCTGCCGTCTCTCCCCACCTACCACCCACTTAGAAGCCCTGATGATTACTTCCATTGCCATAGTAAATGCTAATGGAGAAATTGTACACCCTGCCATGATGCCTATTTCTAGCCTCTGCCAACCTGTTGTGAAACCTGCTGTACTTAGACACAACCTAATATCCTGAAAACATGCTTTCACTAAGTTAACAACTACCTGTGGCACTTTGAAGTAGTCAAACGCACTCCAAATGAGGCTGTGCGGTACTGAACCAAACGCATTTGCAAGATCTAAAAATATTACATGTAGGTCCCTTTTGTTAATCTTCGCTGCCTGAATCTGGTGCCAGATCATGCTAGTATGCTCTAAACACCCTGAAAAACCTGGTATTCCTGCCTTCTGCACCATGGTATCTATTAAGCTATTCCTTTCTAAGTAGCTAGCTAGTCTCTGCGCTACTACACTAAAGAAAATCTTCCCCTCCACATTCAAGAGAGAAATCATCCGGAACTGGCTAAGGTCCACAGACTCCTTCTCCTTAGGAATGAGGACACCCCCTGCCCTACGCCATGCTCTTGGTATAATTTGTTTTTCCCAAACTATTCTTAGCTGTTTCCACAAAAATTTAAGGGTATCAGGCGCACTTTTATAAACCCGGTAGGGGACTCCATTAGGCCCTGGGGCCGAAGAAGCCTTTGTACGCCTGACCACCTCCTGAACTTCCTTCCACCTAGGTGGCCTGACATCCATCTCATGCTCTATCCCTCCTAATGGAGGGATATCAGGTGGGAAACCTACTATCCTATTCTTCTCCAAATCTGAATACGTGTTTCTCAAATATTCTTCAACCTCTAACCTTTCTGCTTTAAGCTGCCCTCCCTTTTCCTGGCTGAACAATCCTTTAACAAACTTAAAAGGGTCCCTGAAAAAACCTGTCCTAGCATATTCCTTCTTCCTCCTCTTTTTCCTGAGATGCTCCGCCCTTCTAAGAACTGCTAGCCTGCTTCTCAACTCCTCTTGCAATACCTTAATTCCCTCCCTTTCTTCTTCTGTAGCCTTTTTCCACTGCTTTCTTAACTGTCTCCTTTCTTTGACTAACTTCTCTATTTCTCTCTGCCGCCTAGACTTACCTGACTGTACCCTCTCACTCCTCTTTCTCTCATGCACCCCAAACCTCTCTACACCATATGAATACATTATATCTCCCATCTTTTCTAACCTTTGTATTGCATTTCCTCTAAGCCTACTCAAGATTACTGACAAGTCTCTATTAACTATCTCCCATTCAATGACACATTTGTCATTGTCTTTTGTTTGGCATATCAAGGGATGGTGATGTCTACAGTGTCAGAAATTAAAGCTGGCACTAACAGTCTATTTTCAGCATCACTGGGCAAAAATCCCATGATAACCTTTGAGCACATTGCAGTTCAAATGCTCTGAAAGAAAACTACATTTCTATACCTCCTCTTGGCTGTCTTCATGCTTTAGAAAATATATGCCGTGATTGGCGACTCTGGCCAATCACAGGTCATTTCAAAGAGAGGGTGTCCCTATTGGTTGTTCTATAAATGCAGAAGCACTTCCACATTCCTTCAGATGGTAAAAGCCTGATTGGTGGTGGTGGAAAATTAGGCCAAAAAAGTTGCTATTCCAGCACTGGCAACAACTGAATACATTGCAAAGCAACCCCAAGACACATTTATCAAAAAGAGAGGCTCAAAGAGAGTCTGACAATACATTCAATAAAACACGTATCAGTATCATTAAAGTGTTTCAGAGATGGAGACAAAATGTTGCTAATAGTTTAGACTTCTGCAAACCACAGCCAAAGGCTCTGGAAAGTATTTATTTTCCCCCTGCCTTCTGTCAGCTCCACATCTTTTAAAAGAGGTCCCATGAGACACACTGTTCAGCCTTCTTCATTGATTTCCCTCCAGATGTCTTTATGGCTGTCAAAAAATTGACTGTTTGTTGGATGTGGAGACTTGAATCCACAAGTGTTATTTCTATTCTCTTCAGGTTGAGAGACAGACTCTGAAGTTAATGCAGGATGTCTTTCATGACAGCCAAACATTTCACAAAACCTGAGTTGGTTAGGTGCTTGTGGAGCCCTTTTTATTCTTGCTTTTTAACATCAGTGCACAATGTGTCCTCACTGGATGTTTTAAAATGGAGTGCTTGCGCAGGGAAATCTTTCCATACATTTACTGTATAGACCAAATCAAAATGTTTATTTACAATAAGTTATGGGTAGAAAATCCTCGTGTCACGTACATGAAATCAAATGGTGCTGAGCAAACTCTGCCTCAATTAGTTAGACACCTAAAAAGAACAAAAAAAAATAAAATAAAACCACTTTAAGGTTCTGCTATTTAGAATATTTTCACCTCCTTACCTTGCTGTCAGACAGCCTTTTCCAACAGGGAACCAAAGCTGTTACTGTATGTCAACACCACCAAACTTCATTGACAAAAACAGGAATTTAACTTAGCAGAACACTGAGTTGCTGGTCTACTGCTGCCATGATTGGTTGTTTATAAGGTAAAGCGGCGCATACATTCAAATATAGGCCTAGTGTACACTTGCAGGGGATTTATGGTTGTGCGTAGACCCTACGCTGTTGTGAGCATTTTTACTTCTGCGGTGGTGTGTCTGTGTCACTCTGCATTTACACCTCCAAAATGCTAGATGGCAGTGGAGGTTTCTGTTAAGTGCTGTAAAGTTTAGTTGATTAAGTTTAGTTGATTCAAAACACACATTGAACACATTAAATATGGCTTAGTACAGACAATTTCAAACACAAGTACGCAAAGGAGGGGGAGGTTTTGCTCTCTTGTCTGTGTGTGTGGAAAATGGAAATCAATGTACGGTAAGTGTGGTTTGACTGGTGTGCTTAAGTCACTTAACGATAAACGCGTGTTCCCCTGCTAGGTTCAGTGGCGTTACCCCTTTGGGTTTCGTCTTGTTTGTTGTTTTTAATAGTGTTGCGGAGACCGTGGTTAGAGCATTGTGCTCGGAACACGTCCATGGTTCCAGGAGGGTCCCCAGTTTCTGGTTGCTTTCCCTCGCCATTGGGATCTATTTCGACCTCACTCAGACCATCACCATGGTCTTTACCTGGAATGATGCCCTCATCTCCCTATCCTCGAGACCTATATATCAACAATGTCATGTGACTGTCTTAGGAGGCTTGGCTCGCTGCCCATAAAAGCACCCAGGTGAGCACGCCTCCTCCTCTTTGCTTCACTCGTCTCATCCGAGACCTGCAGGTAAGTATGTTTGGGACTCCACTTTTAACAATCCGTCACTTTTGTGCAGGTGCCTTGTGTCCCTGAGGATTTCAGGTAACCTAATTTGTTGCACCTGGCGGTAACTAATTACTAGCTGCATTTTCCGATAAGTGCGGTTGTCTTGCTGTGTTTTCAAGAATTAAGTACATTTTTGCTGCAGTTACACAGGGTTTCCGCAGGTCATTAAAAAGCATTAAAAGTCATTAAATAGATTTTGCGAAAATTAAGGCCTTAAATGGCATTAAAAAGCATTAAATTCAATGTCCAGAGGCATTAAAAAATTAAATACACTTGATGGAAAAAAAACATTGTTATTCACGATTTATTTTGATTATATAAATATTTAATAATTTTGATCAGAAGTATAATGTGATGATTGACAGGCGGAACCCTTTAATTGGCTATTGTTTACGGTCGGTGCACGAAGTCACAACACCTGATGCTTGGAATGCAACGTGCTGTGAGCGTGCTCACGCTGTGGCGAAAGAGCGGAGGGAATATTAGCGAAATGTCGGAAAAATGCAATAGTGGAAAGCTTACATAACCCATGGCCCGATGGCCCGGGCCAATAAAATAGTATGTCGGGCAAGTTGACTGACAGGTCACAGGCCCGCTCGGGCAAGTGACGCTGTAAGGCTTTTTTTTGTCAGGGGAACAACTCCAGTGGATTTTTATCCCACTTTTCTGGAGTCTTCAGTGGATTTATTGGGCTTTTTGGCCAAAGGTGCCCTCACCTTTGCTCGTGCAGTGAAACACCGGAGGAGGGGGAAATGTGCCGGTGCGCTTGTGCGTCTTCGCCAACGCGGACACCGCACACCGCTGCCATGCAGGTATATTTCTCTCCAACGTGCGTTCACTGGCCAGTAAACTGGATGAACTTCAGCTACTGATGGTGAAAAAGGGAGACTTTATACATGTGCAGTTTTGTGCTTCACAGAGACGTGGCTGTGTGGATCGATACCGGACTCTGCGCTGCAGCTGGCAGGCTTCCAACTCTTGAGCGGATCGTAACACGGAACTCTCCGGCAAAGTGGCTGGTGTAATGACGTGACAGTGATCCAGCAGCACTGTTCTCCTGATCTGGAATCTTTTTTCATCAACTGCAAACCTTTTACTCCCCCCGTTAGTTTGCTTCATTCATTCTGGTCGGTGTTTACATCCCACTGCAGGCCAACGTGCAGGAGGTACAACGCACGCTCGCCGACCAGATAAGCTACTGTGTGTGGAGCGGACTTTACCCAGACTCCTTAGTTATTGTCATTGGCGACTTTAACAAACGTAACCTCACACATGAACTCCCCAAATAAAAACAGTTTATGAAATGTCCGACCTGAGAGAAGAATATTCTAGATCACTGTTAGACAACTGTTAACAAAGCCTATCACCCCGTCCCCTGCGCTGCACTGGGCCACTCTGACCACAACACTGTCCACCTGATTCCCTCATACAGGCAGAAGTTAAAGCTCTGTAAACCTGTTGTGAGGTCATCTAAGAAGTGGACAGAGGCTGTGCTGTATATAGACCATCACGCACTATGGTGAGGTATAATGGAGTTAAATGAAATGGAGTTAAATGAAATGAAGTTTTATAGACATTTTTTCTCTCTCTTTTTTTTTTACTTGGGCCAGTAAGAATATCCAAGGGGCCAGTAAAACTCTGAACTACTGGCCCGGGGCGCCAGTGGGGAAAAAATGTTATGTTGAACACTGTGCAAGTTTCAGCAGAAGTGGTTGGATGAGGAACTATTCAGAACCTGGTTAAAGCCTGTCGACGATAAACCACGAGTGGCGTTTTGCAGCGTGTGCAAAAAGATCTTCAAACACAATCCCCATCAATGCGGTGAAATCACACATGCTGTCAGATAGTCACAAGTCTGTGATTAAAGGCAGGCAGCAGTTAACTGTGCTGAATTTCTTTGCCGTGACCAGCAACGCAACTTTTGCTTTCGCCACCACAACTGCAGCTGCTGCTGCTACCACCACCACACCTGCCGCTACAGTGACCGCCTCCGGCCTTTTCAGGTTAGAGTTAGTTTTTCACATCATTCTTCAGGCTGGTTTTGTTCTTTCTGAAATGTGCAAATAAACCGTCTTGTGGGCCATCTGCAGTTTGACATGGACATTAAATTTGTTTAAAGTGGCATTAAAAAGTCATTAAAAAGCATTAAATTAGATTTGCTGATACCTGCAGAAACCCTGTTACAGAGCTGTTCATTCATCTGTTCTTTTTTGAGCTGCATTTGTGTTTCCCCATTAACTCACTGTCCGCAGTGAGGGGGTTTATGAGGTCCCCCTCCCGTGCGTTCGCGCACTCTGAGGAGTGGAGACTAGTTTTGTTTTGATTTTTCTGCTAGATTTGTTTGATAATTGTTATCAGACACAAATTGATATTTTTCCTTACCGAGCTGTGTGCAGGAGAAACAGGTAAGTTTGTTTTGTAGTTCTCTGTGTTTTGTTTTCCCTGTATAAGGAATACAGTTGGCTTTAAGTTAATTATTATTGCCTTTTGGTTGGTTATATTAACCTTAAGCTCTATTCACAGTTGCTGGGCTTCAAATTTTCCAGCTCCCCCACCCCTTCCTTTTTTCTTGTTGCAAAAAACTGGTGGGTGTCTTGGAGCAAATTTGATTTAATTCAACTTTTTTCGGTTATTTGTGACTGGGGCTAGCTGTGAGCAGCCTATTTATTGTTCTTCCCCTTTGTCAGCTATCCGTAGCTGTTGGGGACTGTTTTTATAATAATAATAACTTTATTTATATAGCACAATTCATGCATAAAATGCAACACAAAGTGCTGAACAGAAAAGACAAACAAGACATTTGTTAGAAATACAAACAAAATAAAAGCATGAATAAAAAGTGCCTAGTAAAAGCATAAATACATAAAAACACATTTCAAGAGAAAGCAATGGTGAAAAAGTGTGACTTAAGATTTTGTTTGAAAGTTTCAACAGATTTAGAGCTCCTAAGACCCTCAGGTAGACTGTTCCAGAGTTTAGGGCCATAATAAGCAAAGGCTGCCTCTTCATGCCTTTTTATTGTAACCTTCGGAACAATCGAGATTTGAATCTGAGGATCTTAGGGACCTTGAAAGCACATATATTTTGATCATGTCAGACAGGTAAGATGGGGCAAGGCCATTTAGAGCTTTAAAAAACAATAAAATAATTTTAAAATGTATTCTTTGACTGACAGGTAACCAATATAGTGATTTTAAAACTGGAGTGATGTGTGCTCTCTGCCTGGTTTTTGTCAGAACACGTGCTGCTGCATTTTGCATGAGCTGTAACTTAGAAATAGCTTTCTTGGATACACCAGACAGAAGAGCATTGCAATAGTCCAGTCGGCTGGAGATAAAAGCATGAATCAGCTTTTCTGTATCTGCCTGGGAGAGAAACGGTCTGACTTTGGCAATGTTCCTTAGGTGATAAAATGACACTTTAATTACATTTTAATGTAATGGTCAAAGTTAAGATCAGGATCAATTATAACACCAAGGTTTTTTACATGTTCTTTGGGTTTTAGGTGGTCAGACAGCTTTTCTCTTTCAGCTTTTGCTCCAATAACAAGAACCTCAGTTTTATCTTGGTTTAACTGTAAAAAGTTCTGATTCATCCACAATCCTATGTCAGACATACATGCTATCAGGTTATTGATGGAATTGTAGTCTTTTGAAGAAAAGATATATAGCTGAGTACAGCCTAGGTCGCAGGTCAATGATTAACTTTGTAGTCGTATCATTTGACCTGCGGCCATATGTTCTGGACACTCGGGTGAAGAGAGGAGCAGAGCTGTCAACTGATCACCACCTGGTGGTGAGTTGGATCAGGTGGCAGGGGAGGACGCCGTGCAGACCTAGCAGGCCCAAACGAACATTGAGGGTCTGCTGGGATCGCCTGGCGGAAGAACCTGTCCAGGTGATCTTCAACTCCCACCTCCGGGAGAGCTTCGACCGCGTCCCGAGGGCAGAGGGGGACATTGAGTCCGAATGGGCCTTGTTCCGCTCTGCCATTGTCGAGGCAGCGGTTGCGAGCTGTGGCCCAGGGGCTGCTGGGGCCAGTCGCGGCGGTAATCCCCGAACCCGCTGGTGGACACCAGAGGTGAGGGGAGCCGTCAGGCTGAAGAAGGAGGCCTACAGGGCATGGTTGGTCTGTGGGTCTCCGGAAGCAGCTGACGGGTACCGGCGGGCCAAGCGGAGTGCAGCGGCGGCAGTCGTGGAGGCAAAAACTCGGGCGTGGGAGGAGTTCGATGAGGCCATGGAGGAAGACTATCGATCAGCTCCAAAGAGGTTCTGGCAAACCATCCGGTGCCTCAGGGGGGGAAGGCGGCAACTTGCTCACGCTGTTAACAGTGGGGGTGGGGAGCTGCTGACGTCAACTGGGGACATTGTCGGGCGGTGGAAGGAATACTTTGAGGAGCTCCTCAATCCCAACAACACGTATTCCAGTGAGGAAACAGAGCCGGGGGTCTTGGGGGTGGGTCGTCCAATTTCTGGGGCAGAAGTTGCTGAGGTAGTGAAACAACTCCGAGGCAGCGGAGCCCCGGGGGTGGATGAGATTCGTCCTGGATATCTCAAGGCTCTGGATGTTGTAGGGTTGTCCTGGCTGACATGCCTCTGCAACATTGCGTGGACATCGGGGGCAGTGCCTCTGGAGTGGCAGACCGGGGTGGTGGTCCCCATTTTCAAGAAAGGGGACCAGAGGGTGTGTTCCAACTACAGGGGGATCACACTCCTCAGCCTACCCAGTAAGGTCTACTCCAGGGTTCTGGAGAAGAGGGTCCAGTCGATAGTTGAACCTCAGATTGAGGAGGAGCAATGTGGTTTTCGTCCCGGACGTGGAACCGTGGACCAGCTCTTTACCCTCGCCAGGGTGCTGGAGGGGGCATGGGAGTTTGCCCAACCAGTCCACATGTGTTTTGTGGATTTGGAGAAGGCTTACGACCGTGTCCCCAGGGGCATCCTGTGGGGGGTGCTCCTGGAGTATGGGGTTGGTGGCCCCTTGTTAAGGGCCATCCAGTCCCTGTACCGAAGGAGAATGAGTCTGGTTCGCGTGGCTGGCAGTAAGTCGGACCTGTTCCCGGTGAGGGTTGGACTCCGCCAGGGCTGCCCTTTGTCACCAGTTCTGTTCATAACTTTTATGGACAGAATTTCTAGGCGCAGCCGAGTGGTGGAGGGTGTCAGGTTCGGTGATGGGAGGATCTCGTCCCTGCTTTTTGCGGATGACGTGGTCCTCCTAGCTCCATCGAACAGTGACCTCCAGCTCTCGCTGGGACGGTTCGCAGCCGAGTGTGAAGTGGCTGGGATGAGAATCAGCACCTCCAAGTCTGAGGCCATGGTCCTCAGCCGGAAAAGGGTGGATTGCCCACTCCAGGTCGGGGGGGGAGGTCCTTCCTCAGGTGGAGGAGTTTAAGTATCTCGGGATCTTGTTCACGAGTGAGGGTAGGATGGAGCGGGAGATTGACAGGCGGATTGGGGCGGCGTCAGCAGTGATGCAGGCGCTTAACCGGTCCGTTGTGGTGAAGAGGGAGCTTAGCCAGAAAGCGAAGCTCTCGATTTACCGGTCGATATATGTTCCAACCCTCACCTATGGTCACGAGCTCTGGGTAGTGACCGAAAGAATGAGATCGCGAGTACAAGCAGCCGAAATGAGTTTCCTCCGCAGGGTGGCTGGGCTCAGCCTTAGGGATAGGGTGAGGAGCTCAGACATCCGGGAGGGACTCGGAGTAGAGCCGCTGCTCCTCCACATCGAGAGGAGCCAGTTGAGGTGGTTTGGGCATCTGGTAAGGATGCCTTCCGGACACCTCCCTTGGGAGGTGTTTTGGGCGTGTCCAACCGGGAGGAGACCTCGGGGCCACCCCAGAACACGCTGGAGGGACTACATCACCCGGCTGGCCTGGGAACGCCTCGGGGTTCCCGTGGAAGAGCTGACGGAAGTGGCTGGGGAGAGGACTGTCTGGGCTTCTTTGCTGAGGCTGCTCGTCGTCCTGCCGGATAAGCGGAGGACGACGAGTACGAGTACAGACGAGTACGAGTACGAGTACGAGCTGAGTATCATCTGCGTAGTTGTGGAAATTGATGTTGTGATTTCTAATAATATTGCAGAGTGGTAGAATATACAAACTGAAGAGAACTGGTCCTAAGATGGAGCCCTGCGGGACACCGCATGTCAAATTAGTTTTATCGGAGGAATGGTTATCCAAGGCCACATAGATATGGCATGGCCTTGACATCTCTGGGTCCAGAGCACATGACTGCGAATCCATGCTGTCTAGTAAAAAAAATGCGACAAGACTGACCAACTGGTGTGTCTTTCATATAATGCAGCCACACGAGCAGCCCGCTCGGGAAATGCTCTCGCTATTTTATTGGCAGCTCTTAGGAGGAATGCCAATCCTGATGACCAGGACACCATGAGCGTGATCGATGCTGCTCTTGTCACCCATTCTCATCTTACAAGGGACATTGGTGCATCTATGTCTGCTGCCATAATGTCACGGAGGCAGATTTGGTTAGTGCAGACATCTCTGCCTGTTTATATTCGGAAGAAGCTGACCAATATGCCGAATGCGCTGGCACATGTGTTTCACCCTGACTCCCAGGGTGTACTGGATAAGGCTCAACAATCCCGCCGTACAAGGGATTCTGTTCGGTGCACATTCAGCAGGGCTGCGGCTGCCAGGTGGAAACCTAGGGGCTTCCAGCCTGCCCCGCAGTCATCCTGGACTCGCCAGCAGCCATGGGCCAATGGCAGGAGATGGGGGTCGGGGTTCTCAGCCTCTGGTGGTTCCAGGCAACCTGGGAAAGCTGGGAAGAAACAGTGTCAGAAAGAAAAGCAACCTTGAACCGCTTATGTTGTGCGCACTCAGTCTTTGCGGCACTCACACTCTCAGCTGTCTCTTTTGGTGGCAAGAAAGTGGGCCACCTTGTATCTAAACAGTGCTTGTCCCACTGGATTGTGAGGCCTATTCTGGTCAAGATATCCCCGTCCTGGGCCCTGTTGTAGCTCATTCCACTGGAAGTGTGGCCACTTCCTGGGCTGCTTTCAAGGGGGTTCCTCTTTTAGAAATATGTGCAGCTGCAACATGGAGTACTTCCTGTACCTTTTCCAGGTTCTACAGAGTCAACATGGCATCCCCTGCTCCACTGGGTTCGGCCGTGTTACTCTCAGCTGCTGGGCGAGGTTTAGAGGTTTTAGAATAAAGTTACAGTGCTAACATTAGATAGTAGTGTTAACGTTACTAGTAAGTGGAAACGCACAAGGAAGATAACATTAATGTTTCAGAGGCTACGCTACTGTAGGCTAACGTTAGCCATTAGCAACTGGGTGCTGTGTTGTCATATATAATGTTAAGAACTGAACTGAACTGCTCTTCCAGGAGGATGGGTTTTTGATAAGTACTAGGGTTGTCAAGGGTATCGATACTCAGAAAAGTATCGATACTCAAATGTTGTATCCAGATACAATACTAATTAACAAAAGTATCGATACTAACAGTGCACGCCACCTCAGCGCCTGTCGGGTGCGCGCGACGGGTCCGACCTCGCTACAACCCAGCTTGTTGTCGTCGTTGGCTATGCACGCACACATTTCTGTTGCTGTAATATGGCCAGCTCAGCTGCAGGAGGATCAGAGCAGCCAGTTTTGCTCAAAAATGATAAAGGAAAAAGCGCTCTTTGGAAATATTTAGTGAAATGAACACAGCACGCTGCAGACAGCAGGTACAGCCCCTCCCCTCACTAGCAGCTGAGCAGCTGGTGTCGCCAGCATCAAACTACAATATAACTTCTAACATTAATGTGGGAGCTAAACAGAAAACTTTATCAGTCATGCCCGTCTGTAACATTAATAGACAATGTTAGTTGAACAGGACAACACAATTATGTGTGTCTGAAAAGTTATGTTAACTGTGAAGTCACAGATTGAAGCTGAAAAAACGTTTGTTTTTTCCCGTAACCCCTGGTTCTCTGATCACATAGTGAGGTAGAAACAGGAGCATCCTGAGCCTAAACTACCAACTCTATTTGATCAGCAACGAAAATATGGTGCCAATTCACCAGAAGCACAGAAAACAAACAGGGCTGTAGATAAATACGTTTGTATGGACAGATCTTGTTTCTGGTTGTTATTTATTTTGATTTTTTGTTGTTATCATTGATGTTACTGTTCTGATCTTTATTTAAAAAATGACATGCCTCTTAAGTTTTTGCTGCTGTATCAAAAATGGTTTCGAGTATTGAATATTTTCCTGGGTATCAATATCGAGTTTGAAATTTTAGTATCGTGACAACCCTAATAAGTACATGTCTAAGTCTGTAATGCTTTAAGAGATCAGTTTTTCTTGATGTTTCAAATTTGCAAATTTTACAGATCCACTTCATTTTAATTACTAACAAAGGACCTATTTAAATTACTTGAACTTGGGTGATTCAGAAGGATGTAGTGTCTTCAACTCATGCCACATCAGCATTACAGTAAGTTTTATTTTACTGTTTTTGAATATTCAGGAGGAAAACCAAGAAAAAAATGCTTGTAAACTACTACAAAGACAAACTACACTGCAATCAGTGTTCAAACCTTTTAACTATACAGTCTTATCATTATCTGATAGGAAATCCTTATGAAATTAAAAGTTAAAACTATGTATAGATTTTTATTAATATAGTTGTCTTAATGAGCAGCAAATTGTGTGACCAAAAATGTGAAATTAAGGAGAAAAACATCAAAAAACAATTTAAACAGAAGTTTTGGTGACTAAAGGCTTATTTTACTGAATGCCACTGATTGCCTGTTGCTTGATGTTGCCAAATGTATTAATTATTTTCTCTAAAATGATACAACTGTGCTAATGTATCTGCAGTTACCAACACCCTAAACAGCAAAATTATATTTTATGTGCTAATGCACCCTCTATGCAATGCCAACAACTAGCTTGTTAATGTTTCTTAAGAACATTCCTGTGGCGTTTCTACAACATGGCGTTCGCTTCCTCGCCCGTGTTTTTAGACTGCACTTTGACAGACTGTTCTTAACCCTATGGGCCCTAGGCGTTTTTGGGGTATTTTTACTGCCTTTACTTTTAAGCATTTAAGTCATTATAAAGGCTACATACACATGCTATAGCTTGTTTTTTCAGGACAATGTGGGCTATCCAGATTTGCCATCATTTCATGTCCTTCTATGTGCCTGTATTTTATATTAATTTTTATATCAATGAAAAAAAAAACAAATCCGTGTGACTAAGTTCTTATATTTTTACATGTATCTCACCATAGCAAGTTGGAAGAAGACATTTTCTGCCATATATGAAGAGGGGAGACTCTCTGGAATCTGGCAATATAAGAACCATGATGCTGGGACATTCCGTCACTTCACAGCTGCCAAAACGTGGTTTGTGCCAGGTGGACATGATTGCCAGTATTTTTTCATTATTGCAAGAAATTCCATTGACTCAATCACAAGTCAAAAATGTGTTTTATCTGAAAGAAACATGCAATATTTACATCTAAGATAATAGAAAAATAGTCAACCAAGTGCATTGATGTCCTCCAAGATAATATTTGCCACTTTGTTTGCAGTAAACAAAGTTTGTTGTTGTTTCAGTTTCAGTTATATACTGGGGGGGCATTTTGGGCATTGGGGGGGGACACATGTCCCCCTCAATGTATATAGTGACTACAGCCCTGTCATGCATGCATAATTGGGCTACAGTTGTCTGGGTGCGCAAAGGTGAAGTGGCTGGTCTTGTCATACAAAGTTTGACGGAATTGTGGCTTTCCGACAAGACCAAGCACTTGTCGGTGGTCCATTGTTTTCACAGCGAAAAAGAATGATAAAGTTACACTAAAATTATGTATAACAGAGCTTTCATACAGCTTTGCACACATATTACTCTTGGATGGATTACTCGCGAATGCAGGCTCGCACAGAAATGCCACACATATCACATGAAAGCGCAGGAGCAGAGCTTTCCCGTGATACCATACACATCATTGTGCTGTCATCCCATCATGCTATAAATCTGGATTTTAGTGTAATTTTATCATTCTTTTTCTCTGTGAAAACAATGGACCACCGACAAGTGCTTGGTCTTGTCGGAAAGCCACAATTCCGCTGTTTCACGTAATATGCGTGGCTTCTCGCTATGGCACACGGTCGCAGAGAAAATCAATAGAGAAGAACAGGTGTGAATTTGGATGCACTATGCGTCGTTCGGGCCCATAGGGTTAAGCTATGGCTCAATTAACAAACTTTAACCTCACATAGAAATAACTCCAGAATGTAAACATCAAAATGCATCAATGTCAAACTGAATGTATGTTCACAAACCTATATTTGTTATGTGTTTAGTCATGGATATAAAACGCCCCAGCCATGCAGCTTTTGCTGGTCAAACCTACATCAACAAAGCAACAATTTTAAATTAGGAAGAAGCCAAACGTGTATTATCTTACCTTTGCAGAGTTAAAACTAATGCTACAGAAATCCAGTGCCAATTAATACCATTTGGCTTCCACCATAAAACAAAACTTAACAAAGACTAATGTTAAAGCCGAATTACTACACCAATTAGCTAAAAGTCTCCTAGCTTAAACATTACCACTGCTGAGGAAAAGCTTTTAGTGTTGTGTGAAAATGATTTCTTGCACTGTGTGCTAATGGAGTTATTAACTGTTGTGAATAAAACAAGGCAAAAATTGTACTCGCCACGCAAAATCGCATGTCTCCATCTCCCTCTCCCTCTCCTTTCTGTTTCCCTCCATTTCTTGTTGCTGCCGGCAGTCTGGCAGCAAAATATGTATGGGCAAGTCAGCCTTGGAGTACTCAGCTTTTAAAGGATGCTTCAGAGATTTTTAAGTTGTACTTATTGAAAACACTTCTATGTCAAGATAAGGCAGAAATGTCTGTTCAAAATCGATATATTACTGAGTTAAGACTGTTATCTTTATTTTCATTTAGACCAACTTATGAAAATAAGTTATAAACTGATTATAATGTGTATAAGTAACAAACTTAATTTTTGACGTAGCCTCTCAGTTGGGGAGAGACATGCGGGGGGCGGGGAGGGGAGGGGAGGGGAGAGACTGGCTTGGGGGTTCTGTTTTATGTGTTTTTGTTTTTATGTTATGGCAATTTGTATCATGTTTAGCTCGATATATGCAAATATTACATCTCTGCTTTCAGATGCAGGTATTTCACAGTTAAATTTCATTCATAACCCCCTATGTCAGACCTAAATAACTATCCTGAAACGGTCTTTACAAGCTGGAACATACGAGGCGCTAACCACCCGGTAAAGCGCAATAAGATTTTCCTGCACCTTAAGAAACTGAAATCTGAAGTACTATATTTACAGGAAACACACTTAAAAAATTGTGACCACACCGGACTTAAAAGGGGAGGATTTCAGCATATTTTTCACTCTAATTTTAACACTAAAAGCAGAGGCACGGCCATACTTATACACAGAAATGTTCAATTCACAAAATCTAAAGTGATATCGGACAAGAATGGCCGTTTTGTGGTTGTGCAGGGCAAGTTCTTTAATGTACCAGTTATTCTGGCGAATATTTATGCACCAAACTGGGACAATGTGGGGTGGAGAGTTTTTTGGTATGCTTCCAGAGTTCTGGGTGGTGATTTTAATTGCATGCTACGTCCCTCTCTAGACCGCTCTGGCCCAGCCAACAGATCTTTGTCTAATTCGGCAAAATATGTTAATTCCTTCCTTCAGACCTATGGAATAGTGGATCCGTGGAGACTTAAAAACCCTCACTCTAAGCCATATACATTTTTCTCACCTGCACACCAATCATATTCGAGGATCTATTTTTTTCTTTTAGATAAGAGACTCCTGCCCATAGTTAACTCCTGTGATTTTGGTGAAATTGTAATCTCAGACCATAGTGCAGTGGTACTATCGCTTTGTTTCTCAGATAGGATATCTCCTAGACGTATGTGGAGGATGAATCCCCTTTTATTATCAATTGAGGAATTTGTCTCATTTTTGTCTGATCAAATAGAGCATTTCTTGGAAATTAACGATACACCAGATACCAGTAAGGGTAACCTGTGGGAGGCCATGAAGGCATATCTCAGTTGGCAAACAATTTCATACACAGCAAGCTTGAACAAAAAGAAGTCACAACGCTTAGATGAATTATCCACGATGATAAGAGAAATAGATGAGAAACATGCAGCAACACCCTCAACAAATTTATATAAAGAAAGGGTTAAATGGCAAACTGAATTTGACATTCTATCCACAGGCAAGGCGATTTAAACACTATGAATTTGGAGAGCGCGCACAAAGGTTACTGTCTCACCAGCTAAGACAGGCAGAGGCAGAGGCATGTTTTTCAGGGATTCAAACTATAAATGGCACTACAACTATTGACCAAAGGGAAATAAATACTCAGTTTAAAAGATTTTATGAGCAGTTATACACATCAGAGGCTGCAGAAAAAGAAAAAATTGAACAGTTTCTGTGTAACGTTGCAATGCCAACTCTAGCAACGGAGGATAAAAGGACCTTAGACAAGGACATCTCAGTAGCGGAAATACAAGGAGCAATCAGTAAAATAAAAAGCGGTAAAGCCCCAGGACCCGATGGGTTCCCCATCGAGTTTTATAAAAAATTTGCAGTTAAACTCGCTCCGCTGTTGTGTGAAGTATTTATGGAGGCATTACAGCAAGGCTCCTTACCTCCCACGATGACAGAAGCAGTAATCTCAGTCATCCCAAAAAGAGACAGGGACCCTTTGAAGTGTGAGAATTATAGGCCAATCAACCTGCTTGGGGTAGACTATTAGCAACGAGACTGGACTCTGTCATCCACAAAATTGTGCACTCGGACCAATCTGGATTTATCACTGGTCGACAACTATATGGTAACCTCTGACGCCTGTATAACATAATTTACTCCCCAAAAGCAAGTGGCATAGCCGAGGTCGTGATTTATTTAGATGCCCAAAAAGCCTTTGATAGGATAGAATACGAATACCTATTTAAAGTGCTAGAAAAATTCGGATTTGGTGCCACCTTCTGCTCATGGATAACAGTTCTATGTGCAGCCCCCCAAGCAGTCGTCCGCACAAATAATGTATTATCCCAGCGCTTCTATCTACAGAGAGGGACTAGACAGGGGTGTCCACTGTCCCCTTTTCTGTTCGATCTTGCTATCAAGCCTCTTGCTGCCACAATAAGAAGTGCTGAACGTATATATGGGATCACAAGGGGTGAGCGGGTGCACAAATTGGCGCTCTACGCGGAAGACCTTCTGTTGTACTTATCTGATCCAGCTGTCTCTATCCCAGCAGTGATGAGTGTTATTTCAGATTTTGGGACAATGTCTGGTTACAAAATTAACACCTCTAAAACCCTTCTTTTCCCTGTCAGTGAACAAGCAAAACTATTAACATTTGAGTCTTATCCATTTAAAGTGTGCCATGAAAAATTTTCATATCTTGGGATAACGGTTACAAGAAAGTATGGGGACCTTTTTAAATTTAACTTTAAACCTGCCTTAGAGAGGACCAAATCAGACCTCCAGCGATGGTGTGCCCTTCCCATATCCTTAGCAGGGAGGATAAATTCGATAAAGATGTCAGTTATGCCTCGATTTCTTTTTTTATTCCAAAGGATACCCATTTGCATATCTAAAGCATTTTTTTAAAGAACTAGATAAAATCATAAACACCTTTTTGTGGAATAAAACCACTCCCAAGTTAAAAAAGATCTATCTACAGCGGCACAAGGAAGTGGGAGGTTTGGGTCTTCCAAACGCCATATTTTACTATTGGGCCGCTAATATACATAAAATAACTTATTGGATGTCTACACCAGCGGATCAGGGCAGTCTGGATTGGGTGAACATGGAGTCTGGTTTTAGTAGTCCAGCAGATCTAAGATCTTTGATTAGTGCTCTGCTACCTATTAACCTTAAGTGTGCAGAAAACCCTGTTATTAAAGGCTCACTGAAGATCTGGGCACAATGCAGGTCCCACTTCATGATGAGACAGGCCTTCTCCTGCATGCCACTCACTAATAATCCAATGTTTGTACCATCACTGTTAGACTCAACATTCCAGCAGTGGTCCAGGAAGGGTCTCGACAGAGTGTCTGACTTGTTTGAGGATAACGTGTTTATGTCTTTTACCCAGATAGTCAGAGATCTTGGCATCCCACAGTCTCATTTCTTTAGGTACCTCCAAGTTAGGGATTTTATTAAAAAGAGCTTTACATCGTTCCCATCTGAGCCACCCATTAGCTGGCTGGAGGACTGTATTCGAGATGGACCCTCTGAACACAATGCTGTATCCGGGATCTATGATCTATTTCTGTCTAGAGCCTCACCTTCCTTAGATCATTTTAGGGAGAAGTGGGAGGAGGAGTTAGGTGGAAAGATTTCAGATGGAACATGGAAGTCGTCTGTGGCTAGGATACACACATCCTCCATATGTGTCAGACACAGTGTGATTCAATTTAAAATAGTTCACCGACTCACCTGTCCAGGTGTAGACTGGCTCAACTTTATCCTGATTACGACCCGACTTGTCAGAGGTGTGGCCGAGACCCAGCGACCCTGCTCCACGCATTTTGGTCATGTCCTAATCTGGGACAGTTTTGGGGCAAGATCTTTGAAACATTCTCATTCTTATGTAATAAAACCATAGACCCAGAGCCATGTTTGGCCATCTTCAGGGTGGCTCGGAGGGACCTTAATCTCTCTATGGTCCAGACCCAGGCACTGGCTTTCTCATCGTTGTTAGCAAGACGTCTTGTCCTCTTTAATTGGAAATCCACTGCCCCTCCTTTACATGGCTGCTGGCTTAATGAGGTAGTAGCTCACCTGAAACTGGAAAAGCTTAGATATACCACGCAGGGGTCAGTTAAAAAATTCCACAACATTTGGAAACCGTTCATGGATTATTATGACAATGTTCACACTGCAAGAAATGTAATTTAGCATTTGCATCTGTTCACTACTTTGAGCCTATCACATTGGTAGAAATACTGCCACTGTCTCTTTTTTTTTTTTTATCTTCTTATCTTCTTCTGTGTTTGTGTTTGTTTGTGGTTATCAGCCAGTCTCTTGGGATGGGGGTGGGGTTGTCCATGTGGTTGAAATGTTTGTACTCTGTATTCTGTCTTCTAAGCAAAGCTCAATAAAAATAATTGGAATAATAACTTAATTTTGCAGAAAAAGCTCTTGATTTTAAGCTATACTTACTAACCCCATGAATCCTTTTTTAGAGTGTACGGTGGCAGAGGCACATTGGTACAAGCACGTCTAAATCTTTGTTAGTTTTTGTGTTTCTGTGAGGGAAGCGCCATCTAATTGTGACACCTTGTAATTGAATAAATGGGCGTGTTACAGTGGAATCTAGGCACACCCCCAGTAAGGTGGGGGGGAATGGTATTTGGCTGGAAGTTGGCCGGAAGGCTTTCGGATGGCGTGGGAAATTTGAAGTGGCTGCATCTGTAGATCCATAGTTATAGTCGTAAATAGAGTGTGCCAGGGCTGACGTCAAAACCCGGAAGTTTAGCATCGCGCTGGTTCCCGGAAGAGAAAGTGAATGTGATTTTTGTATTGCGTTTTGGATTATGTCTGAAAATAAGCTCTGTGGCTAACACAAGTTTATGATACTTACAGGTTTTGTTCAGCGAGATAATCTTCACATATAAACACCTTTCATGCCGCATTTGAAGCTTAAATGCGATCACCAGAAGTAAAAAGCTAACGTTAGGCTTTAACGGACTACATGACTACTCCACGGTTGCATGACTCTTGACGTCACCGCCACTAAGCTTTCAACTGATTTCGGCCACTTTATTTTAAAAACATTGTATAATGGGGAAATCAGACTGTTTAAGCTAAATAAGAAGCTGTAATGGCGGACTGCCAGCACTGTCACCTCTTCGGGGGTGATGACGTTTAATGTCCCAGACAGGGTTTGTAGTCGTTTTGAGCAACTTGTTAGCAACCGCCTTTTTTACGACACGTAAAAGCTTCAAAATTCACAAGTAGGGTATTTACTGATGTGTTTTATGTCGTAGAACAAAACCTGAAACTCGCTTAAGCTTTTGTTAACCACAGACCTTATTTGAGGCATTTTACCAAAATCCCATTCAAAAAACGTATTGACTTTTAGACGAGAGAACCGGAAATAGGGCTGCACGATTAATCGTAATAAAATTGTGATCTCGATTCATATACATATGCGATCTAATTTTTCAGTGACGGCGATTCTGCCGGCCCCGCCCGTGTCGGGAGTCGCGACATCATCTGCATGAAAACTAGTGCTCCTAACGACACAGCGTTATACCACGTGAAGCAGAGCGACAGCCAGCCGGCAGTTTGGAAAGCAGCGAGACAGGGGAAACACACTGCTCACTGTAGCCTCAGTTTGTGACTCATACAGATCTGCTGGTAAAGTTAACTTAGCAAGCGTGATAAAAAGACGGCAGAGAGGCGATGTTGTGCAAATAAACCAAAGATTTATTAATTTTCTGTAGCAGTAAACACAATGACCGATAAAAAATGTGTTAACTAACTATGCTAAAGCTTTACCAGCTATTCAGGGCTGCTGATGATAACGTTAACATGACAAACCGCAAGGCTACGGCAAGTTAACGTACTGACACTCCTCAGACAGACAGACAGACACACACACACACACATACACACACACACACACCGGACAGCCTCTCAGTCCTTAGCCGCTAACGTTAGCTCATGTACAACACAGGTACTACACAGAAACTTTTACAAAGGGTCATAATGTGCTTCTAGTGACATGCGGACACGGAGAACAGCTGCCTGCTCTCATGGGACAAAGATCCTCTGAGAAAAAAGCCGGATCACTCTGCTCTGTCGCCAGGAACAAACTGGGAGGCAAAGATCCTCTCTGAGGAAGAGGGTTCACTTTGCTGCAGGGTTCACCAAAATGTTTTTTTTGTTTGTTTTTTTCTTTTAATAAATTGAACACACCTTAAAGAACATACAAGATCCTGTAGAGAATTAATATATATAATACAATACGATAAGGAAGAGGATTTTTTATTGGGGATTTATGTAAAAATATACATAGAGACATATAAATAATTATATAATTAAAGATATGTAGGCTATGTTAGGTGAATACTCCTGTCAAATGCATGGTGTTGAAACGTTTAATTTTGACTTAATTCCAGGCCCGGAATACCTACCTCAGAAAAATGTTGTTCAACATTGATATTATTGTTAAAATTGTTCAAAAGCTGTAAGTGAAGACAAGAGAATAAAGCTAAAACAGGAGTGTTCCCTCTCTGCTGACCAGAGTTTATGTGCCTTGTGTCTCTTGTATCAGGCACAATCATAGGTTTTGTTATTTAATGATATTTTTTTATTATTTATTTATAATTTTTGTTAATTTTCCTTTTGTATCAGGAAATAAGCACAATATATCTTTATGTTGAAGAAAATCGTGACAGAATCGTGATCTCAATTATAAGCCAAAAAATCGTGATTCTCATTTTTTCCAGAATCGTGCAGCCCTAACCGGAAGTGCTAAAAGCGCTAATGGAGTTCTGGGTTTACTGGCACACTCTATACCCGCCGCCAGTAACTGCATGAAGACTAGCGGAGAGTTTAGGTAGGTGGATTATGGTGAGGCAGTTAGCTAGAGGGGCGCACTCATATGCTGTTTTAAGCTGTGGCCTGTGCTCCGGGGTAGCCTGCACTGTTCATTGCATTGCTTTCATATAGGCCTACTGGTAAAAAAAATAAGTAAATATGGCAAATGTGGAGGATTTTTTTTTTGCTTCTCTGTCAGAGGTGTTTTTAGATCAGTGTACAAAAGATCAACTGTTAAGAATAGAGTACTATGACACTGATATTGGTGACAAACGTCTAAAAGAAAGAGTAAGGTCATTTTGAAATTAAATTTATTTGAAAAAAAGATCTTGACTGAGGATCCGTCAGCTATTTCTCCTGGCTCTATGTTGTTTCCGCCCTCAGTAGCAACAGGTTTGACATTTGAGCAGCAAAAAGAGTTGCTCATGTTACAACTTGACCGTGATAAATTTAAAATAAAAGCAGAGCTGGAGATGGAATTGGCTGTGGAGAGGATGCGTCAAATTGAACAGAACAGGGCAAATTGGAAATGGAGCAGTCTAAACTGGCACTAATTAAGGAAGGCAAGCTTTCAGCTGTGGGTGAGTTGAGCAGGAAGTCTCCCCTCTCTGAGCAGTCTCTTGATAGTTTTGAGGTCTTGGGAAATTTACGTCTTCTGTGGAAGTTTTGTGAAAAAGATTCAGTCTTTTTTTTCTTTGAGCGCGTCGCTGATGCGCATAATTGGCCGGATCCAGCGCGCATGCTGATGCTTCAGTGTGTGCTGATGGGCAGAGCGCAGGAGGCCTGTTTAGCGCTAACTGACGCAGATGGTCAAAAATATTCTATGGTGCATTCAGCTGTCATTAGGGCTTATGAGTTGATTCCAGAAGCCTATAGGCAACGATTTAGCACCTGGAAAAAATGAGAGAAGCAGAGTCATCTGGAGTTTGCACGTGATCTGACCACTCATTTTATGCGTTTGTGTGCTGCCTCAGACATTGATGATTTTGAGGATCTGTGTGAACTTGCTGTTTTAGAACAATTTAAAAATTCACTTCCAGTGCGTGTGGCAACCTACATCAGTGAGCAGAAAGCACAAAACGCAGCTGAAGCGGCGGCTCTTGCTGATGATTATGTGTTAACTCAGAGGCAGTTTTGGGGAGCCCTGGGTTAGCAATAGTAACAGGGACAATGGTGGTGCGGAGTCATTTAGCTGGCATGCTAAAAACTTTCAAGTTGAGAGTAAAGGTAGCAGTAATCTGCCATTCAGAAAAGGTGTGTAACTACTGTCACAAACGGGGACACTGGAAAGCAGACTGTCATTGGCTAAAATCTAAGTCTAAAAGTACCTTCGATGCCCAGGTGAAAGGGGTTGCTTTGGCTGCGCCCGCTCCTCAGGTTGTCACCTCTGATAGGCATGTTTTGGATTTGCATGATAAAGACTCTTGTCCAGCGGAGTTGGATTCGTACCGGCCGTTTATCACCGAAGGTTTTGTGTCTATGATGGGAGGTGGGATGAATATGCCGGTGACTATTTTGAGGGACACGGGAGCTTTTAATTCTTTCATTCTTTCAACAGAAACAGGCTGCTCCGTTCCTGTTTGTGGGATGGGTTTAAATGTTCTGTGGGCCCCATTGCACAAAGTGATGCTTCAATGTGATTTGTTTCAGGGTGAAGCTGAGGTGGCGTGCGCCCGACGTTGCCAATCCCAGGAGTTTCAGTTATCCTGGGTAACGATTTGGTTGGTGCTCGGGTGTGGCAGGTGTACCCCCGCCGGTGGTGGTGGCGCTGGTGCCACTGGCGAGATTGGAGCCCGATGAAAATGAACGTTATTTCCCCGAGGCTTTTACAGCCTGCGCAGTAACGTGCGCTATGGCGGCTGCAAAGTCCTAGTCTAAAACAGATAAGGGAAGTATTTGTGAAAAATTTCCGTTACCTCTGTCTGACTTTCCTTTGTCGATATCCCGCAGTGATCTGGTTGCAGAGCAGCACTGACCCCTCTCTGGAGGAACTGTTGCAGCAGGTTCGGCCTGAGAGTGAGGTGCGGGACAGTGCTTGTGGTTACTTTCATCAGGACTCATTGCTGGTGAGAAAGTGGGTGCACAGTGGAAGTGTTGTGGGGAATCCAGTGTTTCAGATAGTTTTGCAGTTAAACTGCATCAGTCCATGTTGAAAGTAGCTCATGATGAGTCTGGACACTCCGGGGTGAGAAAAACGTATGATTGGATTTTGAGACACTTTTTTTGGCTCCATATGAAGAGAGATGTTGCAGCGTTTATTAAGACCTGCCATACATGCCAGCTGACTGACAAACCTAACCAGACACTAAAACCTGTGCCACTGTGTCCCATACCTGCAGTCAGCCAGCCGTTTGAATATTTGATAGTGGACTGCGTGGGTCCGCTGCCTCGCTCTAAGTCCGGTGCAAATTTTCTTTTGACTGTTAAGTGCCAGAGTACCTGCTATCCTGCCGCGTATCCACTGCACACAATAACTAGGAGCTCTATAGTGCGAGCGCTCTCCCAGTTAATATCCATATTTGGCATTCCAAAAGTTTCAAACTTTTCTTCTCACATGTTTTTCACAGGTGTTGAAGCAACTCCGTGTCCAGCACAATCACACAATCAAAGCTTGGCTTATCATGCTCAGAGTCAGGGGACGTTGGAGCACTTCCACCAAACCCTAAAGTTCATCCTGCGCACATACTGCACAGAGTCAGGTAAAGACTGGGAAGAGGGTTTGCCCTGGTTGATGCTTGCGGTGAGGGAGGTGACACAAGAGAGTACAGGGTTCAGCCTAATTAGTCTTTGCACACACGGTAAGGGGTCCTTTGTCTGCACTGTCTGGTAACTGGGTGAAACCGCAACCTCCTAAAAACTTGATCGATTACATTAATGGGTTTCGACACGGACTATACACAGCTGGGGAGTTGGCTAAGGAGAAGCTGGCATCAGCTCAGGGTAAAATGAAGCACTTGTATGATTGTGATGCTGAGCGCCGTATTTTTAGTCATGGAGACCAAGTGCTTGCTTTGCTCCCTATTGTTAGTTCACCTTTTCAGGCGAAATTCACTGGTCCACGTACTGTGTTGAAACAAATCTCGGAGCAGAATTATGTGATTTCAACGCCTGGTCATAAGAAGCCAACACAGTTGTGTCATGTAAATTTGCTTAAGCCATATTACGCGTGCCCTTTGGAGCCATCGTCTGTTGGCACGCAGCCAGATATTGGTCGGGCTCATGCAGTGTGTGTGGCTGGTCCAGTGTCAGAGGAGTCTCCTCCTAGTCCGTCGGAGCATGATGGAGACGAATTGAGTACGTCCGACCAAGCCCTGTTGCATAGCCGTCTAAAAAATTCTGAAGCTCTCTGTAACTTAGATAACCTGTAAGCGCACTTGCCAGAGTCTCGCCGGGCAGAGCTGGTTCAGCTGATCTGGGGTTTTCCATGTTTGTTCGGTGTTACACCCGTTCGCACCCACTTAATAGAGCATGATATTGATGCTAGACCTATCAAGCAGAGATTCTATCGGGTAAATGCAGATAAATGTAAGCACTTGGATGCTGAGGTGGATTATATGGTGGAAAACGGGATTGCAGAGCCCTGTTCCTCCAGTTGGCCTTCTCCGTGTTTGCTTGTTCCAAAGTCTGATAATACGAAACGTTTCTGCTCTGACCTCTGTAAAGTGAATAATGTTACTAAACCTGACTCCTTTCCGCTTCCCAGGATGGATGACTGTAAAGATCAGGTTGGCTCGGCGAAGTTTGTCAGTAAATTTGATCTTTTAAAAGGATATTGGCAGGTTCCCTTGTCCCAGCGAGCATGTGAGATAGCCGCTTTTGTGACACCAACTGGTCTTTATTCATACACTGTGATGCCTCTTGGGCTTTGGAATGCAGCAGCTACTTTCCAGCGTCTCATGAACTGCGTTATTGGTGACATGCAAGGGTGTGCGGTTTATTTGGATGATGTAGTTGTTTACTCGGTCCCCTGGGAAACTCATCTGGAACGTATCCGGGAACTGTTCATCCGTTTGGCAGAGGCGACGCTCACGGTTACACTCGCAAAGTGTGAGTTTGCGAGGGCGACCGTGACCTACTTGGGCCGAGTGGTAAGGCAGGCAGGGCCAGGTGCAGCCCGTCGATGCTAAAGTTCAGGCTGTAGAGCAGTATCCAGTCCCAACAACAAAAAAAGAGCTGATGTGTTTCCTTGGTCTTGTTGGTTATTATAGAGGTTTTTGCAGAAACTTTTCAACAGTTGTGGCACCCCTCACTGATTTGCTTAAGGGAAAGGCAAAATTTGTCTGGTTCCCGGTCTGTAACAAACCATTTGAAGAGGTAAAAATGCTTCTTTGCTCTGCTCCTTTCCTGGCTGCCCCGCGTTTTGACAGGCTGTTTAAACTCTATGTGGATGCCAGTCACATTGGTGCAGGGTCTGTCCTCATGCAAACTGTTGACCTGGGGATCAATAAGCCTGTCAGTTTCTTTTCAAAGAAATTTAACTCGTGTCAGTTAAATTATTCAGTCATTGAAAAAGAAGCGTTGGCGTTAATCTTGGCCTTGAAACATTTTGATGTGTATGTTGGTGGCAGTAGTACACCTGTAGTTATCTACACTGACCATAATCCACTGACCTTCCTTAATTCGTTGCAGTGTCCCAACCAAAGGCTGGTCAGACGGTCGCTGTTCCTGCAGTCATACTGTCTGGATATTTGCTATGTGAAGGGGACTGACAACATGGTGGTGGACGCGTTGTCCAGAGTTCCCTAAGTGTGATAATTGTGAACTGTGTTCCTCTCTCTGGTTCTCCTCTTGCCTTCTCCTAGCCTCTTAAATTGCTTCCTAGGTGTACCGGTTGCTGGGGTGGGGAGCTTGGGGCAAGAGATGCTGGACCACCGGAGCAGGCCACTGGTTCACCTCCTGATAGTTGTACCTTATCTGTAAAGCACAACTGGTAATGTATATGAGTTTTGGGGTTCAGTTAATTATTGTTTTGGCATTCAAAAAAAAAAAAAAGTTTATGGTATTTTGGTGCCGGGATTCCCTTTAGGACCCCGTTCTTGTGGAGGGGGGTGTGACGTTCCCCTGGCTTGTGTCCTTTTTTTCATTCTGTTTCTGTGATGCAGCAGGTACCTTGAGGGTGGGGAGCTGATCATTCATTTTAGTTGGAAGCACCTGGGCCCGGTGCTCTCTGCCTATAAGACCCCGCCTTCGGGGCGTCGGTGGCTTAGTGGTAGAGCAGGCGCCACATGTACAAGGCTGTTGCCGCAGCGGCCTAGGTTCAACTCCAGCCTGTGGCCCTTTGCTGCATGTCACTCCCTCTCTCTCCCCCCCCTTCACGCTTGACTGTCCTATCAATTAAAGGCAAAATGCCCCCACCCCCCCAAAAAATATCTAAGATCCCGCCTTGATGGCCAAGAGGCTCTCTTCCTCCCGCATTATTTTGATTTTCAGCCATCCAACATCTCTTCCCTACACCTTACCTTACACTCACATACACTTACATGCACCCACACCACTGATTTTACTGACAATCACATCCCATTGTATTCTTAGTTTGTTTTGGGTTTACGTGTTGCTGACGTGTCATTTATCAGCTGGCCAGCCCAACAGACCTATCAGAATCTGTTGGGCTGGCCACACCACCCGCCGTTGGATGGTCTCTGGAGGAGGGAATCCCATGTGTGCGAGAGGGTGTATGACCAACCGGGACAAGGGGGCATACACCCTCTCGCACACATGGGATTGCTGTGACATCTACTCAAAATTGGTCTATGGAGCAGGAGCACAGCTGTGTTGTTGTTGGACTCTTGTCGGAGCTGGCTTATGCTACGCTATGATTGGCCAGTGTGTGTTCAAGGGGCGGGACTTAGTGAATGACACAATATGAGCCAGCAGCCCGTTAGCTTAGCTTCGTTTTTTGTGCAGATTAAACAAACAAGATTTAACATGCTTTAGAGGTGCTGGAAGGTGCATTTTGTTACCTTTGAACAGAGCCAAGTCAGCGATTTGACCTTGTTTTCAGCCTCAATGCTAAGCTAAGCTAACTGGCTGCTGGTTGTAGTGTCATCTTCAGCTTATCAATCAATCAATCAATCAATCAGTTTTATTTATAAAGCCCAATATCACAGATAACAATTTGCCTCACAGGGCTTTACAGCATACGACATCCCTCTGTCCTTTGGACCCTCACAGCGGATAAGGAAAAACTCCCCCAAAAAACCCCTTTAACGGGGGAAAAAACAGTAGAAACATCAGGAAGAGCAACTGAGGAGGGATCCCTCTTCCAGGACGGACAGACGTGCAATAGATGTCGTACAGAACAGATCAACATGATAAATTAACAGTAATCTGTATGACACAATGAGACAGAAAGAGAGAGAGAGAGAGAGAGATGCAGGTAATGACAGTAGCTTACAACAACATTATTGAAAGTAATAACATTATAGTTATAGTTCTGGCTACTGTGGTACAATATGTTGAAAGTATATATTAATATCTGACAGTATACATGTGTGTCAATAGTCATATGTGTATAATAACAGTAGAAGTATGACTAATGACTAATGATAACAGCAGCAGCAGGAGGCATCTGGCAGGACCAGGGCAGCAGCACAACCACACACGTCACACTGTCCAGGCACCGCTGCGATACTTACTTTCCAAAACATCAAACTTCTAGACATTTGTTATACATTACTGTTGAGATGTGTATTAGATAATATATTTGTATCATAGAAGTATTTGTTGACTATATTTAGTGGATTTATGATGCATGACTGAGGTTGTAATACCTATTCTGTCTACACAGATGTGATTTACAAATGTAAAGGTTTCAGAGGCATTTTTAAAATCCTTTCATACTCTGAAAGTTTCCAAAAATGTTGCACAGTGAGCCAGTATTTTTTTTTTATTTACTGGTATTGAAATTTAGTTTTGAGCTTCACGCTCTTCTTCAACCAAAATACAATGCAAAAACACCTTCAAATACCTACGAGGCCAGGTCACCTGACAAACTTATGTCCTCTGCACATAACATGAGTGTGTGATTAAATCTAGACTTACGGTTGCTAACAGCTAGCAAAAATCCTGGAGTCAACTATTTACTGGTGTTTACCAACCCGCTGGTGCTCTGATCTCAGACTGCTAATACAGCATTAAAGAATAATGACAAGCACAGCCATTCTCACCTTCCTAGTTTATAATATATGTCTTTTACTTACACTGTACCATAAACATTCAACATTCTGTTGTCTTATTTCCAACAGCCCACCATCAACATTTTAGTCCTGTCTCAACAACTAAAACAAAATTTTCATCATAGTTTTTATGATCAAAAATCTATTTTCAGCTTGTCAGCGTCTCGTCTTCATCATGGAATAAAACAAGTTGTTGAGGGACATTTTTTTGTCACAGCTTTCATCAAGGAAGTTAACAATAAGAGAGTTTTGAATGATAATAAACAACTAACTTAATTAAAGTGACAGCCACCCAGATCTTAGACCCTCCGAGAACGAGGAAAAACTCCCATTATAAGGCCAATAAAGGAAGAAACCTCGGGAGGCCCCACTCAAAGAGAGATCCCCCTCCAGGACAATCAGCTGATGGGAGCCACTGTTTCATTGTCTGTGTCAGTCTTCATCACTGGGTCCTCTTCAGCAACCTCATTGTGTGTGACTTGACTATTTCCTGTTTCCATGTTGAAATCCTCACTTTGGATGCTGTAAGTGTCACTGTCAGAGCTGCTGTCAGCAAACTCATCCCACCATTTGAATATCTTGCCACTTGTCTCTTCAGTGTCCTCTTCATCCTCCTCTCTTGCCCTCTTCCTGGATCCTCCAGGCAGAGGGTAGTCTTTGTCTGCACCATGGCTAACTCCAGCCTCAACCAGGGCACTAGTGCTCGCTTCTTCATTTTCATTATTGTTGTCAAAACTCTGTCAGTGTTGTCAACGTTGGCATCTGCATTGTCGTTGTGGATGCTGTCATTGTTGTCCAGGTTCCAACGAAGATGTCGTTGTTGACGTTATCATCGTTGTCCAGGTTTTCAACATCTTGGTTTTCGGTGTTTTCATCATTGTCCAGGTTTTCCTCATCCTGGTTTTCAGCCACCTGGTTTTCACCATTGTCCTGGTTGTCATTGTTGTTATCGTAGTCAGCAACATCTGGGTGCTCAGGTTCCTGAAACCGGTCCAAAATTACAACAAAGCCATTGTGCTCTTCTGCGTGATTCATGTGAAAATGCATCCATGCATGTAGTACTGTTGTATCTTTGTTTCATTGATACAGTAATGCATGTGATATTTATAGTTCATTAATGCAGCAATTCATATAGTTAAAAACGTATGGTTAAAAAGGGGTTAGAATATTACAAAGAAGTCATTAATTTAATTTGGTGTTTTGAGTTAAAGAGTATGAACAGTGACTCATACAGACCACAAGGTGGCAGTAGTGTTCTACACTAGAGTTACAAGTAGGAAAAAAGAGAAGTAAACAGAGGAGAAGAAGTTGCTAGCAGACGAAAGAGACACATTATATGAAACAATTAATGTCGAGCATGTTTCCCTGTTATGCTGCAGTTTGTTCAGTAAAATGTTGAACGAAGAACATGAGCGTCCGGTCATCTTTTTGTAGAAGTTACAGCTAAGTCTCCACAAGTACCACATGAGGTTCATCGGCTGGTGGGTACTCTCCTCTTGGAAAAAAATGCTGTCAATTCGGGCCTTCAAGATGAGGTAGAGAATTGTTGCAGTTACTATTCATTGAATTAAACTGTATATCAGCTAAGTGTGCACCAGCTGGAACGACACCAAAGATGGTGCTTGTTTGCACCTGTCACACGTCGAGTCTAGTTTAGGATTAATTTTCGCCAGTTTCTCTTTCGTGTAGTGAAGGTGATGGACCACTTTAAATTGAATAACACAATGTCTCGTGCATATCGAAGATGAATGTATCCTTTTAATGATATGATCCCAAATTTCCTCTGAGATAGCCATCTTCATATCACTCTCCCACCGATTTTTAAGAGGTTCAAATGGTACTTGGTCAAGAGCCTGATTTTTTTGCAATAGGGGTACTAATGGGAGGATCTTTCAATTTGAAAGCCTGTCTAAATTGTTTCCAAATCTTAATAGACCCACATATAATTGGTTAGTAGTGAATCTGGATATAGGGTGAGCCCAAGGAAGTGTTGAGCAGAGGAGAGAGTGTAAAGATGTATGAGAGACAGATGATGCTTATTGGGCTAACATGGAATTTTGGTGCCTGCGGACTTGGACTGCCAGTAGGACAGTGCCCTTACATTACAGGACCAACAATAATGTTGGAAGTTTGGTAAGGCCATTCCGCCAGCTGCACAGGGTTTCTGATGGACAGTTTTGTGTCTCCGAGGTGTTTTGCCTGGTGAATGGTACTTTAATGTATTGTGATGCTTACGTGTGATTGCATTTCTTTCACATTGGAGACAAACTTGCAGCACATTTCCTTCGCAATGTGGCTGAGTATTTCTGAGCAGGCATGGTCAGATTTGTTTTGGTTTTTTTGCCACCTTTAGTGCCATTAAGCTCCTGCAATGTTATGAGGGTGTTGAGCTTTTGTACGACAGCCCCTCTTTTGCCACGGTGCACTCCATTCTAAATGAGATTGTTGTTTTCTGGAGTAAGTCAGCCTGTAAATCAATGAAGCTGTCTGGGAGGGTTTCTTTCCCTTTGACTAGGCTATTTCCATTGATCTTGTGTGGGCTTGGCTGTCTCTGTTTGTAGGCCTATATCTTTTTTGTAGCCTCCTTGCATCAGAAGCAGTAACTTCACCAATAATCCATTCTTCCACAAGGTGTATATCAGGTCTTTTTCTGAGAGCAGCAAACTCTTTGCTTTTCCTGCATTCTCACTTTCCAGCCTTAGCATCAAGCCAAAGCCCCAGAGCTGTTCTAACCTGTTGGATGTACAGTAAGTATCAGCACAGATAGGAGTCATTTTACAGGCTAAGAAAGTTGATGAAACTCTTTAATGCCTTGCAAAAAGGTATGGTCAAAAAATATGTTACTCTGAGATCTTTGTCTTCAAATTCTCTTTCTCTCTGTGTCACACTGATGTCTTTCAATATGAGGAGGTAGAGTTCCACTTCCTGTGCTGATTCGGCACGGTTAGATTGGTAGCTTTGTCAGCAAGGTCTGGCAGGTTTGTCTGCCGTGTTGCATTTTAGGGGGCATCTGGAGGATAAGGAAAATGTCACCAGTGAGACAGCAGTGTTGTAGCAGAGGCTACCTTAGCACTGATACATCATTTCAGGTATTCAGTGTGTTTTCAACCATTTCAGCAACACTGAATGAAGTAGAAGAGAGTCTGCAAGGGAGCCCTCCCTTCCACTTCTCAAAGCACAGCTAAGATCGTCTGCACTCTCTCATGGATTGGTTGTTGGATGGCAGAGTTTGCCTGTAGTAGCTGAAATAGCAAAGGGTAAGAAATGTGGCACAGTATTCGTGCGTGTGTAATATATCTGCCACTGAATGAAAATCTCTTTTTCTGTCCAAGTTAAGTGAACTGCGGGTCCCTCCAAGACTGCTTGATTGTGTATGTTTTTGTTTTATAAGCCTCATTTCTGATGTTTTATACTCTAATTCCTGCTAATATTTTCCCTGCATCCATCTCATCCCTCTATCTTGGCTGTGTTTGTGACATATGTTGTCGATCAGACTCCTGAGCCAGTAACTTCCCTGACACATGAAAACCGATTAGAGATTACCCCTGCTCTCCCTTTACACTTTGCAATATTAAGTTGCATTTTGTGTTCAGTGACAACATATCATTTTTATCTGCTGTTGAATGGTGAACAGGGGTCACCTCCGGGAGGAGGGTGGCAGGCTGAAAAGGTCACAAGTTGGGAAATAGTCATAGCAGTGCCAGGAAATATATGCTGAAAGGGCAGCAGCTGGCCTCTGCAACTGGAGACACGACTGTATGTGTCAATGTCAGGGAGAAAAAATAGTGTTGTATGTTGTTTCTGTGGTACTGTCAGCTCTCTTTTCACTGACTACAAGGATACAAGGTGGCTCATGTCCTCTTCTCAAAGTGTTAGAGTGACCGTAGGAGCTCAGTTGATTTAAGATGTTTCCCTTCACACAAAATATAAACTCCATTTAGACATGATTGATTTTCTAGGGGGTGTTGGGTAATAAATACTTGTCTTGTTCCTTGGTACAGTTGAACTTGAAAAAGCTTACTGTTTACCCTAAAAAAATAATAAAATAAAATCCCTAAAATTAAATCCATAATGTTAAGTCTGACACTAAATGTCTTCTGTGATCCTGTTATCCAGTTTTCTGTGTTAAAAATTGTTGTTAGCCATCCACTAGCAGTCCATCATGTTTGTTGATCCTTGACCAATCAGAGCCTCAATTCCTGACTTGTAAACCAATTAGAGACTGTGTTACTGACTGTTATGTCAGCTCTGATCTCAAATGCACATGTGATTAGTCCAGACTTTACACAGGATAGTGACATAATAAATGTTGTCTTTTTATGCCTCTGTGCCAGCGAAAGCCGTAGTTGGAGGTGTTCAGGTTTTTCAGTCCTTCCATGCCATTTTTGTGAATGTGATATCTCAAGGGAATTGAGGGAATTTCTTTAAATTCATTAAAAAGCTTAGATTAGATTTTGTTGGTCAAAGGTCAAGGTCACTGTGACCTCACAAAACATGTTTTTGGCCAGAACTTGAGAATTCATGGTTAATTATGAAAAAAATTCAACAAATGTCTAACGGGATATAATAATGAAGTATAGACATTTTATATCCAAAAGGTCAAAGGTCAGCTTCGCTGTAACATCATAATGTGCTGCCAAAATGCTTCTCTGGCAAACATCATAACTCAGGAAAAGAAATTAAGACATTTGGTCACATAATGAATTGGTGACACTATTCTTGGGTGTCCACGTTGAAACTGTGCTGATTGTGATAATAATAATAATTATAATAATAATAATTAGGGATGCACCGAATATATTCGGCCGAATATTGCAAAAAAACACACAGGGTTCAACGCTAAGGTTTTTTTTCACTTGCCCAGTCGGGCAAGTTGGTCAGAGATCTACTTGCCCAAAGTCAGTTTTTACTTGCCCTATAAAAATTGTTTAATTTAAGCGGCTATCAAATAACAAAGACTGCAGTTATTTTTATGTTATGTAATCTTTATTCACACTGTTTTTATTAATTAAAACAACATATGTCATGTATTGTAGCTTAATTCCTACACAAAATATGACAGTGTCAGGCTTAAAGTGAAAAATTTGTCAATCGTTCTCTGTCTATAATTTTGGGCCCTACTTGAGCCATGCCCACCTCTATTTATTTTTCACCCCTCTCTCCAGTTCTGCTGTATTAACACTGGGTTTAATATATTTTGCTTCCATCTTTCTGACCTGCTCTACTCTACTTCAATGCTACTTAGCTCTCTCTCTACTCTACCAGTAGACTACCACATCCACCTGTTGCACAAAACACACACAGCAGTGTTTCCCCTAGGATGGAGTTGTAGCAGTGGAGGTGAAGCACACGCATGAAAAATAGTTTTCACATGCGTTAAACTTTTTTGTATGCTTGCAAAGCACAGCCTGCTGGGATGTTTCTATGTATCTACTGGCACCAGAAGGGCTCTTTAGGACTAAGTACATACAGTACATGTGTGCACAGTAATGAGCAGGTGAAATGTCTGTCTAGCTTACATATGAGGTGTCTCAAGATTTAGGAAAATGCAATTTTATTGAATATAATAAAGTAAAAAGTCACTTGACATGCTGCTGTTTTGTGCTATGACCTATTTAAGTGTTGGAAGTTGTTATTTACGTGACAACGCCTGAACGCAACACAAGCTCAGCATGAGTGCCGTGCTGAGCTGCTCGTCTGTGCATAACAGCAGTCTGTTGATGGTTATTTAGGCTACACACTGTCCATTTCAATAACTTTGTAAGCTGACAAACTGCACCGGGCTCGGGGTCAGGTTTGGTCAGGAAAATGCGGCCCGAGCCGCTCTAGCGTGCTCACCTGTGTGTGTGGCGGAACTCCGGCGTGCGCAATACAGAGAGCAGAGGAGAATTGTTAATGCGTGACCATGTAGAGACAGAAATGACACGATGACATAACACCATAAATAGTATATTGTTATGTTATTATATGAAGCGTCCGTCGCGCAAAATAATATCAATGGGGGCTGTGGGCAGGACATTGTTACACAGCGTGTGCTTGTGACTTCAGGCTGAGAGACCGCTGCACCAGAGCAGAAGGAGCACGTTTTAATATACATTTATTTTATCAATTAGTTATTAACTTTTGCTATTTTTAGCAACTTGCCCGATTGGGCAAGTGAGTTGTTAGTTTACATGCCCGACCTTGAGTTTTACTTGCCCCGGGCAATCAGGCAATCGTTATTGTTGAGCCCTGACACACATTGGGTATTCGGTGGAATAAGTGAAAAGCAAGGCCGAATAATAGCGGCGTGTTTTGATAACGCAATCAAACAGAGTGTGGTGATGGACGGAGTAAAATGTCGGCAGTGTGGCGATATTTTACTCCGTCCATCACCGCACTCGCATTTGCGACTAAAAATAGTTTTGTGTGAGCAAAATAAATCATTCAGCATGCTGTGCAAGTACAGATTTCAACCAGCATCAATCCCGCCGATTGTGGGTTGAACGGGGGTCACAGACACAGACAGGAATACGTATTCCTGTCAAATACGGCGGCCATAGTGCTCCGCGGCACAAGATAAGGCTTACCGGCGACGGAAAAGTCCGGGTCCAATACTGTCCTCTTCTTGGCGTCATGACTGCCCAAAAGTACCTGGACGGCCGAGCCGTGGCAGCACAGAGGTATGTGACGTATCAGAGGAGAAACGAGCCGTTCACATTTCTCTCTCTGTGTCAGGTAACGGCCCACAAACCTCACCGCACTTTAGGGACTGTTCTTAACTTATGAAGGGACTTGTCAGGGGAGGAGGGTGGCTGGTTGATTTTTATTTAATTTATTTATTTTATTTTGATCCCCCCCTATGTTAATCACTGATTGATGCTGTTTTTGAAGTATGAATAAGTCAATAAGTAATTTATTCCATTGAAATATCATTGATGTATTATAGAAAAGTGATTTATCTTTTTATAAATGACAAAAGGCACATCTGCCTCATTTTTGCTGTGGTATCGTGATACTACTCAGAACCGTGATACTTTCACTGGTATTGTACTGTGGGTCCCAATTTTGGTACCGTGACAACACTAATCTGGAGGGGGTTCATCTGCAAAAACTAATGAAAAACTAAACAACGATATTCGGTACTCGGTATTCGGCCAAGCGTTTAATTTTATTCGGCTTAGGCCACAAATTTTCATTGCGGTGCATCCCTAATAATAATAATAATAATGATCTTTATTTATGAAGCACTTTTCAAAAAAGAGTTACAAAGTGCTTTACATGTCAACAACTAATACAGACAAGACATGAAATCAACAGCTTTTAAAAGAACTGATGAAACCCTGGTATATAAAAACTGAAGAATTGAAACACAGTTTAATTGAACTTAAAAGTCAAGAATAATCAGGAAAGGCTTTCCGATAAAAGTATGTTTTAAGTAGAGACTTGAAAGAGATCACTGACTCAGCCGACCTGATTTCCTTGGGCAGATTGTTCTGGAGCCCTGACAGCAAATGCTCTGTCCCCTATAGTTGTCAGCCAGGCGTCTGGAACAGACAAAAGTCCTATGCTGCTGGAAGACCTCAAAGTATGCCCTAGCGTGTATGGCTCCACGTTCGTGGAGGCATAAGGCCCGTTTCCACTTAAGAAGTTCCTGGTACTATTTAAGGGGCAGGAACTACTACAGGAACGTCCTCTCGCTCGGCCCTCTCAACTGCCGTGTCTCCACTGAGAGCGGAGTCGGAGGAAGGTTCCTGTAAAGTTACCTGGCTCTGGATGTGACATAATCGTTATGCGACCATTTTGACCGGGGCGACGTAGGGACGCCGTTAGCCGATAGCGGTGTCTGTAATAACTCACGAAGTGGCCCGGGGAAAAATATTTTTTCCAGCGGATGTCTTAGTTACAACATGATTGAGCTAACTGGAGTAGTTTCATGTCGTATCTGACAACGGGAGGCTTTTAACAGATGACGTCCTGATGTTAGCTTTGCTGCTGCTGTTAGCTGTCCCTGTCAGCTGATGCTTTCTAGACATCGTGATTTCCCAAAACTGAATAAATACCACACATAGCAACACAAAACTGCTTTGCTAGCTCAATCATGTTGTAACTAAGATATCCGCTGGAAAAAATATTTTTTTCACAGACCGATTATTGAGTTTGTTTACATGGCAGTGGAAGCTATGAACGAGCTAACTCTCGTCTGCTGAGTTTTAAAAATGCCGGCTATTTTGTTGCTTTCTGTTGACGTCACATCCCCCCCTTGAGTATATCCAATCAGCACCAAGTAACCCCCAAGCCCCAGCCAGGACTTTTTCGGGGCCGTTTTGAGTGCCTACTCCGAGGCAGGGACTTGTTTAGCCCCTGTAAAAGTTCCGGAACTCTGTCCTTCGGGGGTGGTTCCTGCGGTGGAGACACGCACCAACGGCCCCGGCCCCGTAAAATTACCCCGAAGTTCCTGCGGTGGAAACGGGCCTATACAACCATGAAGCAGTAATTCTTCATCACAAAATCTTCTCATTGTTCAACAAATGTATCACATTAAGGCAAACTTTTCTTGTTATCTCGTAAGTTGGTATGTTGTTATTGAAGAATCTTCTTTATGGTGTTAAAACAAGAAATAGATCAATCATTACCTGAAGAGACATGTGGAAATCATACATGATTGATAAACATATAACATGATCTAGGCATGCGGCCAGGGTGGTTTATATATTATGGCTGTGGGTTTCTTTTGTTCTGTTACCTTTATGTGTAATCATGTTGTATCAGTTATTGTCAGTGACTGTGCTATAACTTGGTACTGGTCTACTCACTGTGGCATCCAAGACTGAAAAACAGTGAGGATATAGGTAGAATTTCCTTAGTTTGGGTGACAGAAGTAGAAAGCTGTAATGAAGTGTGACGCTGTGAAAGGACATGAGTGTGTGAATACACTTGCACTGTCCTGAGCTCAGTGTTTTCTTTCTAGCTGCCTGTGTTAGTGTGATTGATCGACATTGTTAGGAAGCCTGCCAGGTGTGAGGCGTGGCCATGCATATCCATGGACTTGCTGCTGCTATACTTAAGGTTGTTACAGTTTCAATCACAGCCTCACATGACTCTGTCTCCTGTCCTTCTGTCCTTTACAGGAAATGTCTTTGTGGTGAGCCTAGCCTTCGCTGACTTGGTGGTTGCATTCTACCCCTACCCTATGGTGTTGTACGCCATCTTCCATGATGGCTGGTCACTCGGTGAAACCCAGTGCAAGGTGAGCTGTTACTGTATATCCAATGCTGTCTTGGTTTTAGAGAATATTTTTTATTCTTTAAGTTAAAGGATGTTGAACAACCTTAATCTTATTTCTGCAGTTCAGCTCAAGTCAGGTGAACTCTATTTATGTACTCTAAAGTCACAAATCACTAATTTGCCACAAAGTACAATCTGCGTTTTTTTACCACAACCTCTGCCCTTGATTCAGATTAAGGAAAACTTAAACAGGAAAAAACAGGAAGAGACCTCAGGAAGAGCAACCGAGGAGGGGTACATCTTTCAGGACAGACCAACAGGCGATACATGTCATGTATACAGAATAGACACAAATAACAATCTGAGGAAATATCAATATTAGGTAGATAGATTGCAAACGTATACAGTAAGCTATATATGATGAATATGCACCCGGGAAGACGTCACGTAACTTCAGGCCATAACAGAAAGGACCTGAGCTACATAACCTCCAGGATACCTTTCATACAGAGGGAGAGGAGACGAGACATGAGGCTGAGCTAGACAGCTCCCTTCAGCTGACTTCCTCTCCTGTCTCCTCCAGTGTTTTCAGTCATGCCAACAATGTGTGTCGTTCCTTCCCTGTCTTGTCATTTGTCAGTTATGTTTTTAAATCAGGTTTGTTTAATTCAAGGTTTTAATCTTCATTTCTTTTTAAACATCCCTCTTGCAAAAGGAACTTTGACTTTACTGTGTTTTTTGCTCTGATGTCATGCTTAACTTTTATGTACCAAAGCCTGACATATATCTCTGTAAGACTGAAACATTGCTTCATAAAATTAAAATTAAAGTGGAACCACACCAGTTTTTTGCTTTAACTTATCAGTATGAAGTAAATGTTGATTGCACATCATGATAGCTATAGAACAATGACACCTTCTGCTTTTAGATTGGTCCCCTAAAAGCCTTGCTTTCACTGTGCAATTCTGTCTGCCAGTGGGTACCATACACTGGGAAAATGAAGGTTTGACTTACTACACAAAGGAAGTGTGTTAACCATTGCGCAACCAAACCAGTAAGGGGACTGCGCTTTTGTTTTCCCTGGTAGCTATTTCCAGTTACCAAAGAGTATGAATAACCCCTTTTAAACCCTGATCACACAGAAAGTGTTTTAGCAGCTTTTTGTCATTGTTTTTAATGAGAATGAAGCTTTATGCTCGCTGTTTCTGCGTTGCTATGCTCTGCGCTCTAGGTGCTTGGAATTTTGGCTGGAGCGCTCTGAATTCATCAAGTTAAAAAAAAACTTCATCTCAGAGCGAAAAAGTGTGCCACATCTGCAATTCTTTTTTTTCTTCATTGTCCAATTGGATGATTTGAGAGGCAGGCCTTCTGTGGTGATCATCAACAAGTTTACAACAAACTATTTACTGACAGCCTCTCACCCTCAACCTGAGCTAGAGCAAGTACCCACTGTCTCTCCATTTTAGGAACTAGCTACTATTTACTGTGAACATAAGTAGGTAGTGCTAGACTAATTAAACGATATATTGACTATACAGGAGGGTTAGATAAGGGTAAGTAGGTGATGAGTTGGTTGCCTGGCAATAATTTAAGGCCCAGCAAGCATTTTTTTTACAGCAGCATTCAATTTAGAAAAAAAAAAGGGCAGTGCGTTGTACCTCGCATTTTGCAATCTGTAAAACGCTTTCTTTGTGATCAGGGCCTTATACTTAATCTTCAAGGTGGGAATTTCACACTGTTATTCCACCTTGCAGCACTGTATAAAGATAGAATCGCAGAATGGGGGGACAGAGTTGTCTCACCTTTAAGCCAGCATTGGAGGTAGTAACAGCACCAAAACGATATCTGTATAAATGGGACAGCCAGCAGGTTGGAGATTTAAAAAACAGCTGATAGCAGTTAGCACTTAACTCAAAGAACTCAAAAATGTCCTCAAATTTGGAAAACAATGAGGTCCAGGAGCTCCTTATCCTCACACTAGAGACTGACGCTGTTTTGTTATATGTCACGCCCGTCTTGGCTCTTTTGTTTCTGCAGTGCCAGCATGCTTCAGACAGTGAAGCAGACTGATGCCACCATTGTTTGGCTCTGTGTAAAAATGCAAAGGAGGCATAAAAAAGGGACTTCGTAGCAACCCTATAGCATGGTCTCTGTGTAAAAAGGGCTAGTGTAAGTTCTTTGCAGTTAGTGGAAGTGGTGGATGGTGGAACAACCGAAGTAAGTGTGAAAACTGGTGGTTGGTAGCCTCTGCAGAAAACAGGAGGTGATTTGGTTGTCTTTGCAACAGCAGCGGCAACAATATAATCACTTGGAAATGCTGGGGATGATTTGATGACAAAAGCACTGTGTCCGTTAAGGTAGAAAAGCACTATATAAGTGCAGTCCATTACCATTTGTGTTCAGCAGTCTTCACTGCCATCTTCTTGACATCATGACTTCATGACATTGGCACTGCCTGAGTGCCTGAGTAATGGAGATCGTAATAATACTATATATATTTATTAGGTGTCCAAGCAGCAGGACTCACTGCTGAAGCCTTGTTGTTTTTTTTCCCAGTATTCTTTTCTCTTATTATTTTTCTCCATTAAAAGTGTTCGTGCAGCAACAACCGTAAGCTCTTGGAATCCGCCCTTCTGCTGAGATCAGGACAATCCCGATTGTGGGGTCAAAATTGGGATTATTATTATTATTTGAATAACATATACTAAGATTTGATCCAGATCAAAACTAAAACTGGATTAACTGATCTAATCTGAATTCAGATTCATGTAATCATGAACCAGTAATCTGTGCATAACCCATGTATTTTGGAAGGCTGTGATCACATGACAAATGTGCTGACGGGAGTAAACAAGGAAGTGGTCTTGAGCGGTCTTGTAAAGAGGCAGGTTGGGGTGGGGGATGGGTCACAGAACCACAGACTTTCCCTAGGAGATGCCAAGCTGTTTTTCTGTGTTTTCCCAGAGAAAGCAATGCACCCAAATTTGTACATATCCCATGTAGTATATTGAATGGCTGTGATCATGTGACCAATGTGCTGACAGCAGTAAACAAGGAAGCAGTCCTGAGCGCTTGTAAGGGGGCAGGTTGGGGAGGTGGATGGGTCACACAAAAACAAAAAAGACTTTCGCTCAGGACTTGCCCCTGTAGTTGCATGTTCAGATCCATGTGAACTTTGAGTGGGTTAGGGTTTAGGGGTTAGGATTACCATTTCCTAAACCTAACCTCAGTAACTTTTATTGCCTCGACCTAAACTCTGTAACTTTACATTAAATATGTAACTGTATGTTAAGGATGTAACATAATTTGTGGGGCGCACAGTCGTAGGATATCATACGAACTGTTGTACATGCATTTTTCGTAGTATATCATATGAACTGTTCAATGAGAATATATTGGAGACGCACGTTCAGAACCATGTCAACTTTGAGTCATTTTAAGGTATATCTTCACCATCATTCCTGGGGTGAATAAAAAAAAAGATTAATAGTGAAATAGGAAGAAATTAAAAATGAAATAATAAATATTTGGAGATAACAAATGTGAATGCTCACACTAATTGGTACAACAAATTCTCTCTCTCTCTCTTCCTCTCTCTCTCTCTCTCTCTCTCAGGTGAGTGGCTTCCTGATGGGGTTGAGTGTCATTGGCTCTATCTTCAACATAACAGGCATCGCCATCAACCGTTACTGTTACATCTGCCACAGCTTCAGCTACGACAAGCTGTACAGCTACCGCAACACGCTGCTGCTGGTGGCACTCATCTGGCTGCTGACCGTTGTGGCCATCGTGCCCAACTTTTTTGTTGGTTCGCTCCAGTACGACGCACGCATCTACTCATGCACATTTGCACAGACAGTCAGCACGTCCTACACCATCACTGTAGTGGTCATCCATTTCTTTGTGCCCATTGCTGTGGTCACCTTCTGCTACCTGCGTATCTGGATCCTGGTCATCCAGGTAAGGCGGAAGGTAAAGTCAGAGGTCCGCCCTCGCATCAAGCCCAGCGACCTTAGGAACTTTATCACCATGTTTGTGGTGTTCGTGCTGTTTGCTATTTGTTGGGCACCACTCAACTTCATCGGGCTCGCTGTTGCTGTCAACCCTGAAGCAGTAGCGCCTCACATCCCGGAGTGGCTCTTTGTGGTCAGCTACTTCATGGCTTACTTCAACAGTTGCCTTAATGCCATCATCTATGGCCTGCTTAACCAGAACTTCCGGAGGGAGTACAAGCGGATCATCATGTCAGTGTGGATGCCTCACCTCTTCTTCCAGGAGACGTCCCGAGGGGGTACTGAGGGCATGAAGAGCAAACCCTCGCCAGGGCTCAATAACAATGAGCAAGTAAAAGGAGAAACCCTGTGACACTGATTTCCTCCTCTTTCATCTCCTCGTCCCTCCTCATCTGTGTTCACTTGTGCAGTGCCATTGATCAGACTTAAATCTCTACTGTGCCAAAGCAATGAACTCTGAAAATACAGATAGAATGACCAACAGTGAGCGGGAGATTAAAATGAAAAAAGAGATCAAACAGAGGCATACTGACTACAATAGTAATGTTAGTCATTCTTTTAAGAGTGCCATTCATAAAACCTGAGGCTCATCAATTTCAGTTTGCACTGATTTTATCTAAAGAATTTTTTTTTAATTCATTTGAAAAACTTATTGTGAAATTGATTGATTTGATTATATGTTCCCTTCCCTAAAACATTGCTCAACTTAGTTTACAGTAAATAACAATAGATGATGGCAAGTACACCTAGAATAAGTTTCTGCAATAGAGTGAAGATAAAAATGGAGATATGTTAGTTAGACGTGGTATGCTCCTGGGGGTAAAAAAAAAAAAAAAATCATTGAATCCATTGAATTGTCCCCCTGCAAAATTTTGCCCCTTAAGGACTAAAAGCCAGAGGTGTGAACTAAAGATCACATGACTTGGACTTGAGTTGGACTTGAGTCATAAATCTGATGACTTTAGACTCAACTTGACAAAATCAAAAAAGACTTGCACCTCGACTTGGACTAAAACACCAGTGACTGGTGACTTCACTTGGACTGAAGCCTTTTGACTTGAAAGTAATTAATACTTTTCTAAAGGGCCCAAAGATTAAAAAGTTTGTTAAAGTCTAAGTCAGTGAACACATGATAACTGTTAGAAAATACATGCTAAAAGCGTGAAGACTGGGCACTGCCAGTGCTACACTGTGGAGTTTGACAGTTTAACTGTTTTTTTACCACTTCTGTGTCCAGAGCTTTTTGGGCGGGTCTAAAAGCCTGTTCAGTGATGCACTAAAGCCATCCCTAACATAACCCTTCCCCTATTATATAAATACTACATTACTACAAACGTTGTCTTAGGGTGCATTGCACTAGTGTCGTTCTGTTCGCCCACTGTGTGTGAGCGGCAAGTTTGCTATGTCCCGTGAGCTCTCTGAGCTCATTTAGTCTAATAAATACATGAATAAACATCTCTGTTAAATGCCTCAGCCATATAAACACAAGCTTAACAGCCATCACTAATGTACCTTTCATTCTCTCTGGCCGAATCAGCTACCCAGCCTGCCAGCAATTGCTGCTCACTGCTGTGGGCTTTTTCTAACATTAGCTGTTGTTAGCTGCTTTACAAGAGGCTATAGCTGCACAGCAGCTCTTGTTCCTCCTAGTTCATAGGGCATGTGCTGTGCAATCATAGATTGTCTGTGCTAGTGGCTTAGCTGCTAACAAGAGTCTGTTGCTGCGCAGTGACTCATACTTCGGCTCGGAGTAGCTTGTAGTAACTTGTAGCTTCCAACAAGTGTCGGTCGTTTCATTAACTGCTAACAAGAGTCTTTCACTGCACTGCAGCTTTTCAGTGGACACATCCCCAGCATCTCAGAGCAGAGAATACTGCCCATTTTTTTCACAATTTTGAAATCTAATTTTATATACCATGTAATTTTTTTCAATCATTCAAATTCAATTCACACTTCAAATTGGGCTGGGTGGTTTACACATTTTTCTGTGGTGTTACAAACTCATTACAGGTTGGTGATTGTTGGCAATATCACATACGACATAAAGTACTTTTTGAAGTATTTTACAACATTTATATTATATAACAAGACTGGACAGAAATATACAAAATTTATTCTGCAGTGGTACTGGTTAATGATGTGAAAGTGCAAAGTCGGCACTATTAATGATTAAGTGAAGTCACACTTGTTTCAGCAAACTTGTTTAACAAATAAAGACATTTAAAAAAAACATTCATGATTTTTGCAAATATATCATTACTCTATTGTTAAAGAGGTATAACATTTGGTGAAGCATGCATTTTGACTATTAAAGACTTGAAACTCAAAGTTTAGGACTTGACTCAGGACTTGTCAGTCTTTATTTAGGACATGATTTGGGATTTGCCTGTCTTGATTTGGGATTTGACTCAGGAGTTCAGACTTACTTGTGACTTGAAAAATAATGACTTGGTCCCACCTCTGCCAAAAGCTAGTCAAGTTGTCTAATATTAATTAATTATTAATTATTATTAATATTTCAGTCCAGAGTGTAACATCCTGACAATTACTGGCACACAAAGTGTAAGAGGCAGTGTGACCTTTATGTAGCAGGGGTAAGACTGCATTCACACCAAATCAGGCATTGTGGTGATCAGCTGTGGGGTGGTGCAGCGGTGTGGGAGTGTCACTTGAATAGCCCAGTTGTGGGGAGGTGGAGGGTGAAGACCAACTATAGAAAGGAAATCTCCCCATCTCAGGGACTGAGTACTTGTCTTCAGTAAGTTTGTTTATGTTGGCTTTAAAGATTTGTAGAATTCCTTTTGGTTATTGTAACTGTAGTATCTTTACTACCATAAAAGACGTGTTCTCATAAACAAAGCAAGCGCTCTCCTTGGATACGAGCTGTTAATACGTACTTTATTTCACTCGCTATAATTTTTCAACGTTGCTGAAAACTGACTTGTTCCTGTGGACTGCTGGCATTGTCCAGTCTGATTGCTGGGTACGTTATTGGTCACCACAGCATGATGTATAAAAAATAAAAGAGAGGAAAAGCCCTGGTGCTGATGGTCTTGAAAGAAAATTATTGAAGAGGTGTGTCAGTCAACTCAGTAGTGCCTTCTCAGATATTTTTTAATTGGGTTGTATTTTTCCAAAAGTTAATTCTGTTCAGGCCACTGTGTTTTTTGCTTGATTTAGTGTGAATGCAACCTAATGTTGTGAGGGCATGTGGATATCCAGGTGGATAGGCATGTAGCATGTCTGCAGCTCAGACACTGATGTCAGTATTGTTAAAATACATAACATAAAAAACATTTCTTCCTAGTTCTCTAAAATGCTATCACTGAATGTAACCTGTGGTGCACCAGAATTCAATATAACATTCTTCCGGCCGCAGGGTTGGGACAGTCTTTCACTTCTCTGTAGCGCAGTTTTCAGGACAAACATTTTTAGTTGCACTATTGTTAAGATTCAAATGGCAAAATTGTCTGTATAACCCCATATACCTAACCTAAACCTAACCTAACCTATCTCCTGAATAGTTCCAGGAACTAAGGAACCCTAGAAACTAAACTCAGGAACTAAATTAGAAACAAAAGCCTCTTTTGCTCGCTGTTAAATGGGTGGAAACTATGCAAACTAGTCAACATGGCAGAAGACTTGGGTCTAAAACCCGTTTCCACCAAGCAGCCCGGTGCAGTTCAGTTCAGCTCGGCACGCATCTTTTCCGTTTCCACTGTGAAAAGTTGTGGATGGTACCAATGGAACTGTTCCATACCATCCCCATTTTTGGTAACCCCTCTGTTGGGGTACCTAGCACACATATCTGGTACTAAAAGGTGGAGCTCTTAACACTGCAGTCCGTTGATTGGTCAACAGAGGACAGTCACTCTTGCTCAGGGCTGAGTTGCGGCTGGTTGTAGAATATCACATTAAATCAAACTGCAGTTATTTTTAGTCTCGTCAAACTGCATATAAAAAAAGAAACAGTGCTGCAAACCCCACCCTGATAACTCCTGGGTCATTAGAAGATTCTCCTTCAAGAGCAGGGCCCTTACTGGGGACCAGGAGCGAGACGTCCCTGAGTTTCTGCAATCTTGTGAAGGGTTTCTGCAAGTTCCTGCAGTGGAAACAGGCTACATGTTCTTTTCTCCAACACTTTAATCAAGTGGGGTGATATGATGAAAAACCTCTATTATCTCTGCTCTGATATGATTTCACTTTGATTTTTGCAAGGTTGATTTAGTTCAGTGGATGTTCACCCGCTTCTTAGTATTCAAAATAATGATAACTTCCATGCTTTTTTAATGCAAGAAAACCAAAATTGATGAGCCCTAAACATGTATTGCAACATGGTATGTATCATGTTTTGTACACCTCAGGGTGCCTGCCTCCTCTCCTGTGTGGGCCATATGTATCTGAAAGTGGAGGCACCAAGAGATTAGTAATTTTTGGTGTTTTACATCATGAAATCCATGATGGATTTTTGAAAGTCTACACAGTGGCTTCATTATCCCTCTGGATTTCTGTACTGTATTAGTATTGTACTACTGTGTGTTTTGGTGCACCAGATGTTTTAAAGGTATAATGTTTAACAGTAATTATTGTACCTTTAATTTCTACAAGAAAAAAAAAGATTCAATTATTTTGTCTTTTTTTTTTATAACCATGGGTAAATGCACTACAGCATGATGAATCCCTTTGTCTTTCATTTTGTTACTGGAGGATGCCTCAAATTTCTTAAGGGAATTTCCATGGTTTGTCAAAGGTGCCTAATTTGTTGTTCATCAGAGTGATGGTTTTGCCAAAAAAAGAAAAAAACAAAAAACAAAACAAAAAATGTTGACAGAAGGCTATGGTGAGGTTACAGGTATGTAATTAATAAGCTGTTTTACCAATGTCACTCATCACCTGATAGAGTAGTGTCAAAGTGTGTTCACACCAAATGGGAAGGGAAGGACATGAACATTTTCGATATCTGAATTAGAAAACATGCACCGAGTTGAAAATATTTCAAGGCTTTATGACTCCAATTTATGAAAGTATAAAAACACAAGAAAAAATAGTGGAGTATTATATCAGAAAGGACTGCAAAACCTTTGAAATCAGTCAGAATCTGATTGTGTGTCAAACAGACACACACACACAGGTTTACTTAATATAGGTGACTTTTGGGGAAATTACATAGCCTTGCATTTATTTCAGCGTCAGTGTATCACAAGCCAGATGGCCAAAATCATGTAATTTTGTGTTTAAACATTCATTTTCAACGTCTTACTGTAATGTCTTCTAAACTGCAGAGCTGGCACTGGATGTCAAAATGACGTCAGAAAGACGTTGGACAAACGTTAAGTTTTAGTTGGGATGAAAATCGGGATAATGATATTTCAAATGTTAGAATTTCAACATTATGATGTTTTGCAGATGTTGGGCTTTGCTCTCCATACCTTGCAACGAAAAGTCGTTGTTCTACGTTAACATGTCGTTGGCATGAGAAACGTTTTGGTGACGTAACAACACAACTTAAAACCTAAATTGGCGACCAGCTGAGTGGAAGCAACCATTTAATTCAAGATTTAAGAGGAGAGCAGTGTGATAAGACCTCTTCTTTTTCTTTTTGTTGTATTTCACTCCTTGTAGTGCTTTTTTCACTATTGAAACTACTACTTCCATTACGAATTTGACAAGAGAATGTGAATGAACATGCAAAACTTAAAATTATATTATTCCTGCATTAATCACTATTCAGTGTTCATAATATTAAACACTTTAAACAAAGGTTATCAGCTCTCAGTGGTGATCCAGGAATGGACCATCCACAGCAGAACATCACAGCAAGTAGTAATCATGTAACAGACAGGTTCCTGAGCTATAAACCAGAACAGATGCAGGAGCCATGTAAAGCTCCTTTTCGACTGTAACATCTGGCTTTTTAATGTAATGGGAAAGGTTACAATCGGCATTCACACCCAGATGACTTTGCAGCAGTCACAGGAATTTATTGGCTCTGTCTCCAATTGGCAGTGATGGAAACACACTTTTACCGTCGAGATGCAATTACGTGCCACCATGAAATACCGTCAAACTCCAACCAAGCAGAAAATCATCAGTCTGCACCAAGTTTGAAAGGGAGACTGAGTAAGTAAGAGATATATTAAAAATAATTAACCACTGTAACATTTTCACTGGCCTTCATGCTGCTTTCTACTGTTTATTAACCTGTTTTCAGGCCTGTCTGTGACGTCAAACGTGACACACCAGCAAAAAAATCTGAAAGGCATACTCGTCTGCTGCAGAGCCCTCTACATGGCTCTAGTCTACTGGCAATGGGAAAGGACTCAATAACCTTAATGGGTTTTCCCGTGTTTAAAAAAACTGTGTACATGTGCTCATTTTGGGTCACATGACCAGATATAACAAACATGCATGTCAGTCTTTACATTCAAAGCGGGTGGAGCTAGCGTTGCCCGTCAAAGGAATAGAAAGAATGTTGTGATAACACACCAAAATTAATATAGACATGCTTTTAATGAATTAAGATGTCACATTTAAACATGTGAAGCAATAACTTTTTATGTAAAGACAAAAAAAATCCTGTGTGATAACACACAAGAAACAACATGGTTTTGGCCACCTGGCTTACAGCTAGCAGCTGCACAGTTGATACAGTCACTGTTTGTGGCAAATAAACACAAAGTGCAAAACCTCTCCAGTAGTCATATTTGTGCAAAAAGGCAAAAAATTGCTTCTGTGTGAACACACCATCAGTCATCAGACAAATGCTGTGCTATAAAATTCTGGTTTGTCCGGTAAACCATTAGAACATTTAGATATGTAAGCCTACAATAAAGTCATGAAACAAAAACCCTGAAGGTATATAAAAGCACAATTATCTCTGAAGCCCGGGTGACAGTGTACTTATGCAGTTTACAAGTTTAATCTTAGTAAAGTTTCAATCTTAGTAATGATGAGAATCACCAGTTTCTCTATGCATTTCATATGCCATATCACTACCAGAGAACATGACAGCTGAAGAAGCTTCCTCAGTACATGTGAATAATGCTACTACTGTTTTTATCCAGTCTATCTTAGTAAAAAACCAAGGGAAACAGATGGTGCAGGCTGATCTCCAGGCCCGTCACTCTGTATTCCATGTTGGTGGAGAATGTGCATGAGTTTCTTGATTGATCTTTTCTGTTTGGAATGTCTTTTATTACTTCTGCTTTTATGATTCTGGCTTGGGGTTTAATGATAACTGTGAAAAACTGCTGCTGAAAAGATTAACGTAATGATGATGTGATGATAAAGCAATGATTATGATGATGATGATGATAAATGGTTGGACCTGATAGTGCATATTAAATGTGTGCTATGTGCTGCAAATGCAATGATGGCAAAAGAAAACAAACAAACAAAAAAGACATTGTATTGTTTTTAAAGGAGCACTAAGCGATTCTCCCATGGGCTTTCTTCAAAGATTCTTCTTCACCCCAACAATTATCCCACGAGGTTTAAAATGCTACAGTGTAATATAGCTCATGAGTGACACCTACAGGCCAAGGACATACTATAATTTCAAATAGCTTGGGCCTTTATTTACCTCACTTGCAGAGAGAACCCGGTCTATTTGGAAGAGGGTTGTATTAGAGACAGGCCTTTACTTTTAATTTTCCTTGTTTTTGTAAGTATTTTCCATATTTTATTGATAAACGTCCTACTTTCTGAATTACTCCCTTTTAAGTTATTGTTGCTGCAGACTCAGCACGTCAGTAATGTTTTCCTTTAGTTTTGATAAATTCACTATTCCCTCTGTTTTAATATTTCTCACAGAAAAGCCCATGTGTATATAAATAAATGAGTAAATAAATAAATGGCCTGACTGATCGCTTCGTGGTCATTTAAAAGCAAAGACATGTTGTATTTGCAACTGTGACTTGAGCATATCTAACACGTCTTCATCCCAACTCGTCACATATCGCCGCTTAGTCAGTTGACTTTCACATCTACATGTGACACACTAAGTAACCTCCTGCATCTGTTGTTGATGTTCCGGGATAGCGTGTCAATTTTTGCTTGTTACATGAATTGCGTCTTTTTAAATAGACTGTAAAAATAATGGACGTAGCTACCGTGACGTCACCCATTAGTTTGTGGATCCCCCTTTTGAAGCCTCGAGTACAGCATTTTGGTCGTCGTTTTTTTGGAGCCAGACGTGACCATATTTGATCGAGAGACTTGAGCTGTGAAGGAGTGAGGGGATGGATCTGACTGAGAAACCTTAAATATGCATAAAATTCACCACCTGTATAGTCATTAATGGTGAAATGACCTATAGAGACCCAAACTGTTTTTTGCACTAGGCTGTAAACATGTTTATTTCTGCTGTAAAGTTGGGCATTTTAACATAGGGTTCTTTGGATATTGACTGGCTTCTGGAGCCAGCCTCTGGTGGTCATTTGGTGAACTGCAATTTTGGCAGTTCCACATTGGTTTCATTTTTCAGCCTTGGAGCTTGCCGCTTGTTATTTCCATGTGCAACAAAAGCACATGGTTATATTAGGAAAAAGGCATCATGGATTGGCATTAAAACTCACATGAAATGAACAGTGTGCTCCCAGGTGAAAGGTCAGGGTTTGTTGGACCCATCCACCTCACCTCCTGCCAGCCCTATAGGGGCTTTCCAGCTCTTTATATTAAGTTGTTATTGGCAGCGTTACAAGCTGGTGGTTTATCATATTACTGCAAAAGGCACCTTTCTGCATCAGTATCTGACACTGACATCACTAACAAAGCGGCGGTATTTGACATGTTTGGAATGAGAACGGACTGAGATATAATGGAAACTAAGTTTGCCTCTGTAAAAATGGTTGCCACTGTAAAAAGTTAAAACAAATCAATAAAACCATTTTTAGTTTTCTGAAATTGTTTTTCTTACTGTTGGCAGTCATGCAAACTGGTGCTGGTGATAATACATTCACATCTGTCAAAATGCGCTGAGCATTATGCAAAAGCATAAAAAAAAAAAAAGAAATATATAAATCATAGTGACAAACATGACACCAAAAACTGGATTAAGATAAAATTCATAGTGACTGTACAATATGTAATATACTGTGACAATTTTATTTGCAGGAACTAGACAAGGCATCCCTCCATCACCATTATTATTTGGAATTGCAACGGAGCTACAAGCCATAGCAGTTCATAATGATAGAGACATAATAGGAATAACAAGAGATGGTATGGCGCACAAGATTTGTGTCTTAGAACAATGCTTTTAGCTGCCTAGAACACCAATTAGAAAACTGATTAGTCTATTGGTATTTATTACGGATAATATTTAATTAATAATATTCATTAAGGCTGGGTAGCTCTGCTACTGGTCCCTCTTGTTTTTTCCCAGTGTTTCCCCTTCTTCTGCTGCTTCGTTACATGAAATCTGCCTTCCCATGCATGAAAATAAACAAAACTTTGCACATAGGTCCAGTTCTATGCCAAGGCTCCTCAGCAAAAATATGGGGCTATTAGTCCTGATAGTGGCACTGTGGCAACCGTCTTAATTTTAAAACTATGAAAGATTAGTCAGACGTGCTACGTCTTTGCGGCTTTTACAAAAATGTAGCCCAAATTGAGCAGAAATTTACATACCCTTGGACCTGGCTGGAATTATGAAGTCCATCGCTATGTTTTTTCTCAAAAACTATAAAACCCACATTTTCTGCTTTATTAACATAAAATTCACTACACAGCATCTCAGGTACTGCAACAGTTTGGGAAGTACTGAACATATGACTGGACAAATGAGACTTGAATTATTTTGCAAAAGTTGTGTGAGAGTTTGTGAATGGATGTTTCTATTCTAGTTTTGCAGCTGTTAAATGTGGTTCCCATTGACATCAAGTTATTACAGCTGTTTTGAGTAACTGTTGAGCTGTTGATGACGCCGCACTTGCGACCCACTGGCGGTGGACTAACAGGAATGAGCAGCTAGTAGCAAGAGGGAAATGCAAACCTGACAGACACTACATTAAAGGTGAGCAGCTGCGGAAACAAAGAATTGCGTGCCCTCCTTGTCCTTGCAAACGAAGAGGCCATTACGCGTCAAATGAAGGGGACGGTGAAGAACGGGCCGACTTATGAGAGAATCGCCGAAGGACTGACTAGCCGTGGCTTCCCTCCCACGTTACTGTTTACGTCACATGCTGAGCAACACGTTTTGTTACTTGCTCACGCCCCCCATTGCCCCAAAAAAGGCACATTCTGTATGAACAAAAGTAGGCAGGCGGCATTTTGCCGCACTCCCCGATCCCCAATGCTGAAAGAAGACTGATTGGGCTTTCCTGCAAATTTGCACAATTCCTATTTAAAAAGGGCTATAGATAGGGACTTGGGTTGGGAACCGGAGGGTCGCCTGTTCAAGTCCCTGTCCGGACCAAATATGGAGCGTGGACTGGTAGCTGGAGAGGTGCCAGTTCACCTCCTGGGCACTGCCAAGGTGCCCTTGAGCAAGGCACCGAACCCCGCAACCGCTCAGGGTGCCTGTCATGGGCAGCCCCCTCACTCTGACATTTCTCCACTTAGTGCATGTATAGGTCCTGTTTGTGCGTGTGTGTATTTCGTATTTTGCACTAAAGAAAACATACTTATTGTATTATATTCCATTTTTACCAATATATCCACCTAAAGCTGAAAACACACCAGCGCTGCTGCAGTGCGGCACATTATGTGATGTGTCAAGTGCTGCCCTTAGCACACACTGGACGTGTCTCTCTGTAGCTTGTCAAGAAATGACCACACAAAGTTATTACTACTTCTATGGAAAGATCTGTACCTCTTCCACTTATTCATTACCTTAAAATCATGTGTGGACAGCCACCAATTAAACTTGATTTCTCACCTGAAGAGCCGATCTCCTGAGCTATGACTTGCCAGGCAATATCTTTTTGGCAATTGTCTTTATACTGTATTGATGGGATTTTGGGTTGTTTAGGCTCAGGATATTTCTGGACCTCAACAATGAATCTCTCCTCATCCAGTTTTTGTCACACGCAAGACACAGCAACAGAGTTTGCTTTATACATCCATGGTGAGGGGAAGTGTTGAGCTGCCATAGGAGCGGAGAAAAAGAGCTGCTACAGGAGCTGGTATGCACATACCCTCTGCTGTGAGGGTCCAAAGGACAGAGGGATGTCGTATGCCGTAAAGCCGTCTAACTGTGCGTTCACACCAAAAGCTTCCAGAGCTGCAAAATAGCTGAATAGCTCTAGCAGAGCCGCTGGTAAAATATTTGTGGCAGAGAAAGCAGCTCAAGTCGCTCATGATGTCAAATTCTGAATGTTCGATTATGCTTCTCAGTTTAAAGGAGCCGCAAAGCAGGTTACTGGTTGGAGCACAGAAATGTGACTTTGTGCATTTGCCTGAGTACAGAAACTTTCACGTTTGGACAATGAAAACATTTGGACATTAAACATTAAACACACACAGCCTGTGTTGTGTTCAGACGTTGTCATGTAAATAACAAATTCCAGCACTTGAATAGGCCGTAGCACAACACAGCAGCGGGCCGAACCCGAACTGAATATGAGCAAATTTTTTTTATTTGTTATTCCCCCCCAAAGCTGTAAACCTAGGGGAAACACTGTCAGTGGTTTGGGTTCGAGTGCCTACAGTGCGATTAGTTAAACTGGTGGTAAGGAGAGCAAATGAATTGCATTCCCACTAATAACAAGCGTTTGAGAACACAAAGAAATTGGATAAGTAGGTGCGCTTGTCCACACTTGAGTATTGATTCAACATGGAAGAAATGTGCTGCCATGTGGTACCTGCACCGCCGTCGGGTCTGGGTTCACGATATCCTCCGGGGCTGTGAACAGCACCGGGAATATCATCGGCTGGTGTGGGAGCTGCGGCTTTTTGAGCTTTTGCAGCTCAAAATGCCTCTGGTCGCCACTCTCCATTGATAATGAATAAGACCTGCCATTGCAGCTCTGGCAGCTTTTGGTGTGAACGTACAGTAAGGCAAATTGTGATTTGTGATTTTGGGCTTTACAAATAAAATTGAAATTGAATTGAATTGAAAATGCATTTGCTTCTAGGGGCTGTGAGGCTGGAAATAGGACATGCTGTGAAGTGCCGCGGGGTGGCGCATCCAAGAGCATTGATGCGCCTCTAGCCATGGACGGTGTGGGGTTGTACACATAATAAATAATATGGGCGTATTTTCTGACACATAGCGTTTCCCGCCAGTGTGTTTTGGCCTTAAATCCTACACACTGGACCTTGAAATGAGCACTATGAGTAAAAATGACTTGACATACAGTACAGGCCAAAAGTTTGGACACACCTTCTCATTCAATGCGTTTTCTTCATTTTCATGACTATTTACATTGTAGATTCTCACTGAAGGCATCAAAACTATGAATGAACACATGTGGAGTTATGTACTTAACAAAAAAAGGTGAAATAACTGAAAACATGTTTTATATTCTAGTTTCTTCAAAATAGCCACCCTTTGCTCTGATTACTGCTTTGCACACTCTTGGCATTCTCTCCATGAGCTTCAAGAGGTAGTCACCTGAAATGGTTTCCACTTCACAGGTGTGCCTTATCAGGGTTAATTAGTGGAATTTCTTGCTTTATCAATGGGGTTGGGACCATCAGTTGTGTTGTGCAGAAGTCAGGTTAATACACAGCCGACAGCCCTATTGGACAACTGTTAAAATTCATATTATTGCAAGAACCAATCAGCTAACTAAAGAAAAACCAGTGGCCATCATTACTTTAAGAAATGAAGGTCAGTCAGTCCGGAAAATTGCAAAAACTTTAAATGTGTCCCCAAGTGGAGTCGCAAAAACCATCAAGCGCTACAACGAAACTGGCACACATGAGGACCGACCCAGGAAAGGAAGACCAAGAGTCACCTCTGCTTCTGAGGATAAGTTCATCCGAGTCACCAGCCTCAGAAATGGCAAGTTAACAGCAGCTCAGATCAGAGACCAGATGAATGCCACACAGAGTTCTAGCAGCAGACCCATCTCTAGAACAACTGTTAAGAGGAGACTGCGCCAATCAGGCCTTCATGGTCAAATAGCTGCTAGGAAACCACTGCTAAGGAGAGGCAACAAGCAGAAGAGATTTGTTTGGGCCAAGAAACACAAGGAATGGACATTAGACCAGTGGAAATCTGTGCTTTGGTCTGATGAGTCCAAATTTGAGATCTTTGGTTCCAACCGCCGTGTCTTTGTGAGACGCAGAAAAGGTGAACGGATGGATTCCACATGCCTGGTTCCCACTGTGAAGCATGGAGGAGGAGGTGTGATGGTGTGGGGGTGTTTTGCTGGTGACACTGTTGGGGATTTATTCAAAATTGAAGGCACACTGAACCAGCATGGCTACCACAGCATCCTGCAGCGACATGCCATCCCATCCGGTTTGCGTTTAGTTGGACGATCATTTATTTTTCAACAGGACAATGACCCCAAACACACCTCCAGGCTGTGTAAGGGCTATTTGACCAAGAAGGAGAGTGATGGAGTGCTGCGGCAGATGACCTGGCCTCCACAGTCACCGGACCTGAACCCAATCGAGATGGTTTGGGGTGAGCTGGACCGCAGAGTGAAAGCAAAGGGGCCAACAAGTGCTAAACACCTCTGGGAACTCCTTCAAGACTGTTGGAAAACCATTTCAGGTGACTACCTCTTGAAGCTCATGGAGAGAATGCCAAGAGTGTGCAAAGCAGTAATCAGAGCAAAGGGTGGCTATTTTGAAGAAACTAGAATATAAAACATGTTTTCAGTTATTTCCCCTTTTTTTGTTAAGTACATAACTCCACATGTGTTCATTCATAGTTTTGATGCCTTCAGTGAGAATCTACAATGTAAATAGTCATGAAAATAAAGAAAATGCATTGAATGAGAAGGTGTGTCCAAACTTTTGGCCTGTACTGTATGTATGTTACTTTTTTCCTCGTCCTTCACCTTCTCGCATTATTTCCACACCTGCTTTCAGCCATCCCTCTGTGCTTGCTTATGATTTTGCACATGCTCAGTAGCTGTCTCCCTTTGTGAGCACTGCCTGGGGCATGATGGGAGATTAATGCATACAAATTGCCTCTGTCGGCCCAAATATTACTTTTGTTACAGGGTGGCCATCATCCTGTTAGAGGAGGCAAATAACTGCCGACAGGAGCAGCGGCACCAACGTGCATGAAGAGGTGGCTGAATATTGATTTCCCCTGAAATATGTGCATCCCGCCATGACAGCAGCACCTCCGCACCTCAACCTGGAACACACAGTCTACCTCTTATTATACACACCTTGCATTTCACCTTATATCAAAGTGACAGGACAAGTCAAGCTGTTTGGACAATCAGGGTATATGTGCTATTAATTTTAGCATGAGTATATTCACCACATCATCAATAAATCAACTCTGCAACCAGGAACACACAGGAAATCAACTCAAGAGTTTCCTGCCTCCATGGCACAACGACATGCAAAAAGAAACATGCTTATATTAGTGTAGCGACGTGTAACCAGTTTAACTTTTTCCTGCAGGTGAAAGTCTGTGAGGAGGGATATTCTCCAAGTGAATGCTTCAAGCAAAGGCCTTATCTCTGTAAAATTCTGTTACAGGTTTTCTGGATCACTAACACACTCTAACTGGGTCTATTAACTATACATCCCAAACCATGACACCACCTACCAAAAGACAGACCCATTTCCCCTATGAACACTATTCACCTATTCCTCTATGTGTTCATTCAGCAAACACATTTCAATTACAATTAACTCAAGTCATCACAACACAACCAATCAGAACTGCACAGGTCAATAACTAGGGCCTGAGGCATGTTTTTGTCCCTCAGGCACTGGACACAACAATGGATCCTAACAATGCTAAATTTACAAGACCACTAAAAGGAAGAGGGAGACAACAACAATAACAACAACAATGACAACAACAACAACAACAACAAAGACAAGTACTCTCAGACTTTGTGCCACCTTAGTTCATCATGTGCTCATACATGGGAGGATTATGAAAGACACTAGAGAGCCAGTGCCACCCAACCTCAGCAGTTACACGGTTGTAGCCATTGCTCTTACTTTTAGAGAGGAAATACGGTCATTTGCCTTATTGTTACTGTGATACATGTGTTGTAGTGCATATAGACTGAATCTCCACTCTCAGTGTAGTTTTTACCACGGCGATGATGACCAGAGGTCAGTAACTGAGAGGATCCATCTATTAGAGGTAGGCAGAGACGTCCCACAGCTGAATAGCAGACTATCCTGGTTATGCCATCTGTTTGAGGGAAATTTACAGTTTTTCCCAATTGTTTTGACACATTTCCTGAAATTATGGAGTAGCTCAGTTTCTCAAACTCTTAACACCAAACTGAACATCCATCCATCCATTTTCGTAACCGCTTATCCTCTTGAGGGTCGTGGGGGGGCTGGAGCCTATCCCAGCTGACATTGGGCGAGAGGCAGGGTACACCCTGGACAGGTCGCCAGACTATCGCAGGGCTGACACATATAGACAGACAACTATTCACACTCACATTCACACCTAATTACCAATTAACCTAGCCACCTGGGATCGAACCAGGAACCCTCTTGCTGTGAGGCGACAGTGCTAACCACCAAACCACCGTGCCGTCCCCAAACTGAACAGTTAACCATTTTGTCAAACTCCATAAATCACTCGCAAAATGAAATACTATACTCAAAACCATGTTCTCATTCTCATTCTGTCACTGTGCTGAGGCTTAAAGCTTATAGTAAGGGCTGGCTCAAGCTTGTTTTGGACCAGCCCCCAGTTAAGCTGATATAGGCCTAATCTGCCAAGGGGCCTCCTATGACACACTGAGCCCCTTCTCTCCTTCTCTCTCTCTCAGATTCTGAAAAGTTTGTTCCTCTTCATTTGCTAACATTTATGTCCTGTTACTGCATATTGCTAATTCGCCTTTACAGCATGTCACTAACTCGGCTTGTTCTCCGGAGTCATTGTGCTCCAATGTGTCACAGGTTCCTTTGAATTGCAGCTACGCCTGGATCGTGTGTCGTGGTTACACTGCTGCCATGGTCCTGCCTGATGCCTCCTGCCTGCCTACTATTAGTCATACTGTTACTGTTGCTATGATTATTATTGTCACTCATATATATACTGTCATATACTATTTACTTTTATTACACGGCTCTATTAAATGCTGTATTCTGATTGGTCAGTCGCGGCATTCAGCGGTCTGATATTACTGTGTAATGACCGCTGCTAGTAGCAACAGTCATTACACAGTTGCTATGTAGCCCAGCGTTGCTAGGGACGCTGCCCTGCAACACTGCAGCTGTCAAACAACTACCCTATGGGAAAAAACAAACAGAAAGGAAAGAAGGAAAGAAAGAAATCAAGCGAAAAACGGCACAAGGAACTGACACCTGAAGAGCTTCAAGTGATAGAGGAGGAGAAAGATGAGATAAATACAAAAAAGACAACATAATGGGCTACTGTACTATACTGTACTACTACTACTATACTGACGGACTTTTTCTGCCAAACAACAAAAGAACATGGATTTGAATACACACTCGGCAGTCATGCTTAATGACATTTTACGCGAGTTTTAGCCTATGGCTCGGTTCAGTCCACTAAGCCTGGGTGAGTACAAAACTTTCACCAAAAGTTGTCGCATCCGGTTGGTTTTAATGCACTTCGCGGAGGCAGACAACATTATTTATTTAACTGATAATTAGCCATGTAATAAGCGGGATAATGTATAATGAGCCGGTGAATACTGGGAAAACAGTATTCCCAGCTGCGCGTCGGGGTTCTATTCCCCTGTCGGGAGTTATTTTCCCAGTATTCAACGGCTCATTATACATTACACCTTACATAACATATATGCTACCGAAATACTATTATCATTATCATTATTATAGAAATTCTATTATATAATAATAATAGTGTTAATAATATCATTATTATCACTACTATTTGCCCTACATCTCTTTCTGTGTCTGTCTCTCTTGGTCTCTCTCTCTGTCTCTCCCTCTCTTTATTTATCATTTTGTCATATGGATTACTGGAAATGTATTATATTGATCTGTTCTGTACGACATCTATTGCACACCTGTCTGTCCTGGAAGAGGGATCCCTCCTCAGTTGCTCTTCCTGAGGTTTCTACCATTTTTTCTCCTCTTAAAGGAATTTCTCCTTATCCGCTGTGAGGGTCCAAAGGACAGAGGGATGTTGTATGCTGTAAAGTCCTGTGAGGCAAATTGTGATTTTTGGTTTGTTTTTGTGGAATTAAATTGATTTGTCATGAAGCATGTCTTAGCAATGGAGAAAAACTGAAAGACTGTTTCTATATTGTAATACAATACTGTGAATATATCATATACAGTATCTGACATAAGTGAGTACACCCCTCCCATTAGTAGTAGTCAGTGTACAGCTTGTACAGTAGTATAGATTTACCTTCCTCTGAAAATTACTCAAAACACAGCCATCAACATCTAAACAACTTGCAACATAAGTGAGTACACCCCACAGTGAACATGTCCAAATTGTGCCTAAAGTGTCAATATTTTGTGTGCCAACCAGTATTATCTAGCACTGCCTTAACCCTATGGGCATGGAATTCACCAGAGCTCACAGGTTGCTTCAGGAGTCCTCTCCCACTCCTCCATGATGACATCATGGAGCAGATGGATGTGAAGACACCTTGCGCTCCTCCACCTTCAGCTTGAGGATGGCCCACAGGTGCACAGGTGAGTTTAGGGCTGGATACATACTTGGCCAGTCCATCACCTTCACCTTCAGCTTCCTCAGCAAGGCAGGGGTCATCTACTAGGTGTGTTTTGGGTCATTATCATGTTGGAATACTGCATTGCGGCTCAGTTTAACTCTCTGAGTGGCTGCGAGAAGTCTGTTTTTATCTCTGGGCCCCTCCCCTCCTTCACCCGTGGTGCGCTGCGTTTCTGTAGGCTTCTCAGCTTGAGCTCCTGGCTCCAAGCCGCCTGCACTCTGAGCGGGTTCAGTTTCATTGATAACTTCAATTTGTTCTGGAACCGCTCCGAGTTTTACAGAGCTGACGGTGTCCACCCCTCTGGTCTGGGCAGCAGGGTACTCGCTCACAACATCCAGCACGCTGTTCAGACTGTCAACAACCGGCTGCACGTGACTGATGGTTGTTGAGGTTGTTTACACCACACACACACCCTCAGAATTCTTCCTCCTCCCCCTCCGTGGTAGCTCAAAGTCCTGTTTCACTCACCACTGCACCCCATGGGCTCCATCTGCCATTGTGCCTCCATGGACACTGCACAACACAGCCTAGCTGTAGATTACCTGTCCGTACCAGGTGTCTGCGGTCAGTTCCACTAAAATCAGCTGTCGATGACGGTGGCCAGTCATCACCGATCCGGTCTGCCTTGTTCAATGCTCGTTCCATCTCTAATAATTCCCTCATTCTTAATGAGTTCTTCTCTAGAGAGAAGTTGGATTTTATGTTCCTCACTGAAAGATGGCAAAGGGACAATGAGTTTATCCACCTTAATGAGCTCTGCCCCTCTGGCTGCTCTGTTATTGGGGCTCCCCGATTGGAACGCTGCAGAGGTGGTCTTGCGGTTGTGCATCGGGACAGTCATCTATGCAGAGTGATACAATCTGAAAGTTTCTCCTCCTTTGAGTCACAGATGATTAAGACTGGTTCTACTAACATATTCTATTGTGTGCTAATTTATCGCCCACCTGATCCTGCTGGCCCCTTTCTTACTGATTTTACTGACTTTTTATCGTGTATTATCAAATTGGAGAAGGTTCTAATTATTGGAGATTTCAACCTTCATATTGACGATGTCACCTGTAACATGGCTGCTGATTTTCTATCCATCACTGACTCTTTTAACTTTACTCAACATGTTAGTGGTCCAACACATATCAAGGGTCATATTTTAGACCTTGTTTTCTCGCTTGGAATAAATATTGAAAATGTGTGCGTGGAGGATTTACATGTGAGTGACCACAGCTGTGTACGCTTTGACTTCAACTTTCCTCGGGACTTCCAGCCCCCAAAAATTAAGGCCAAAAGGCGGATTATTACTCAGGATGCTGTTGAAAGGTTTTCTGCCTTATTTGATCCTTGCTTACTGCCAGAATGCAATGATGCTGATGTTCTTATTCAGTCTTTTAATAGTCATTGTTTAGTTATTTTAGATGAAGTGGCACCTGTGAAATCTAACATTGTTTCCCATAAGAAGCATTGTCCTTGGATAAACGATTCTATAAGGAGTTTCAGAAGAAACTGTCGAAAGGTAGAACATTTATGGAAATCAACTCATATTGAGGTGCACAGGCTTTACCTAAGGGAACTTAGGGCCTCCGTAAACAAAATGTTGAGAACTGCCAGAACTCAATAATTAACATCCTCAAATAAGAAAAATCCCAAAATCCTGTTTGATACTATTAACTCTATGGTTTCTCCCACTACCCCCCAAGTCCCTGTGTTTTCTAAAGCGGACAGCAATGATTTCCTTCATTTCTTTGTTAATAAGATCAGGGATATTAGGTCAAGCATTTCTCCATCAACTGTTCTCAACACCGTCACTGATTTGTCTCCTACTCATACTTGGTCCTCCTTTAAACCTGTGTCATTTAATGATGTTACTGCTCTGCTGGACAAAATGAAACCCACCTCATGCCCTACTGATGTTCTCCCTACTGCGCTATTTAAAAAAGTCTTTGACTCAACTGGTCCCCGTATCATGGAGATAATTAATACTTCGCTTTTAACTGGTGTGGTTCCTAGGTTTTTTAAACATGCTGTTGTGGAACCTACACTCAAAAAGCCCAGTCTGGATCCATTACAGCCCAAAAATTATAGGCCAATTTCCAAATTGCCTTACATATCAAAAATTTTAGAAAAAGTTGTAGCAGAGCAACTCGCAGTGTTTTTAGAGAATCATGAGGTCCTGGACATATTTCAGTCTGGTTTTCGCAACAAGCACTCCACTGAAACAGCACTACTTAAAGTCTCCAGTGACATCTTGATGTCAGCTGATTCTGGTAAACACACAGTTTTAGTTCTGTTGGACCTTTCATCAGCTTTCGACACGGTTGACCATAATATTTTGATTAATAGACTCCAGGATCTGGTTGGGTTCTCTGGTTCGGTTTTAAAGTGGTTTTCCTCTTACCTTTCTGACAGATGTTTTAGTGTTTCTGCAAACCATATCATGTCTGGAACAACAGGGCTGTCATGTGGGGTACCTCAGGGCTCTGTCCTAGGACCCATTCTGTTCCTTTTATACTTACTTCCCCTTGGACAGTTAATTAGACAATTTAGCATTCATATCATCTCTATGCTGATGACATCCAGCTGTACTGCTCATTCAAGGCCACTGAGCTCCATAAACTGTCTTCCTTAATTAACTGCCTGACTACCATCCAACAGTGGTTAAGTGACAACTACCTACAGCTGAACTCAGACAAGACGGAAACATTAATTATTGCCCCTGATAGCATTATCCCCCAGATTAAGCAGCATATTGGTGCTCTAGGCTCGTCTGTCCTGCCAAAGATGAGGAACTTAGGTGTTATTTTTGATTCAACGATGTCCCTAGAGCATCACTCAAAACTGGTAACAAAAAATTGCTTCTTCCATCTGAGGAACATTTCCAAAATAAGAACACTGGTGTCAAAGGCTGAACTGGAAATGATTATTCATGCTTTTATTTCATCTCGTTTAGATTATTGTAACAGTCTTTTTACTTGTTTTAATAAGAAAGAGTTTGACCGTCTCCAGGCTGTTCAGAACTCTGCTGCAAGGCTTTTAACCCACACAAACAAAAGAGCACACATCACTCCTCTTTTAGCATCTCTGCACTGGTTAACAGTACATTTTAGAATTCATTTTAAAATTTTAGTTCTCACTTTTAGAGCTCTGCAGGGACAAGCTCCCTTTTACTTGTCTGATTTTATACAGCCGTACACTCCCACTCGCAGTCTGAGGTCATGTGACCAACGGTTGCTAGTTGTTCCTCACACACGCTTTAGGACCAGAGGTGACAGATCATTTCAAGCAGTAGCTCCCAGACTGTGGAATGCTTTGCCTTTCTCACTACGCTGTTTAAAATCTGTTGATACTTTTAAAAAGCATTTAAAGACTCTTTTATTTAAACTGGCATTCGGTTAAGTGTTGTTTTTTTTGTTGTTTTTTTCCTCATATATCTATGCATCATTGCATTTATGCTTATACTTTGTGTTTTGTTTTCTTTGTTATTGTTCTAACTTTTGTGAAGCACTTTGTGGTTTTTACCTGTGAAAGGTGCTATATAAATAAAGTTTACTTACTTACTTACTTACTTACTTAGTTTCCGAAGAGGGGTGATCATGCTCTGCTTGGAATTCATGTTTCCCTAAATGAACCGAGCTCCCCAGAGCCGGCAGCACTCATGAAGCCCCAATGACTCCCCCTTCAGTAAAGCTGTACCCCCCTAGAATCATTTGAGACACAATTAATAATTTTTGAACAATGCAGTAGTATTTATTGAAAGCACAATGTAAGCAGTGCTCATGATAATCGCGCAATAATGTGCTATTTAAATCTTAAAAGATTTAGTCCCCCCCTCCCATTCCTAATAGTGGTATATCCCACACTCTTTCCAACGGGCGGGGCTGCTTGGCAGCAGTAGCAGCGTGTGGCTGGAACCGCTGCCCACATCGCGCATTGCAGGGTAAGATGTTCACTCACACAGACACACTTTAACTTACACGTTTCAAGTTTCAACACATCCCATTTACTGTTACAACAAGCCTCGACTTTGTAGTCGTATCATTTGACCTGCGGCCATATGTTCTGGACACTCGGGTGAAGAGAGGAGCAGAGCTGTCAACTGATCACCACCTGGTGGTGAGTTGGATCAGATGGTGGGGAAGACGCCGCGCAGACCTGGCAGGCCCAAACGAACAGTGAGGGTCTGCTGGGAACGCCTGGCGGAAGAACCTGTCCAGATGATCTTCAACTCCCACCTCCGGGAGAGCTTCAACCGCGTCCCGAGGGCAGAGGGGGACATTGAGTCCGAATGGGCCTTGGTCCGCTCTGCCATTGTCAAGGCGGCGGTTGTGAGCTGTGGCCGCAAGGCCGCTGGGGCCAGTCACGGCGGTAATCCCCGAACCCGCTGGTGGACACCAGAGGTGAGGGGAGCCATCAGGCTGAAGAAGGAGGCCTACAGGGCATGGTTGGTCTGTGGGTCTCCGGAAGCAGCTGACGGGTACCGGCGGGCCAAGCGGAGCGCAGCGGCGGCAGTCGTGGAGGCAAAAACTCGGGCATGGGAGGAGTTCGGTGAGGCCATGGAGGAAGACTATCGATCGGCTCTAAAGAGGTTCTGGCAAACCGTCTGGCGCCTCAGGGGGGGAAGGCGGCAACTTGCTCACACTGTTTACAGTGGGGGCGGGGAGCTGCTGACGTCAACTGGGGACATTGTTGGGCGGTGGAAGGAATACTTTGAGGAGCTCCTCAATCCCACCAACACGTATTCCAGTGAGGAAACAGAGACGGGGGTCTCGGGGGTGGGTCGTCCAATTTCTGGGGCAGAAGTTGCTGAGGTAGTGAAACAACTCCGAGGCGGCGGAGCCCCGGGGGTGGATGAGATTCGTCCTGGATATCTCAAGGCTCTGGATGTTGTAGGGCTGTCCTGGCTGACACGCCTCTGCAACATTGCGTGGACATCGGGGGCAGTGCCTCTGGAGTGGCAGACCGGGGTGGTGGTCCCCATTTTCAAGAAAGGGGACCAGAGGGTGTGTTCCAACTACAGGGGGATCACACTCCTCAGCCTACCCGGTAAGGTCTACTCCAGGGTGCTGGAGAAGAGGGTCGGGTCGATAGTTGAACCTCAGATTGAGGAGGAGCAATGTGGTTTTCGTCCCGGACGTGGAACCGTGGACCAGCTCTTTACCCTCGCCAGGGTGCTGGAGGGGGCATGGGAGTTTGCCCAACCAGTCCACATGTGTTTTGTGGATTTGGAGAAGGCTTACGACCGTGTCCCCAGGGGCATCCTGTGGGGGGTGCTCCTGGAGTATGGGGTTGGTGGCCCCTTGCTAAGGGCCATCCAGTCCCTGTACCGAAGGAGCATGAGTCTGGTTCGCGTGGCTGGCAGTAAGTCGGATCTGTTCCCGGTGAGGGTTGGACTCCGCCAAGGCTGCCCTTTGTCACAGGTTCTGTTCATAACTTTTATGGACAGAATTTCTAGGCGCAGCCGAGTGGTGGAGGGTGTCAGGTTCGGTGATGGGAGGATCTCATCCCTGCTTTTTGCGGATGACGTGGTCCTCCTAGCTCCATCGAACAGTGACCTCCAGCTCTCGCTGGGGCGGTTCGCAGCCGAGTGTGAAGCGGCTGGGATGAGAATCAGCACCTCCAAGTCTGAGGCCATGGTCCTCAGCCGGAAAAGGGTGGATTGCCCACTCCAGGTTGGGGGGGAGGTCCTTCCTCAGGTGGAGGAGTTTAAGTATCTCGGGATCTTGTTCACGAGTGAGGGTAGGATGGAGCGGGAGATTGACAGGCGGATTGGGGCGGCGTCAGCAGTGATGCAGGTGCTTAACCAGTCCGTTGTGGTGAAGAGGGAGCTTAGCCAGAAAGCGAAGCTCTCAATTTACCGGTCGGTCTACGTTCCAACCCTCACCTATGGTCGCGAGCTCTGGGTAGTGACCGAAAAAATGAGATCGCGAGTACAAGCGGCCGAAATGAGTTTCCTCCGCAGGGTGGCTGGGCTCAGCCTTAGGGATAGGGTGAGGAGCTCAGACATCCGGGAGGGACTCGGAGTAGAGCCGCTGCTCCTCCACATCGAGAGGAGCCATTTGAGGTGGTTCGGGCATCTGGTAAGGATGCCTTCCGGACGCCTCCCTTGGGAGGTGTTTCGGGCATGTTCAACCGGGAGGAGACCTAGGGGCCGCCCCAGAACATGCTGGAGGGACTACATCACCCGGCTGGCCCGGTTCCCGCGGAAGAGCTGACGGAAGTGGCGGGGGAGAGGACTGTCTGGGCTTCTTTGCTGAGGCTGCTGCCCGCGCGACCCGGACCCGGATAAGCGGAGGACAACGAGAACGAGAACAAGCCCCAGGCCCAGGCTGATAATATAAACTGTCTACAACATTTCTCCTGCATTGTTCAAAAGCCTACTCAATTACGAGTGCTGCTAAACTAAAAGTTAATGATTAAGCTCAGAGTTTAGTGATAGTCAGAGAGGACAGGAGAGAAAGAAGAGGGAGAGGACAGGACAAGAGCAGTCAGTGGTGGAGCAATGGGTACCTGTCTGTAGGCTCTCCTCCTGTCACTGAGACAAACATGAAAGACATGCAGTTTAACTGACAAGGAGCGGTCATTACGTGCGACTATTACGCACGGTTGTGACGGAGCATAGCTAATGCGTACCTGTCTGTAGGCTCTCCTCCTGTCAGTGAGACAAACATCAAAGACGTGCAGTCTAACTGACGATGAGCGGTCATTACGCGCGAATATTACGCACGGTTGTGACGGAGCGGCTCGTAGCTAATGGGTACCTGTCTGTAGGCTCTCCTCCTGTCAGTGAGACAAACATCAAAGACGTGCAGACGAGGAGCGGTCATTACGCGCGACTATTACGCACGGTTGTGAGGTGCGCAGTGGCAGATCTCACAGCACACTGTTTATAAACCAGTTTACCAGTTTAATTGCAGGAAATGTTTAGTTTTAGTTTTAGTTTAGTTAGTATAGACATTCACTCTGTCTGCTGGAGAGATAGAGAGAAGATTAAAGCGTCAAATTGCGGTAAAAGATGCTGTATAAAAGACAGGCTACAACTCTTTTTCCTTGTCCCCCCCTGGAATTATTCTCTAAAATTTTACTGTTTATTGTCCCCCCCAACTATGAAATGGGATTTTCGCCCCTGGTGGTGGCAGCATCATGGTTTGGGGCTGCATGAGTGCTGCTGCCACCACTATACTTGACTGTAGGCAAGGGACAGCTGTCTTGGTGCTCTTTCAGCATGTGTGGCACCTTGGTGAAGAGCACCAAGACAACTGTCCCTTGTCTACAGTCAAGTATAGTGGTGGCAGCATCATGGTTTGGGGCTTCATGAGTGCTGCCGGCTCTGGGGAGCTCGGTTCATTTAGGGAAACATGAATTCCAAGCAGAGCATGATCGCCCCTCTTCAGAAACTGAGCTGCAAATTTTCCAACATGATAATGACCCAAAACACACCTAGTAGATGACCCCTGCCTTGCTGAGGAAGCTGAAGGTGAAGGTGATGGACTGGCCAAGTATGTATCCAGCCCTAAACTCACCTGTGCACCTGTGTGGCATCCTCAAGCTGAAGGTGGGGTAGCGTAAGGTGTCTTCACATCCATCTGCTCCATGATGTCATCATGGAGGAGTGGGAGAGGATTCCTGAAGCAACCTGTGAGCTCTGGTGAATTCCATGCCCAAAAGGCTTAACCCTATGGGCCCTAGGCGTTTTTGGGGTATTTTTACTGCCTTTACTTTTAAGCTCATATCACAGTCATTATAAATGCTACATACACATGCTATATCTTGTTTTTTTCCAGGACAATGTGGGCTATCCAGATTTGCCATCATTCCATGTCCTCCTATGTGCCTGTATTTTGTATTAATTTTTATATCAATGAAAAAAACAAATCCGTGTGAATAAATTCTTACATTTTTACATGTATCTCACCATAGCAAGTTGGAAAAAGACATATTCTGCCATATATGAAGAGGGGAGACTCTCTGGAATCTGGCAATATAAGAACCATGATGGTGGGACATTCTGTCACTTCACAGCTGTCCAAAACATGTGGTTTGTGCCAGGTGGACATGATTGCCAGTATTTTTTCATTATTGCAAGAAATTCCATTGACTCATTCACAAGTCAAAAATGTGTTTTATCTGAAAGAAACATGCAATATTTACATCTAAGATAATAGAAAAATAGTCAACCAAGTGCAATGATGTCCTCCAAGATAGTATTTGCCACTTTGCCACTTTTTAGGCTACAGTTGTCTGGGTGCGCAAAGGTGAAGTGGCTGGTCTTCTCATACAAAGTTTGATGGAGTGTCAACTGGGCAATATGGAGATATTTGCATCTTGAAAGCCGGACTACAAATGTGGATAGACAGGGAGAAACACACCAAGCCTAAGACGTGGTAAGATACGATATTCCTCACTATATGAAGTGACTGATAACAAGATCTGTATAATGGATTGTAAAGAAATTCGTCAGGTTTTTATTTGGTAGACAATTAATCTGGATTTATAGCATGATGGGATGACAGCACAATGATGTGTGTGGTATCACTGGAAAGCTCTGGTCCTGCGCTTTCATGTGATATGTGTGGCATTTCTGTGCAAGCCTGCATTTGTGAGTAATCCATCCAAGAGTAATGTGTGTGCAGAGCTGTATGAAGGCACTGTTATTCATGATTTTAGTGTAACTTTATCATTTTTTTCCGCTATGAAATCACTGGACTACTGACAAGTGCTTGGTCTTGTCGGAAAGCTACAATTCGCATGGTCACGGAGAAAATCCACGGAGAAGAACAGGTGTGAATTTGGACGCACTATGCGTCGTTTGGGCCCATAGGGTTAAGGCAGTGCTAGATAATACTGGTTGGCACACAAAATATTGACACTTTAGGCACAATTTGGACATGTTCACTGTGGGGTGTACTCACTTATGTTGCCAGCTGTTTAGATGTTGATGGCTGTGTTTTGAGTAATTTTCAGAGGAAGGTAAATCTATACAACTATACAAGCTGTACACTGACTACTTTAAGTTATATCAAAGTGTCATTTCTATAGTGTTGTCCCATGAAAAGATATAATGAAATATTTGCAAAAATGGGAGGGGTGTACTCACTTATGTCAGATACTGTAGATATTGCATTGGCACAATCATTGTATCAGCAGAGTGTACAATGCACATTTGTCTATCCAATGAGCTCCCACTGGACTAAACTCACAACCCAGCTTCATATAATTATACTGTAAAAGTTGATACTGCAACAAATACTGCTACAATATTTTGGCAAAACTCACAGTAATTGAACTGATACTGTAATTAAGATAAGAAACAATAAAGTACTGTAAGGCAATGTTTAGACTGTCTTTCTTGTGATGTAATTATGAAATCAGTGCACAAATATTTGTTACTGTAACACAGTAAAATATTCAGCTAAGTGAACTGACTGCAAAAGATTTTTTTTTTTTGCAGGTCTTCCTCTCAGTTCTCCATACTGCTCCATTTTCCCCCAACATGGTAGAAGTTACTTGAGGCCTCTTTCATGCTTTAACACGATTGGACTGTTTTGCCAGTTGAGTTTTAACAAGTGAGATATAAGTCAAACAAATAGATAATAAGGGTGTGGCATTTTGAAGGCCAGTGTTTTCAGGTGTGCTTAGTGATGCAATTTGTGCGTTTTGCAAAAATGTGATTTAAAATTTCTTTCTGAGTGAAACTGTGCTCAGAGTTCAGCAGTCTGGAGTCTTGTTCTTGATAATATGAGCTTCAAGTTGGCAGAATTGTGTACATACACTGCCTGGCCAAAAAAAAAGTCGCCACCTGGATTTAACTAAGCAAATAGGTACGAGCCTCCTATTGGATAATTACTGCATGGGCGATTATCTTTCAGCTGGCAACAAGTTATTTAACCCCAACTGGTGCAATGAGTTGCTTCTCATTTCCTAAACAACCATGTCAAAAGACACATCCCATGGTCGTGGAAAAGATGTTAGTCTGTTTGAGAAGGGTCAAATCATTGGCATGCATCAAGCAGAGAAAACATCTAAGGAGATTGCAGAAACTACTAAAATTGGGTTAAGAACTGTCCAACGCATTATTAAAAACTGGAAGGATAGTGGGGACCCACCGTCTTTGAGGAAGAAATGTGGCCGGAAAAAAATCCTCAATGATCGTGATCGGCGATCACTTAAATGTTTGGTGAGATCAAATCGAAGAAAAACAACAGTAGAACTCAGGGCTATGTTTAATAGTGAAAGTAAGAGCATTTCCACACGCACAATGCGAAGGGAACTCAAGGGATTGGGACTGAACAGCTGTGTAGCCTTAAGAAAACCACTAATCAGTGAGGCTAACCGGAAAAAAAGGCTTCAATTTGCTAGGGAGCATAAAGATTGGACTCTGGAGCAATGGAAGAAGGTCATGTGGTCTGATGAGTCCAGATTTACCCTGTTCCAGAGTGATGGGCGCATCAGGGTAAGAAGAGAGGCAGATGAAGTGATGCACCCATCATGCCTAGTGCCTACTGTACAAGCCTGTGGGGGCAGTGTTATGATCTGGGGTTGCTGCAGTTGGTCAGGTCTAGGTTCAGCAACAGTATGTGCTCAAAGAATGAGGTCAGCTGACTACCTGAATATACTGAATGACCAGGTTATTCCATCAATGGATTTTTTCTTCCCTGATGGCACGGGCATATTCCAAGATGACAATGCCAGGATTCATCGGGCTCAAATTGTGAAAGACTGGTTCAGGGAGCATGAGACATCATTTTCACACATGGATTGGCCACCACAGAGTCCAGACCTTAACCCCATTGAGAATCTTTGGGATGTGCTGGAGAAGGCTTTGCGCAGCGGTCAGACTCTACCATCATCAATGCAAGATCTTGGTGAAAAATTAATGCAACACTGGATGGAAATAAATCTTGTGACATTGCAGAAGCTTATCGAAACAATGCCACAGCGAATGCGTGCCGTAATCAAAGCTAAAGGCGGTCCAACGAAATATTAGGTTTTGCCAAGAAAAGCCAATAGCAGTAGTAACGTGACCGCCACGCTACTGAGAAATTTAGTCAAGTTAGTCACGTTGATACTTATAGTGATGCCACTGCCCTACACTGAAATTAGATTTCTGGCCAGTAAAGTTATGAAGGCCAGATCTCACTGCATCCCAACAGAGAGGCCAGCATCAGGTGGAGCGCCAAAGATGATAGATAAAGAGTTAGAGGCAATGACCACATTATAAGTCTGAACTTACAGTGTCAAATATGTTCGACTGAAACATTTTTCTGCTTTGAATTTCACTGACTGGGCTGTTCATGAAAGGATTATCCTGTTTTATTATGAAAGTCACTCTTCTTGTGTCATGTCTTATTTTACTTCCTTTCTTTGTGTTTTTCCTGCCTGTGTGATTGCCTGCTCCGCCCCGGATTACTTTCACCTGTCCCTCATTAGCCTTCCCTCCCTTGTGTATTTTGTCTGTGTTCCATCTTCTCTGTGCCAGTTCTTCTTCGTTACCTTCAGCGTCAAGTGTTCCAGCCTTTTCCCAGTGTGAGTTTTACTCGTGTTTTGTGTTCTTGTTTTTTGGATTTTGCCTGTGTATCTGACCTTGTCATTACAAATTCCCTGCCAGATTTTTTGCCTGTTTTGGACTGACTTCCTGCTATTGAACCATGCCTTCTTCACCACTGTGTAAGATTTGTCCCATTAAATCATTGACCTTTCACTGTCTGCACAGTTATGTAGTCTGTGTCATGTGCTTGTGTGTGTTGACCAAGGGCAATGTTTGAATTGGACCCAGAAGTTAGATGTTTGTACCACTGGGTGTGAGTTTTAAAATTGTGTGTGAGGACGTTGTTGTTCCAGGAACTGTGTCTAAGCAGTTGAGAAAAACTGTAACAGCGTACTACTCTCAGGCCCGACTGAAATAACTTCCTCCTTGGAGTACTGCTTAGGTTCTGAAAGGTAACCTACTTGTTGCACTAACAGCTGACATCCAACAATTTCTCTATGACTTGTGAGAGAAGATAATTACTTAAAATTCCTCTGGCACAAAGATAATGACCTGACTAAGTAGGTAACAAAGTATTGCATAGGAGTGAATGTCTTTGGGAATAACTTGACCTGACCTGACCTTGACCTGCAGTGGCTATATATGGTCTTTGAAGAGCCGTCCATGAAGGTGAATGGCTCACACCACTTTGTAAAGACACTTATGTGGATGACGGACTCATCTCCCTCTTGACTGAAGCCGAAGCCATTGATCTGCTCGAGTGCACTCAAGCATCACTGGCAGAATCGACTGTCAGTTTAACTGTATAAAATTGCCACCAATAACATCACAGTGACGCAAGCTTTCTCACCTGGAGACCTGGCTGCAGGCCTAAAAGACTTAGGCTCCGATGTAGAAGCTCTGCCTGTGCAAAGAAGCCTGGGTTTGTTCAAGAACTGAAGATACCCTGTGCACAGCCATGCCTCTCTCCTGGGTGCCAGCCATTCAAACAACATGAACTAAAAAGGAAAGTTCCAGCGCACACCAGGATTCTCAGGTTGACATCTAATTTATCAACAGCTGTAATTTCAGTTTTGGACCAAAGACACGAAAACCGTTCCTTGAACTAGGTTGTAAACATGTTCATTTCTGCTGTAAAGCTCGACGTTTAAACATGGGGGTCTATGGGGATTGACTGGCTTCTGGAGCCAACCTCAAGCCTCAAGTGGCCATTAGAGGAATTGCAGTTTCTTGCACTTGAGTGCTGGCTTCATTTTTTTGACCCTGAAGATCGTCACTTGGTTTGGAAAAGTGCCATAAAATAATATAACAGTTATTGTGCTTATTATTTGTGCTGCGCATTACACTTTACAGGGAAAGAGTGTAATTCAGATGGAATTAATAAGATGTACCAGAGTTTGGATGTCTATTTTGGTGCACCCTGACGCCTATACATTTACTGTCAGAGCCTCATGCAAATATTCAGAAGAAGCTGACTGTTTCAATCACAATTAAAATTAAGACAGGCAAGAAGGTAGTGTGGTCCGCTGGTTAGAAACAGGTGGAGTTTTCTGCATTTGCTACAAATGGTACAGTGGTTTATGTATCTGGTAAAGCAGCAAACCAAAGGAAGTCCATCAGATATAGAGAAAAAGACTGAGGACACCAGTCCTTGTAGCTTGTAGCTCCAAAAGACATCGAGCTACAAGCTTCACAAACCAGCACTAAAGAGACAAACACACAAGGCATTTTAGAGGGTAAAACTGTTGTATGGTTCTGGTAACATTTTTAGTAAATCAGCATCAGCTCTCACAGGATGTGAGTGTTTCTGCGACTTCCTGTACAGACTGAAGGCTGCTGGAAACTGTCGGGAAACTGTCTGACTTGACCGCAGCTTTTGTCACCACCTCCTGCTGCAGGCACCTGATCTCGTCCACTTTCCAGGCAAGGCGCAGTTCATCTCAAATGAGCCTAAAATCTACACTTGTATTTTAGCATGCATTCCAAATGAGTCTGAGAGACTGTGCATACAAGCACAGGGGCGTAGCACCAAATTCTGGGCCTATGCATAAGCTGTTACTGTGGGCCCCCCACCCTTCCTCTCTTAATCTGTGTCTCTCACCTTTTGGTTTTTCAAGCCAGTTTGCTTTTGTATTCTTTTCGGAACCCTGATTTTTCTTTCTCTGGGAAAGATATGACAGCACAGGTGGTGCCCCAGCAGCGTGAGCAGTCACTAACTCAGCTTTTGCTGTGATAAAAGATGAATCCTAGAGCAGGGGTGGACAGTGTAGGGCAAGTTACTCTCAAAATGTAGTGACACTTATTACTAGTTACTTTCATTTGAAAGTAATATGTTACTTAACAATATTACTCTCTGTGTAGAGTAATAAGTCACTCATTACACTGCTCTTGCATTACTTTCACCAAAATGGGCTCAGAGGAACTAATGATCATTTTAAATGGATGAGGGTCATGTTGTTTCACAGCAGGTAATCAAAGCACAGAAGCTCCAGTTTATTACAGTTCATTTCAAATCCAGAGCTGCACAGGTCTGACCCATTCATGTATTCACATACAGTGGTTACCACTTTGTATTAAAATCCCCTGTTTACATTAATAATAGCCTGATGATATAGAACAATTAAATAGCCTAGACCTTTTTAAATAAATGAATAGCCTTGACACAGGGAGGGTCAGGCAGAGGATCATGAGATATGGATAAATATTTGTGGGTCTATGATATGAAACACAATAAACAAATATTGAGGTTAGAACAACAAATGGAATGGCGTGTGAGCCAGTTACTATGACAAGGGTGAGTTCTGAGAGCCAAGTTATGATGGCAGAATATGCCGAGATTTCAACATCTTTGTGCTTTTTATGTGTGAAAAATGTTCTATTTTTACTGATAAACACACTAGTGGTAAGTTATGGTGAAGGGTTACACTTAAAATCCGGCTAAGATTAGTGGTTAAACATTTCAGAATCTTGGCTTTTTAGAAACTACTGTTATATTATTTGGCGCTACGGATGCTTCATATCCAGGCCTATAGAACAGGTCTATACCTTGTCCTTTTAAACTAAATAGCCTTATGTTATTTATCTTATTAACATGACGGCATGTCATAGTCGCACCTTTACAATTCTCCTCTGCTCTGTGTATCGCTCACAGCGGAGTTTGGCTCCAATACGCACGCACACACACACACACACACACACACACACACACACACGCACACAGGTAAGAGCATGGCTTGGGCCACATTTTCCTGACCCAACCCGCAGCACGGCACTAATGGAGCGGAGCCTGTGTTGCCATTGTCACATAAATAACAAAGCCAAAGAATTCTCAGTTGGCGCTCCATCCGGTGCGCTACAAAGTGATGTTCATTTACTGGAGGCATTTTATAGCCTATCTGGTCTATTTTTGGAGACTATGACGGGGAAAATTAGATTGTGGCGGGCTGCCATAGTCTCGTCAATGTATGGGAAACACTGTTCACTCACCTCGTCTGTCAGCTAGCAGTACCATCGTCTTCCTGTCAACTGAATTCTAGTTTTCCACGTTCTGCCGATACATCAGATAACTTCCTGCGTGTTGTTTCTAAATAAAAGCTGTCCATTGTGTTAAGATGTTTACCATGCTGTCCTTCTTCTATTTTTTTCTCTTTTAAATTTTTACCAAGGTCCGGACCTCGGTGACCTCATAGCTGGCTACAGCCATGTGCAAAAGCAGAATGAAATGCATTGTAGATGTTGCAGGTGTATTCATGGAAATACACTGAACATGATAACGCACTGTCCCAGATGCGCCAATCAACAGCACCCTTCTGGGTCTACAATGTAATGTATAATGACATAACAACCTTTGGATGATATTTTTTTGGTGGCATGCTGGTGGAAGTGGAGTGGTGTGGATCAGTGAAGATAAATGAAAAATGAAAACAGTAAATGTACATGTAATATATTAATGATATGTAAACCGAATCCTGGTGGTAAGGTGTTATTTTACTTTGTTACTGCTAAAACGTAATATATTAATCAAATGCATTTCCCCCAGCACTGGGGGCGGACTAACCCATGTTGCACTTTCTAGGGGTTAGAAGGGGCTTCAAAGAGCTCAACTAATTTACTCAGCCAATTTCAGTTTACTTATTGCAGTAATTACTTAGAAATGTAATTTAAAAAAAAAAAAAAAAAAAAAAAGGTTTTCATCCCAGGCTTTTTGCGGCCACCCCTTCCATTGGGGCCCTGGGTAATAAGTCCCACTTTTCCCCAGACTATGAAGACCCTGTAAGAACAGTATATATTATACAGAAATACACACACTCATATACACTACATTAATTTACTGTTAAAGTCTAAGCATTCAACAAATATTATATATACTCAATATCCATAATAAACACAAACAACCTTTATATACAATCTAATTTATGACATACACTATTGTTCTTTGCACGTTTAGCCTTGCATTACTTGAGCAGCACAGTAGCATCTGTGTATGTAGATACTGTGTTTGTTGTTTTGTTTTAATTAGTTGTTAGTCTGTTTTACACATTCAAATAGACATTTCTTCACATGTCACCTGTACAACTGCAACATGTTTTTTTGGGTTGTTTAGCTTTGTTGTCACTGTTTAGTTGTATGTCTATAATTGTAAGTTACTTTACATTTGTTCTCTGCACGTTCTGTTCTCTGTTAATATACTCAGCCAGTGAAGCTGACTCTGATAAGTGAGGGCCATTTTGGTGTTTTTGCATCCTTTCTATACATTTTTCATAATTTATAATTCACTGTTTTCATGATAAAAACAATGGCAGAGAAAATAAGACACCATAAGACACACACACACACGCACACACACAGAAACACCTAAAATGAACACAGCAGTAATGTCTTGCTCTGAGCTACAAAGGTATGATCATGCTGATCATTTCATTGGATCAGAGGCGTCTCACTTACTGGCTGCAGGAATGTCTCCTAACAGGTAATGTAATTTCACAGTGTGGTCCCATTTTTCTTACAGCTTTTGGGGGTGTTTAACGACATTGGAGCTGGTTCAAGGACTGAGGCAGAGGGGGGGGAGGAAGGAGACAAAGCAGGTTGATGTATGGCTGGGAATTGATTTCTGTATTATTTTTCTTAATGTCATAAAGTGATGAACAGAATTCAGACATTATTTACTGACTAGCTTTTACAGTACAGTTCATGGTCTCAAATGCAAATGTAAACAATGGGCACACATTTTATTCAGTTTTTCTGATAAGCTGTAACATCCTCAGTGGAAAAGACAAATGTCTTGTCTTATTTTGAATACATCTAAAGACACTGTTTCATCTTATTAACATTTGTGTAAGAGCAGCCTTTAATAGTGAACATGGGAAAATATTAAGATGAAGTGAGCAGCAGATCTTAAGACCATGAGTGCAGAGGTTTGAATAGTGTAAAGTTTGAATACAGCGACCTCTAGTGATAGAAGACTTTTACAGGACAAGAGCTCAGAGGTAGCTGTGCATCAAAAGCACAGAGCTGCTTCCAGAGCTCACAAGTTTAAACATGTCTTAAATTCTTATCTGCAACGAAGACAAAAACACAGTAACAGGATCAGGATTGATTTATCTACTGTTTTGTTTGGCAAATTGGCCTTCTGTGTGGCCTAACAGACCGCACTGTAAGCCCTAATCCATCCATGACACACAATTTTATTGTTGTCAACACAAATGCTCTGGCTTGTAAAAATGACATAAAAACTCTTTGTTTAGTTGACACAAAAACTCATCCCTTGTGAGCTTGACATCATTTTTCAATGTTAGTACACTATTTTGAGCTTTCAGTTTATGTGACTAAAATTTATAAAACCGATTTTGCGATCATTTACTCCTTATTCTTGCAATTGAGAAACCTAAGTTTGCAACAATATATTTTTATAATTCAATGAAAATAAAATGGTGTAAATGTGTAATCAGTGTTTTGATGTTCATATGACAGATAATTAAATGCTCAACAACAACAAAAAATGTTGAACTTACATAAAATTCCTGTCAGACAAGGGTCATGTGACACATTTATTTTGTGTCTGGTGTACTTAAAACTTTTATGTCGTACTAAATGTACTAAACTAAAATTTTTGAGTGCAAGCTGTTTCCAAGAAAAAAATTAAGTTGAGTAAGTAAATTGGGGTTTACAGTGTGTGCTTGCTTTTATTCATTGATCTTAATGTTACACTACATGGTCAAATCTACACTGACACCTTAACATTCTCTCCATGTGTGATAGGGTAATATGTCATTGCTTTCAGGTTTTCCACGAGATGTTGAACCTGCTGCTGGGATTTGATCCCATTTAACCACAGGAGCCTTAGTGAGGTCCAACACTGATGTTGGCTGATAAACTCTGACTTGCAGTTGGTATTGCAGATCATGGGACTGAGATCAGGGCTCTGTGCAGGCCAGTCAAGTTCTTCCACACAAAACTAGGAAAAGCATTTCTTTATGGACCTGTTTTTTGCACAGGGGCATTGTCATGTTGGAAACAGGAAAGGTCTTTGTAGGTTGAAAACGCACTATTGTCTAAAAAATATAAACAAAAACAAAACAAACAAATAAACCCAGTATTGGAAAAAGAGGTCCACAAACTTTTGGCCATGCATCCCGCCTTTCCACCAAATTAGCTTTGGCTCCTGAACGAGGTCCGTACAGGATTATTGGAACCTTGGTACTATCTAACAAACCAGCCCGCATTTCCAGCAGTTGTGAGCGGAACCATTAAAATCAAGGAAGTCTCATCAATGGAGGGCTTTGCAGAGGTAAACCATATAAAGTGGCGGATTGCTTTGATAACCGTTGTTACAGATATATGGTTTTATCCCAAAAAAAGCATAGACCAACTAATAATGAGACCCCTGCACGTTTTTCCAACCTGTAGAATATGACAGGCCCACTGATGTCGTCACGGTTCGCACTTCAGTTAAAAAAAAAAAAAACCTGCAATTTTTTTTTGTTTTTGCCAAAAAAAAAACAACTTTTCTGGTTTCAAACCAATTTATTTTTGGTTGACAAGCTCCAAATGGTTCAAAGTTAAGTGTGGGAACTGGAACAGCACCAGTTCCATGTTGGTTGAAGAGGGATAATTCAATTAATTAATTATTAAATTCAATTTCCATGACTATTTACAACATATAACACAAACTTAACTGCTAAGTATTCTTTACTCCAAATGGTAATTCTATTGCAGGCAGTCTGTAGACATGATGCAGTGGAGCTCCCAGAGTGGGGGAGTGACATTCCACACTTCAGCTGGCTCGCTGGTTAATTTGTTTGAAAATAAGAATGCCTCATACCTTCAGACTACCACCAGGGGCGTAGCCATCATTTCAGAAGTGAGGGGGACAAATTGTTCAGAGGTCTATTGAGTGATTTATCATCCTCTTGCATTCAATTGCACCTCTCCTTAGTGGCTAAAGAACCACATAACCACAAACAGCCACAGTACAGCACCTGGGGACCGACTTTAGTTCTTTAAAATTATATACTATCAAAATCTAAAGTTTTAGTTGCCAAACTCTGGTTGAGTTGACACAGAATGACCCTCGTGCATCTACAGGGTAAGTAGCCAGATAATTAAGTGCCAAATACCTGCCTGGTTTCTCCCTGTCCTTCTTCTATCTATTGCAATAATACAGATAATAACTGTGCAAAGTAAAATGTATAAATAGAATCAAGAATAGTAGTGGTGACATAGCTGTGGAAATTAATCGCAAAGTCACTTTTATGCTATAGATATTTTCTCTCAGCCAGTTATATTCTCTCCTCACCTGTGAAGACCCTGCATGATCATCCTTGCTGGCCTCTGGTCCACTGTCTCCTCCCTGACCCTGCTCTTTATATTGTGGCAATAAAGATTAAAAAATATGTGCAAAGCAATATTGAGCACAAGTGCACAGAAATTAAGGAGGAGTGGGTTTATTCCAAGCATGAAACTAGCTAGCAAGTGATTTAACATAGGTAACAATAACATTAGTATTCTTGTTAACTAGCTTAACTTGATATATTGGCATCTATTAATTAGTCATCATTTAGCTAACATTAACTACATGCAACAGCATTACTCAACTTACACGGTTTGTTTGAATCTCTGAATAAACTGTTCAAGGTTTTTTGCTTCTTGCTGGCTGGTTTGCTGAACATAGTTAACACACAGCAGCACTGCCCAGCAGCACGACTCGTCTTTGCGACTGAGTCAGATCACAACACGACAGCAATGCTGTGTCTCGAATTGTGTACTTCTGTACTTACACTTGCACTATGGTGCACTCAAAACGGTCAAAAAGTTGAGTGTGGAACTATGGACACTTCTCGCACTCAATGGTCTCCAACTTGGCTACGTAGCGGAAGGGGAGGAACCACTTTTCAAACTGGAAATAGCGGCCGAAGACTGTACATAGTGCACATAGTATACTACATAGAAGTGTACTAATGAAAGTATGTGAGTTGAGACACACCTCATGTGTATGCCGCCTGGCACCGCCTACTCATGGTGCGTTTAAAGACGGCTCGGAAAAACACATTAACACATGTTAAAAAAGAATCGAACAATTGTAAAAAGTGTGGGGGACGGGGCGTCGCTAGCGTACAGAGGCATGCAGATCCCCATGTACAGAGGCATTGCCTCGCTGCAGCAGCCACGGGCTCGAATCCGGCTCGCGGCCCTTTGCTGCATGTCAGTCCCCACTCTCTCTCTGTCTCCCCATTTCACACTCTGTCCTGTCGTTAAAGGCAAAAAGCCCACAAAAATAAAAATTAAAAAAAGTGCGGGGGACAGAGGGCACAGACACAGGAAGTGCGGGGGACATGTCCCACGCGTACCCTGCGTCCGCCACGCCCATGACTGCCACACTCTACTTTCACAGCAGTTGAAACCAAACAAAAGTGTGCACTGGTGTTCTAAATTACAATCTTAAAAATGTGGTAAAATTTAAAAGTAGTAATGGGGTACCTGTGTGGAAACTTTACCTACGTGTTAAATTACAGTCAATTTTTTTTCAACCCCATTTTCCCAGCATTCTTCAAGCATATCAGATTCAAACTCTACATAATTCTAGCTTACTCATAGAAGAGACAGAATGCAGGGAGGAAATAAAAAAACATTCATAAACAAAATAGTCAATCATCCACGCATATTAGAGCTACATTATGTCAACAGCTACAAAAAAAAGTGATACACAGAGAAGTACTGTAAGAATTAAATCAAACAAAACTAAAACAACTAAATTCCATGACTTTTCCCAAAACATTCAAGGGTTCTGGGACTTTTCCAGGCCTGGAAAACAAGATTGTGGCTTCTCCCAGTTTTTCTGTGACTGTGGGAACCCTGCATATATTGAATGAAATACACTTGTGATCCATCGGTAAACTGGATTGTTTTACATTATACTGTAGCACGTTTGCTCATTCAGATGTCAGTTAACTACTGGATATTAAACAAAGACACACTTCACACAGCCCCATCACATTTTCCATGTTTAATAGTTAAAGAATGAAAAAACACCGAAATGTTTTTGTCGTCAAATACAGACCATGATTTGGCACAAAATCCCCCACAAATCCACTCCAATTAGCGAAGTCACAGAGGCACTTTCATCATGAGCAGGCCAACTGTGAGCCAGTGAGCCGGTGAAGACACGGAGGAGTTTGGAGATCACAAACATCCCTACAGACCGGGCGGGGACTTCGGCAACCATCTCAGCCTCCCACAAACCTTGACTAAAGCTAGGAACAGCAACTAAAACCAGAAAGGAGTACACCTCTCCTGATCTAGTGGAGTGTCTCAAGTGCAGGGGGCAGGGGGGGGTCAGTCCAGAGATTCAGCTGAGATGAACAAGTATTGACTTTCCTCTGAGTATGGACAGTCCACAATCATGTTTTATTGTTTTCTTTTATTTAGACAAACCCAAATAAAAGGCACATAAAACATTGCGCATATGTTTACATAATTATTCTCAATGGACATACATTTAAAAAAAATGTAGGAATGTTTTTACCTTTCTGCTAATCAGAAAGCCTAGCCTTCGTATATACAAAAATTACCATTGTTAATGTTCTAATACAAAAAGATTTATAAAAGGTTATTTTTTTTCTTGCATGTGTCGGTCATAACTAACATGTCCTCTTAACTAAATTGTTTGTACAAAGATATACATTCATTTGCCTTCACATCTGCCAAATTCATCATACAAACTTCACAGAAAATAAAAAATAAAAAATGATCTTCCAGATCAATATTTGGCCAAATAATGTTTTTCACATTAGGTTGGAGTCAAATTAAAAAACCAAACTACCACCTGGTTTAATGTCATTGATACATTTACACAACCTTGACCCAAATAAAGATTTCAATTCATGTTTCAAGGTTGTTCCTGAAGTAGAATGATAACTTCACAATCATTAGGTTTCAAAAATAAAAAAAAAAGGCTAATCACAACATAGTTTGGTTGCCAGACCTGTGGGGCGCTCAGCCGTCTGAACTGATGAAGGCTTCCCTCACAAAACTATTCCATCACAAAGCACATCTAGAGAAGGAAGCATCAACGTGTGGAAAAGTCTTGCAAAGTATTTCAGGCACACTTGTTTACGGCCACTGGAGAAGGACAAATGACACCACACACTTCCTTTCATCCTAGTTTTTTTTTTAGTGTTTTGTTTTCATAAAAAGTCACTAGCCTTCTAATAACGGTTGTTGAACTCAAACCTACACTGGACAAGCTCAGTCATCCACATGCAACATTGAAAGAAATAAACAAAAATAAAGATGGGAAATAAATCAAATTCCATAATGCCATTCCACATCAGAGCATTTCCCTTGGTGGACAGTGTTGGCATGCACACAACAAAATTAAGGGGCCAAAATCCTGGACTGCCAAAATGCAGATGTGGCCAGGTGAACTGTAAAAACAAACACCAGTCTCTGTCTCATTCCACCAAATTGAAATGCCCCTCTAAGTACCACTTGTCTGTAGTGTGCACATCCTACAGTTTGCTGCAAGTGCTTCAGAGTTCCTGCACTGATTAAATGGCCCATAACTACAAACAGGCTTCACATCCACAAAGTAATTCTCTTGTGTTCCTCTGGACACACTGCCAGGAACTGTGGACTATTATGCAAGCCTGGTGCAGAAACAGTTGAGGCTGAGATTACAAGAGAGACTTCACAGGATTTTTCAATTGTTCAGTCACTGTCTGTGGCTCAAGCTGTGACAAGTGCATCTATTGTGGACCCAGTGTGTTCTGTAAACCTGTCCTGAAAGTGCAAAGTCTCAACTTCACTCACATAACAGAGAGACTCTAGGTGGAGCTGTTGAAATACACTTTTCACTTTTTGCGGCAATTCTTCACAGTGACCTCCATTAACGGAAGTTACGGTTACATGCAGTTTCCAACACTGGGCCTCAATTACCAGTTTCTTCCTTTGTTTTTTCTCAAAGTTGTTGTCGAGAAAGGTCCTAAGAGAATCTGTCACATTCATGGCGTGTTCTTAAACTGCAAAAATGTTTGCACTTGTGTTCTTGTAATGATGAATCTCATTGTTCTCATAAGATGAAAGAGCGTGCCAGCTGACCCTAAATAGCACAGGTAAACATCCTGCTAGTCCCAAATAAAAGTTGAGAAAATTAAGACTAGAATGCCCAAATGAATGTCTAAAGAGGGTGGAGCACTGGACTCTGAGGAGGAGGGGGTACTTCTGCAGGAAATGAATGCCAAACAAGCTGTCATATTTAGTTGGGGTGCATGATAATATCTGCATGCCATTGGTACTGGCTGACTGTGACTTTGAAATGAACTATCAGAATTGGCCAACATGCTTTTTCTTATTTTGCACAATAAATGAATATTACATATATTGAAAAGCATTCTATTACCTGTCTCCGTCTGCTGATGGCTATCACGATAAAGTGTGCATGTATAATACAACGTTAATTCCACAGCGGCTACAACCCATACAGCCTGTGGTGTGAAGTTGAGCGCATGGATTTGATGGAGTTTCCAGGTTAGTGTGCTAAGATGCCGCCAAAATGTTTTAAGTTATGGCTATACTACTGCCTGTCGCATTAAATGAAGTGAAGTGGAGAAAAAGGTATCAAATGAAGTACTCTACTGGTGTCGGTATTAAGTGAAGGGTTGTTGACGCCACAGGGAAAGCATATAAGAAAGTGGAGTTACTGAATGATACTCTGATTCTCTGCCATCTTGCCCTTTCAGGTGCACCTACGCTTTGAGTAGGAAATAAAGCCTCCATTGTGATCAAAGCCTCAACTTTCCAGTCAAGTTGAACTGCCAGGATAAAAAAAAAACAACAAAAAAATAAAACATTAAAATAAACAATACTCTGAGCTCTGCAAGTGAGATCTACAGAGAAAATTCAGCTTAAAAAGTTTAAGGCTGGTTTTGTTTCTTTATAAGAACAATGAGTTGATCCTGCTGACAAATATGTGTGTAGCTACAACACTGTGTCACAGAACTCACCAATTTTCCAAAAACCTACAAAATTACAAACAAGAACCATGCTGCTGGGCGACATGTTCCTTCAATGAGTGTAACATGAGCAGTGTTTATTCTTTAAGAATTGTGTGGCTTTTAGTCTCTGAAGAGTAGCACCATGTGGGGCAGATGACGTGCATTGGCAAGCAGCTCGTTTGACGATCAGAGGGGAATACACTATACTCCGTGTTCGATGAAGAATCATGGAAACCGATGCAGCAGTATGGCTCCTTAATATTATGCAATGGTTTTTGGACAACAAGCAAGTTCTATGGCAGCAGCCATAGTTACACAGGTGATACTTGCTAGTAGGATAAACTGGTGGAATTATGGCCTTTTCATGCATTTGTTTATAATAAAAAGAAAGTGACACCAGCCGTATCCTTTTGTCTCTGCTCATTTCTCTCTCCTCTGCGGGATGGACGGCCACATCAGTGGTGATAGAGTTCTTGCATTGCTAGCCTATGGTAAGTAGAGAGATGTTCCCTCTCCCAAAAGGTAAAAGGCAATAAAATAGTGTTTCATATTTACAAAGAAATGGTCAGTGTGTAAATTGTTGAACATGGTTTTAAAAGACTTTTCTCAGTAACCTTCCTGAGTTTGACTGACAGTGATGGGATCCTATACCTGCTTAAGTAAACAATCTAACCAACTTAAGATACCACAAGTTAACTTTGGAGCTGCTTTTGTAGTACAGAGTCCATCGAGCCACTCGGTAGCTCTTTTGACCTCTACAGTTAAAGAGTCCTAAGTAATCAAAATTTAAAATTATTTGACCTTTGATAATACTGCCATTTTAAGGGCAAATCGTAGGGGACATGCTTTCAGTACGAGATATCTCCTCTTTGTTGTACCTTCAACTGTCATGTCCTGATATAAATACATACAAAATTTCCCAAACAGAGGTCACAGATAAACTTGTTTGAATATCCAGCAGTGACGACTGACTGGTTTCCAGCAATTTTAAAACACAGACATGGGGGGAGTTGATGGTTGATGGGTCTAAGCAGCCTCTGAACCATCAGTGAAATCCACAACATCCCTCACCCTCCCCCAAAATGGAAGCTTTGTGGGTTTTTTTTGTAATTAATCTTTACATAAACATAAACTATCAAATACTGATAAGTCCACTAAAATAACAACAGAAAAAAACATGAAACAAAATTTGCCTTAAAAGGAAGCATTTAAGAACAACTCCGGCAATACACTTCCATTTAAGGAGCTGTTAAATGAAGCCTAAGGTATAGTAAGGTCACCCATGTTTGAAGTCAGATGCCCAGTTGAAGAAATCACTTAAGTGGTCACTTTTACAAGACCGACACTGTCCTTCAGCGGCTTAACAGAAATGAAAGAAATCTGGAAAAGGACTCTACAAGGATTGACCTTTTCACAGCACATAATGTGTTTAATGCCGACATAGCTGCAATGAGCTGGCTCACCCTCAACTATCTGTCATCGTAAAACAAACTACCCAAGTTAAAAAAAGGGCTAGACAAGGGATAAATAAAAACAACATATGTGTAACAATGTAGCAGCTGATACTGTTGTAACTGCCCAATAATTTTAAACCAAAGTGGAACAAAATACTCTTTTGGTTTGAAAGTATAATAAAACATGTTCATGCGATGAACTGCCAGTAATGCAAAACTTGACATTATTTTACGCATTGCATTTTAAAACTAAAAATATGTAATGGATATTGTTAGCTTCTAATGAAAAATTAATTAGACAGGTCAGACAGGCCCACCAAAAGTGTCAATTTCATTACTCTGGATTTCAAAAACAAGAATTTGGTGTCTAAATGCCGTTTAAAGGTTTTCCCCTTTTCTTTTAAAATATAGAATTTAGGGGGGGAAAACACTATACTTAGAAAATCTTTGGCATAAAATAGTCATTATTTACACAGAATATCTGCATGAAATATCACCTGTCAACAATCCACCCCCACCCACATCACGGGGTCATGTAATGATAGCACGGGACAGAAGTTATCTGAAGTGTTTGGTGGCTTGTGACATCACTGGGGTAACTAGGGCAGCAGAGGTAACAACTATTGATTATCTGAGCGGAGGTCCATATTTAGATCTTGCAATGACAGCTCTACAACTGATGAAGACTGACATGCTGTTGATAGCTACGAGGAAACTTAGAGCCTGTGTATAGCTGGTAACATGCATCTTGAGTGATTTGATCACAAGTGGACACTAAATACAGGTGTAAACAACCTTCAAAATGCATTGTGATCCTACCACTCAAACCACTTGCCAAGGTGGTCTGGGATGCATTTGACCACATATCTTTTGTAGTGTAAATGCTTCATCACCATCAATGCTGGCCATGGTAGTTAGTGACGAGGGGCTAATGCTCCATCACTTGCCCATTTTATGATGAGTTAGACAAAATGTTATGTGACTATCTATTGTTTTGCCCTATGGAAGGAGAAAAGTTGATTTCTGTTGACATCATAGTGGTGCGCTAGGCCCTTTGACCTTCTAAAGTAAAGTGAAATGGGCAGTAATGAAATCTGAAAAAAAGCGAGACAGCTGGAGACGCATGAGAGACACAGGTGTGAATAATGATGTGTCTTGGCTGTCCAGTTGTGTTGGCATCACCGAAATGCATGTTACCACCAGGTCTAAACAGGTTCTGAGTAAATGACATTTAGTTTTTGTCAAACCAGTTTGGTTTATATCTGAGACTGACATGGCCCTCAGAAACCAAAGACTCACTAAAAGCTGTGACCAACACTGCAGATTAACTAGACAGCAGTGTGTAACACCATAGACTAGGTTTGAGTGATTCAATGGTATACACTTGGAGATGATAATAATTTGACATCTGTCAGAAATTTTGCCTTGCTGTTAAGGTTTCTCTCCATTTTAAAGTATTAAGCCAGTGTGAGCAATGCTGCTAATCCATGAGCAGGACTGCTTCATGGTAATATCTGATTTACAGAGCTGTTACATCAATGTGATGAAGTACCTTGTTTTGTCGGGTAATTATTTCACTGGGTTAGCCAAACACAGAAACTCCCATCTGGTATCAGTAAAACTTCTCTCTATTAAATTTCTAGAAATGTCCTATATTACAACATTTAACATACCAATACTAAAAAAAACGTACTAAGATAGATGAGTGTGTGGATGTACCCATCCCTAAAACAGAGCGTTAAACTGATGGATTTTCCTTTGCAGGGCAGCAAACTTTATCTCGCATGCTCTGTACACTAATGCTCTCCAGTAAGTGACTGTTGGCAAAACAATTCTTTGTCATAATTAAGGGCATTTAAAATGTTTATGTTCTATAAATACAAATAAAATCCAAAAATGACAAATTATGCAGTAATAATCACTCCTGTAAGTAACAGTCATTGGTTACTATCTATATAGCTGAATTACATTAGTTATCACCTTTTGAAGTTTAATTCACCCATCAAAAGGGCCATTTTACTAAGATTTAACAGGCTCACCCATTATTAGGCAGTTAAAACATTATCGGCTCTTACACAGGCTAAAATAAAAAAAAAGAAAGAAAGAAAGAAAGATAGAAACAAAGAAAAGCTCTACCAAGGAGGGGAGGAAGGCAGAACTTGGGATAGAAAAGGCATGCTCTCCATGGGCCTCATGGCAATGTTGAGTGGCCCGGTGATATTCATGGGCATAGGAGTGGTGATAGCCACTGGGTGGGCGATATTCATGTGTGCTGTTGTAGGGATGTTGACAGAGGCCAGGTTTACAGGGCCAGTGATGGTGACCGGGTGCTGCAAGTTGACTGGTGACGTGATGTTGACCGTGCTGGTGGCGATGTTCATCTGAGCAGCGATGGTGACGGGGTTGCTGGCGATGCCACCGCGGTTCACAGCCGAGGTAATGGCTGCCGTGTTGGTGACTGGTGTTGTGGTGGCCGAGTTGTTGTGCACATTGTTGGCATCTGTTTTGAAAAAGACAGATACGAGTATGTTTAGGGCTGGTCAACCATATAGAAATATGCCACCCCTCCAAAACAGGTAAAGTCAACAGCCCTCTCAGCTCCTTGGCTGTTTAGCTGGATCACTGAAAATGTCAATACATCATTAATGCATTATGTCAACTGTGGTAATATTGTTGAAGAAACCTACCTTTGTGAGAGTTGTCAATTAGGACTTGGAAGGAGTTATTTAAAATCTCTCCTACAGTCAACTCACCTGAGGGGTAAATTCAAAAAGCAGGATCAATAGACTAACCAGCTAACTGTCCATTTATTTTAATTCAAAACTTTCAGTTGAAACAGGAACACATTATGAAGGACATCTTTATCTCTGTGTATTCCTCAGGCTGAACGCACACTACACTTAAGGACTGTGGTGGAGTTCTGGGGCCAGCACATCACAGAGTCACTTTAAACCTGTCTAACCCATGCTGTGAGATGGCTGGCTCGCTGCTGGCTCATTTTTGACCCAATCTCACCTGGGTTGTCTTAATTTTTGTCAAACTTATTTGTTATTGTAATTGGTAGATTTGAAGAGCTGAGTGAATGAACAAGCCAATTTATTAATCTGGTCAAAGTCAGGACAGAAATGACAGCCAAATAATTCAAGATGACCTCTGATGAAAGGCCAAGTAGTGTGCATCTAGCTTAAGTGTTATGGTCCAGTTTGTGGTTATCTTAAATTATCTATTGATCCTGCTTCATGATATTTAGCCTTATATTAGCAAAACTGTATATCTTCAAAACAGAAGAACCTTAATTACACCAGTTCTCAGAGAAAGAAATGCTTCTGTACTTGAGTGACATGGTACTTGAAGAAAAACTGGCCACTTATGATTTGCAGAGGTTATAATTCAGTGTCTAGGGGTTTCTGCTACTAGCTACTGGATTACCTTTTCGTGGCCCTGAGTGGTTCCACTGCCAGTCACTTATGCCTATTCAGAAATACAGACACATATGGGGTTACAAGAGCACAGGGAAGCAGTGCCATCATCTGGGAGTCAGCGTCAACAGTTGGCATGGTTAATTTGTGTGTACGTGGCGTGGAAATGGGGTGTAAAATATTCAACATTTTTAAGATGGGCTTTATAGTTTCTATTGGTGTCAGGAAAACAAAACATATGCTTCTTTTCTTTACCAAAGTCAGAATAACAAAGGCATTTTGAACAAATAAATGTTTCAATTTAGTAAAGAAAGTTAAACTTAACTTTATAATGCAGCAGTCATGAAGAAATTCTAACTGACATATTTTTTGTTTCTCAAGGATGCTGTTCATCATTTGAAATGGGGAGGTTGTTTTAGTCACCTCAGTCACTACTTTTGCATTATTCATGACATCTAATTCATGTCCTTTTAAGGGAAACAGTAAATAACAAAGATAAACAGTGATTTAGTATTGCACTACAAAAGTTGGGGAATACAGAAAAGACAGATTTAGAAGAAAAAGAGAGCGGGAGAAAGAAAAGAATGGTCATGATGGTCAAAGTTGCTGTATTATGCAATTCCTATAATGTAACTTAATAGTGTCTTGTTTTTTTGGCCTCTCTGGTTAACACCCACACCTTTCAAAATCCATACCCCTAGTTTGTGACGCCGGTTTTCTATCATAAACCCTTCTTACACTGCCTCTTCAAGGTGGCAATTTCCCACCATTATTCCACCTCGCCATTCTGTATAAAGAGTACTATTGTGGAATGGGGGACAGAGTTGTCTCGCCTTTAATCTGCCATGGGAGGTAGTAACAGCACCGAAACAATGTCTGTGTTAACGGGACAGCTGGCAGGACGGGATCATGAGCGGCACAAGTGTGATGTTTTGACGACTTATGTGTGTGATCAACTGTCGGGAGATTTAAACAGTAGCTGAAAGCAGTTAGCAGCTAACACAAAGAAGAACAGCAGCTGAAAATGTCCACATATTGGGAAAGCAATAAAGTCCTTACCCTCAGAGCAGGGGACGAGGTCAGCCACCATAAAACAGGGACAGTAAAAGAGTTTAACGGACATGTTAATACCACTGAAATTTTTTATAAAGCACTGCTGACGCCTATGTTATATGTCACATTAGAGGCCGACACTATTGTGTTAGATGTCATAGCTGTCACACCTCTTTTGATTCTGCAATGCTGGCATGCTGTCTAAAATTACACACTGAAGCACCATGATGCTGCCACTGTTTGGTTCTGTGAAAAATTACAAAGGATGCATAAAGAAGGGACTTTGTAGTGGCTCTATGGACCCATCTCTGTGTAAAAAGGGCTATAAATTTGTAGTCTCTAAGCCCTAAGTGACTTGACCAAGTTCCTCCAGAGCAACAGAAGACACTGTACAACTGTTCTCACAGACTCCACCTGAGTAAATAAGCCCTTGTGTATAATGACAGTAAATTAGAGAATTATGCTTTACAAATGTTAGATTTTACTCTCAGATTACTTTGTGTTGTTTCTTTTTTTCCCCCAGTCCTTTTACAATACAGCGAGGTCTAGGAAATGTAGCAGAAATGAGGTATTCTGTTGTGGACGGTAAAAGACATATTAACCAATATCTTTTATACTAACACAGAGTCAATTATCTCTCGGTAGGGCTGCTCGATTATGGAAAAAAATCATAATCACGATTATTTTGGTCAAAATTGAAATCACGATTATCCGGCGCACGTGATGACATATTGTTCACGCGACGGCATGTCATTTCTGTCTCTACATGGTCGCATGTTTACAATTCTCCTCTGCTCTCTGTATCGCGCACGGGGGAGTTTGGCCCCAATGCACGCACACACGCATAGTCGTAGTTAGTAGTTCACCTACTTGACTGGCTTGTGGAGTGAATAGAGGAGAGGAGAGGAGAGGAGAGGAGAGGAGAGGAGAGGAGAGGAGAGGAAGGGAGGGGAGGGGACAGTATTGCACATGCGCGGCTTCCGTAGAAGACAAAATAACATCTCAAGGCGCCCATGACCAAAAATCATTTACCCTCGATTTCATTCATTTTGAAATCGTCTGACCTCAAAATCGTAATCGCAATCACCAGACGATTAATTGCACAGCCTTACCTCTCAGTTATGAGAAAGTTGCCAATGCAGCCAACAGCAATGAGAATATGAACAACCCAGCATAGAGTTCTACACAACTTTAAATTTCTATTAGCTGATTATTTTAGACCAAAAAAAACAGAGGAATACAGTTTCAAAAGAAAGCATGAACAGTCAATTCCACCAGAGGAGCAAACACAGGAAGAAATTTAACAAATATCTAAGGAAGAAATTCAAATATTTAGTGAGACAAAACAGTTACATACTGGCCAAGTACAAGGCTGAAGGTTCGTAACTGTAGGGTTTTTCTATGTATCTTGTGGGATCTAGTGGGTAAGACTATTTCTGTCAGATGAGCTACAAGCTTATTGGGATTTCTCCATCAACAGGAGCGATGGACTAAGCTATGGTACATGCGCTGATACGACTGGCATACAGGAACACAGGAACTATTCTCCATTTGACTAGTGACATATTAAGTAAGTGACAAGTCAGCCAGTCACTTACTTAATATATGCTACACTTTTGACTCGTAGTCAGTCTTTATACTTCCAAAGGACTATACACAATAGCAACACACTGAAACTGACAGGTTTACACCATCATCCTACAATGAACAAAAAATATGTTATGAGGACAAAGTGACAGTACATCACCAGTTTAGATTAATTTAAAAGCTCACTAGCTGGGAGACTGCATTATGCATCTGTTCAACGAGACTTAAATAAGGCAGTTCATACAGACCTCTACCCCAAAAAATTGGAGTTGGAAAATTTTGTGTTGACGGCTCAGATTTGTGTTTTTTTTTATAACTACTACCATCTTTGATAGTGTTTCTTCAACTGCGAGATATCTTTCCTCATTAAGTCTGCCACTAACTTTTTAATAAAACATGTAAGTGATTATTGCCAGAACTGCTAATGTTATTGAACAAAAGTGCAAAAAAAGCATTAGATTGAACAACCATCAGAAATCTAATGAAGTCATAAGTTGTGTGCAATTGGAAAAGTTATCATGCGCTCAACAGTTTTTGAGATGCCGTCCGACTAAATATTGCTTTAAAAAATAATAATAAAATGACAAAGGGGAGCAATGGGCAAGTAATATAACCTAACCTAACCTAACTTAACCTAACCTAATATAATTAGTGTATGCCCGAACACTCCGTAACAATGTTAACTAGGACTACTGCAGCAGACCTAATCAGAACCACATTACAACTTGAAAGCTGATAATGGCAGATCAATTGTGGCACTGATTGGACAAACAACAGACTTCTAGAGAAGCCGTTGAGGCAGTGATAGTCTGTTGCTTAGTTCCACTGTAAATTAAATCACTGGTTAATCAAATTATGTATCCAATATGTTATTAGCCTATGCAAAGTTTGCAGATGTGTTGCTGGGGAGTTGTCACGGTCTCAACTCGATTAAGTTTTAAACTGAAAAGTGGGCAAAGTAGTGAGGAGCTTGAAGAGAAGTACAAGGAGACGTGGCCTACCTTTATTGTTACATGGGTTGTTGAAGCTGGCCTGGCCATGCGTCTTGAGGTGACTTGTGATGTAGGCAGCGCTTAGCATTTTGCCACAGATATTGCAGGTCACTTTGCCTTCATGCCTAATCATGTGGGAGCGCAGACGGTCTTTGGTAGCGAAGGCGGAGGTACATGCCTGGAACAGAAAACCAGTGAATACAGTTTCTTTTCTCTCTTTTTTTCCTTCAACACATAAGAAACCCAACCATGTTACTTACATCCACAAAACCACTGAATTTTGTTGCACATGTACAAAAAAAAGGCATTTGTATTCATAAGACAAACAAAAGCTCCTTGCTTGCACAAAATGTAAAGATATGTATATATATGGTAAGTAATTTGTTCTGCCACAAATTCTGGACTGACTTTGTCCCTATAGGACATTCACATTGTGGATTGAAAGCATGGAGAACTCATTTGCACTTAGCGGAGATCCGTAATGTGAAACTGGCAAGATGTGTAATGTAAACTACATTGCAAATGAAAGACCTGTTGTAATGGTGACTCAGCTGTCCAAGTAGTAGCTTCTAGATGGCAGCTGTTGTCTAATCTGATCTGGCCTTTTGAGCATGAATTATGCTGATCATTATTTCAATGAATACACAGGTCTACACTCAGAGCAAATATGACAGCAATATGCAGAGGAGACTGAGTCATGACTCTTACCGTTACTTGGCACTTAAACGGCCTCTCTGAGGAATGGACATGCTTGACATGACAGCTTAAGTGATCAGGTCTGCGGGGTGAGATGAAGACAAGGGAAAAAAAATGAAAATCCCTCAGCTTTGGCTTCACTAGTAGATAAGGGCTGTATATGGCAGAAGAAAGTATCATGATACACATTTCAGTCATGTTGTCGACAACATCAGATTTGGTGGACAGATATGACAAATTCAGCGCTCTATGCCAACTTTTCCAGTGATTCAATTATGCAACGCCTGCTATGAATTTTGCACTATATTCAGTCTCTTTCTCTTGCTTTCTCTACGCTTCAACACACTGGAATTTCTCAATTGTGGGATCAATAAAGGCGTATTTTATCTTATCTTACTGTTGTAGTGTATAAAAAAGAAAGTAACGACATGCTAGCATTCATCTGACCTGTATGCAATTACCCATATGGCCCTAAATGCAGCATTAAAGATGTCCGCTCTCATTAGCAAAGTGAATGCTGACGCATCTCTCTAGTGATTCTTTGGATTTAAATTAAACGAACAAGCGAAGTCAGAGAACATGAACAAAGTGATTTGTAATTTGTGCCATAAACAAGTCAGAAACACCCAAAATCTCCACTACAACTTGCCATCCAACAGAATACGCAAGTCTACCACACCAATTCCATCTACAAAGAGCTGCCGGACCAAAGCTCCTGCCCAGTAAGTAATCAGTGCTCAATCACTGTGGCTTTTGTGAAGGTAACAAAATGTAAACTTGACAGTCAGCAGTGGTGAGGCTTGTTTGAAGGCAGTTAAATTTTGTGGCCACTTAGGAATATTGCAACATGCGTGTCTCCAGTCCATATACATTTATATCGATTTGTATCTCTCTTCAGCGTGTTTTGCACAATAATATCTATGGGTGACAATCACCAGAGGCCCCAAAATATGATATTATCATGACACTTTAGGCATGATACAATATCATTGCAATATGCTGAGCAAGGCAATGAAATAAACTGTGATATATTGCGATTTATTACCTTTTTTTCAACTGCAAATTATGTCACCAAAAGAAAACATGGTCAATATCTGTATTATCTAATAAGATGAAGTTTTCAGTCTGTTCATCTCACTTCAGTCATTTTCATTGCGGCAAAATGTATCTAGTAGACTGAAAAAGCAAATGATTTTATTATTCTAGTAGGCTACAAAAAGTTTTAATTTGTATTTGCAATGTAAACAATTTGCATAATCTAACTGAAAAAAAAAAATATATATATATATATATATACACATATATATATATATATATATATATATATATATATATATATATATATATATATACACATACATACATACATACATACATATATATATATATATATATATATATATACATATATATATATATATATATATATATATACATATATATATATATATATATATATATATATATATATATATATATATATATATTTGGCATCCGTGTCACAATGATATTGCCACACAAAAATATTGAGATACTGTGCGGCACTGATCCCCCCATCCCTAATAATTTCGTTCATTGTTGTTTTTCTTAAAGCAGTATCATCAGGAGGGAATTTCAATATCGTCCAACCCCACTGAGAGGGTGAGTATCAGCTAAATTTAAGCTATTCAAAATCAGATCTTTTCTTTACAATTCTCTACGGTGTTTTGTCCACCAGGTGTTTTGCTGGTAGTGATAACAAAATCATGATTTTTTTGCTGCAGTGCTGCTTCTGGCAGTCTATGAGCCACATCAGCTGATACACTACACTCCAGAGCCCGAAGTTTGGCACAACCAGGACTCTACCAAGAGCTGGTCGCCCAGCTTATTGTGATATTGTATCAATACACAGACACCAAGTATCAATCTTTTAGTAAATACAGTATTAATTTTTGGAAATACCCATTTTATTACAACTTCAGGGCTCGACAGTGCGAGCATTTCACTCGCATTTGCGACGAAAAAATAGGTGTGTGCGAACTGTAAAAATATTTAGGGGCACATGTGCGCGTAAAAAAATCAGCCGAAGCAGCCTATATTTTTGTCAATAAAAAAATATGATAATCTAACCGCAAATGTTGGAGGAACTCCAGCCGCCTTCCCTCTTCCCTCTACCCCGTGGGACACGGTTATGGGCGGTTTTCCAAGCCACTGTTGGCACAATGAATGTAAGTCCCACTGTCGGCAGGGTGGAAATAAGTCAAAGTGTGGCGTAGGCAGGGACAGCTTTTGCTATGGGCAATGTGGGCAACTGCCTAGGGCGCAATCTATGTGAGGGTGCACCAAAAAAAAAAAAAAAAAACCTCGCCAGTTTTACGGCGGAGGCTCATAGTGCTCTGCGGCGCAAGATAATGGCTTACCGGCGACAGAGAAGTCCGACTCCAGATCCAGCAATTTCCTCTTTCGTTGGCGTCATGACTGCCCAGTAGTACCTGGACAACCGAGCCGTGGCGGCACACAGGTATGTGGCGTATCAGAGGAGGAGGGTGGCTGGTTGATTTTTATTTTATTTATTTATTTTATTTTGATCCCCCCATGTTAATCACTTATTGATGCAGTTAGGGACCGTTCTCCACGACCAGGCTGTCGGCTGGGTGGAAATAAGTCAAAGTGTGGCGGAGACGAGGGACCGGGAAAAGCGGCGGACCTCCGGAGAAGCCTGCTCCGTTCTCCCTGCAGTTAGGGACTGTTCTCCACGGCCAGGCTGTCGGCTGGGTGGGAATAAGTCAAAGTGTGGCGGAGAAGAGGGACCGGGAAAAGCGGCGGACCTCCAGGGAAGCCTGCTCCATTCTCCCCACAGTTAGGGACCGTTCGCTACGGTACCGTTGCTGGGCAGGGTGGAAATAAGTCCTGCAGAGTTTCAGAGGACCTGGAGAATGTTTTAAGATAGTAATAACATTATATAAGATAATCATATTGCAAAGATAATAAATATACATATATATATATATATATATATATATATATATAAGATAATAACATTAAAGACAAAATTAAATTGCAATACTTTTTCAAAATTTTTTGATTTTACCTTTCTGTCAGGGCTTGACGCTAACCTTTTTCCCAAGGAGCACATGTGCTTCTAAGTTGAAAAAGTAAGGAGCGCAGAAGAACTTTAGGGGCACAATATACATTGATCAAATAATGTGTTTTCTGTAATAAACGTGATGCAAATAGACATTTACAGGCAAAATTATTTAATGAATTTGTATACAAAATGTAAAGAAAGGTAAAATCATCAAGTTTTGAAAAAGTATTGCAATTTAATTTTGTCTTTAATGTTATTATCTTATATATATTATCTTTGCAATATGATTATCTTATATAATGTTATTACTATCCTAAAACATTCTCCAGGTCCTCTGAAACTCTGCAGGACTTAAGCCTCTTTCACACAGAGCTTTCGCGGCGCCCACCGCGGGGTAGGGCGCAGAGGACAGGATTTGGGGGAGTACAGGCTCGTTCAGGAGCTACAGCTCCATGGTGACCGCTTCCAGGTCTACTTCAGGCTCTTCTCTGCTATCGGACAAGCGGCGCCGAGGTGTCGTCACAGCACGGTGCAGTGAAATGAAAAAAAATTTCAATTCGAGTGCAGGCTGGCGGCGCGCAGATGCCGCGACATGCGCCCCCTTGCGCGCCGCTCACCTCAGCGGCAGAGCGGTGCACTCTTGCGCTGTGGTGGCACATACACAATGAATGGATTCGTCGGCAGAGGTCTACGCTTTGCACGCTCTGTGTGAAAAGGGCTTTATTTCCACCCTGCCCAGCAGCGGTACCGTGGCAAACGGTCCCTAAAGGCCTCTACACATGATCAGCTGTAAAACCGCTTTGCACTGGCTGTCCCATTGTCTGTCTATGGAGAGGGCAGCAACGCCTGACAAAGCGGCACCGCTACCCTTGACGTTGCGCACCGCTCTGATTTTCCGCCCGAGCGCTGCACTCAGAGTTGAAATTATTTGAACTACGGGGAGAACGGAGCAGGCCCGGTCCATCTCCTCCACACTTTGACTTAGGCTATTTCCACGCTGCCGACAGTGGGACTTATATTCATTGTGCCGACAGTGGCTTGGAAAACCGCCCATAACCGTGTCATACGGGGAAGAGGGAAGGTGGCTGGAGTTCCTCCAACATTTGCGGTTAGATTATCATATTTTTTTATTGACAAAAATATAGGCTGCTTCGGCTGATTTTTTCATGTGCACATGTGCCCCTAAATATTTTTTACAGTTCACACACACCTATTTTTAGTCGCAAATGCAAGTGAAACGCTCGCACTGTCGAGCCCTGGATTTGCAAGCAGCATCATATAAGAATAAAATACTCTGGGAATACGACAAACATGAGGGCTCACCTCAGACATTACCATCTAGAGATGGAGTTAGCCGCTGATGACCAAGCTAATGCTAAACCTGCTCCACCAAAACATCAACCAACTTTGGACACACTTAAACAAAACTACCATCCAACTCTGAGAGAGCTTTAAAAAAAAAAACAAAACAAAAAAAAAAAAACACAGTTCATCACCTATGTCATGTGCAACATCTGCGTCCATAAAGCATTGTTGAAAGCAAAGGCTTTTATTACATGCTAAAAACACTGGAACCCAGGTATGTGATTCCATCCTGAATTTTTTTCACAAATACACCCATACCCAAGCTCTACAGAGAAGTGAAGCATAAAGTTGAGGAATCTTTTAGTACAGCAGGAAGGGTGGCATTAACTTGGGACGCCTGGACTTTCATATGATGATTCGTGATTCATATGTGACTGTATCGGCACATTATCTCACAGAGACTGCTGTCTCACGTTCTCCACACTAGAGAAGTATATGAAAGTCACAGTGGAGCAAACATTGCCGATATCCTGCAAAATGCAGCACAAGAATGGGGTATTGCTGACAACAATCTTGTTGTTGTGACTGGGGCTGGGCGATATGGCTGAAAAATGTATCACGATATAAGTGTTTCATATCAGTCGATATAGATAATTATTGAATTTTTTAAAACCTATTTGAAATAAGGACCAGAAGAAAAAAATGTTAAATTTAAACACTTTTATTTTAAATGTAACCTTTCCTCAGTAATGAACAAACGAACACAGGGGAAAAAGAGGTCAACATAACCATGAAAAACAGTCAAATAAATAAATAAATATACTGGTTAATTATAAAATCCGAAGTACTGCCAAACTGGCGAACTGACCTTTCCTAGACAGAGTCTACTGTATATTAACACTTAAAATAACGTGTACAGATGTGAAGCCCTGGCTGTATCTGACTGAGCCTTAATGAAAGCTGTTGTCTTGTATTTTTTTTTCCTCTGAAAATATGAACCTTATAGTCAAACACAGTTTATTCAGCCTGTGTAGTTGAGGGGACAGGTCAAACTGATATGATGCTGATTTACAGGAGAATTCATGTCAAATGGAGGATAAACCATGAACATAAACTACAGATCACCTGTAAAGCATTTTAATAAATTAATCTATCATAATTAAAACAACCGGAGACTGAAAACAAACTGATAAATGGGTCTGATCACTTTTTTAATGAATTGACATCATTCCAGACAGGATGTAAGTGTGTCTGTGACTTCCTGTACGGACTGAAGGCTGCTGGAAACTGTTGGGAAACTGTCTGACTTCACCGTGGCTTTTTGTCACCGCCCCCCGCTGCGGCCGCCTGCTCTCGTCTACTTTCCAAGCGAGGCGCAGTTCATCTTGAACGAGCCTATTTTCTCCTTTCACTGTTTTGTTATGAGTTGCAGACACGAGGCACGAAGGCGCAACCAAACATGAAACTGCTAGTGTGCGTCTCACTCAACAGGTTATTGGAATGTTATGTACGTTACAAGCAGTGAGTGAGTGAGTTTGTTCATGCAACCAAACTTGCTTAGCTGGGCCGGGAGCGCCGGGAGAGGCTGCATCCCCCAGAATGCCTTGCGGTTCAGGACGGTGATTTTCTTCCTGTTTTATTAGACGTTTTATCGAACGTATTTTCTATTGATATCGATCACGTGTCTATTGCGATAGATATCGCTATCGTTTTATCGCCCAGCCCTAGCTGTGACAGACAACTCTTCTAACATAGGTGTTGCCATTCACACCTGCATGTGAAGTGTTTCGTCTCACAGAGGGCATTAAATCAGTTCAGTTTGTCAACTGTATGCAGCAGTTATGACAGGTTTTGTGACGGCGTTGGTTAGTCTGTCTGCTTTGCATCACATTTTGCTGCAATAAGAATGACTTAAGTCAGATGAACAGACTGAAAACTCTATCTTATAAGGAACAACTGATGTTGACAAAGTTTTCCTTTGGGGAAATAATTTGCAGTTAGAAAAAAGGAATAAGTATCAATATATTGTAATATATTTTAACACAATACTCAGCATATCGCAATAATATTTTATTGTGACCTTAGTATTGTAATAATAACAACTAGAGGCACTTATACTTTATCTGAGTATTTCCATTTTGTGCTACTTTATACTTCTCAACCACTATTTCATGAGGACAATATTTTAATCCACTACAGTCCTGTTACATCTATAGTTACTGAATAGTTTACAGATCAATTTGACACATAAAATATATAAGTTAAATTGAAATGTTATTTGTACATTTTAAAAATGTCCATCTTAAATGAAATGTTTTTCCTCTATCACCTACAAATACAAGTGACTTCTCTGAGGATGGGGATGTAGTTGTCTGCCACTTCCTGCATAGCAAAGGGATCTAGCAAATCCAGTCATTTGTTCATTTCTAGAATTGATTGATAGCAATATTCTTAAATAAAGTTATATGTTTAAGAAAGCAACACTCTGAGTATCTTTGAATGGTTATATCGGTGCAAGATCAGTGCACAATCCTAGCAGAAAAGATCTATTTTCATTTCAGTTAATAAACATTCCCTATATCAGCCACCATATCAGTTATCAGTGAATTAAATCGGTATCAGTTTCAAAAAGCCCATATTGGTTGGGTTCGTCTAGACCCATGCAAGCAGTCTTTGCTCTCGTGTCTATCTTTTGACATGGTAGGCATTTTTAAAAAATCAACAAATACGCTGCCTTAAAATAGTGTTTTCATGCACCTTATAAAAAGTTCAGAAATGATGTCCACATACCTGGAGAAGCCCTTCCCACAGACAGAGCAGATATAAGGCTTGTGAACTCCACCATCATGGGAGCGAACATGGTATGTCATGCGATCCTTCCTCTTGAATCTCTGCTGGCAGATGGGACACTCAAACGGCTTCTCATCAGAGTGCGACAGCTTGTGGCGGTTGAGGTGGTACACATCTCTGAAGGCCTTACCACACATGTCGCACCCATGATTCTTTTTCACTGGTTTGGGGGGCTTCTTAGGGATACTCTGCTGCTGTTGGTGTTGCATTGGGGTCATGATGCTGGTGCCTGTGGATGTTGACGTGGTGGCTGTTGTCAGGATACCAGCTACAGTAGTAATGTATGAAGGGTTTCCGCTATTCTCACGTGGTACAGTGGATATGAGCGGCACCATGGTTGGAGCTGTTTGTGTCTTCTTAGGCCGCGAAACCATCTTAATGCCAGTGTGGCAAGACTCGTGCCGCCGGAGATGGTAGCTGTCCCGGAAAGCCTTGTTGCAGTAGCCACAGATGAAGGGTGTCTTTGATTTGGGTTCCTTTTTGACCACGGCAACTGGAGGCCCTCCACCACCTCCTCCCCCAGTCCCACTAGCCACATTGTCTTTAAGAAGTTCTGCAGCACTGACGGGGGGTTTCTGGTCCAAGGGAATGGGCAGCACCGGTTTCTGATCAGGTGGCTCCGTTCCAGAACTGAGCAAAGGCAAGAGGCTGTTCCCGGCTACTTGGTGCTGGTGATGCAGAGCCTCATTGGCTTGCTGTAATGAGAAAGATAGAGCCATGTGAAATAATGTTAATACGCATTCTCAAATCACATCTGAAGCAAACGATCAACAGAGTGGGAAAGGTTGACATATAAAATATTGACCATGATGACAACAGAAATACTACTTTTAGTATATTGATTTCAATATACTCCTCTTTCCTCAAAACAAAATAAAAGAAACCATCAAATGAAACAAGTGATGCAAGCCATTAAGCTGTTAAACTGACTCTAATTTTACAATTTACAAATTTTAATGAAGGCTGTGGTCTTTATCATGTGAGAATATGTAAATTAAGACTGCACTTCTGCTATTGCATTTCTCTCTTTTTTAGCTTATTTTTTCAGCATTTCAGCTTTATTTTAAAGTGACAGACAGGAAAGGCAGGGTAAATACAGGGGATGACATGAAGCAAAGGGCCCAGGCCACACTCGAAACCAGGGCCTCTGCTGTAAGGACTCAGCCTTAATGGTACATGATCTACTTGGTGAGCTACGTTGCCTTTCTATGTGCAAAGCATATGGAGCATGGGGATTGCCAAATAGTATTTCAGGGAATAAAGTCCATACTATGATATGCTATAAATTCATATTGGCAAAGGAAACAGTATCAGTGGTGTTTTTTTGCAGTGAAAGTTAATACAGTCAAACGTTCCTGAGGTTAAGTCCTAACTTTTCTGAAGGGCTCTATGTTAGTCTGCACTGCACTTAAAGAGGCAACAGATAGGATTCGGGTTTTTTTTTTAGCTTGATGCCACCTAGCGTCAGTGGTGTTGCGTCGCACTGTCGCAATGACCAAATTGACCGTGGGGATCACAGATAATCAATAATATGACTCTATTAGACTCTCTAAATCAGGGTATGAAATTAACAAAATATTTTGGGGGCAATTTTGGCCCCCACGGTCTAAAAAATGGGGGCATTTTGAAAATGTTTGGGGGCCATCAAAAAATTGTAATTATGTTCTAAAAAAGCAAAACCAACTAAGATAGTGTCTTCACTCTTCAGTAGAAACCACTATAAATGAAATAAATAATGGGTTACATAAAGTTATGGTTGCAAAATATCACTCAGATTTCCTATATTCAACCAGTTTAAATGTGATGATTTAACCATTAATCTACTGATAGCAGTACTAATGTTTCACCACATTACAGTTACTTTTACTGTTAAAAAGGCCAAATTACTATAAATTCCTTAGATGCAATCCTGGAAGTAAGTTAATTTAAAATTTAACATTCATTCTACCTTAATTTTTCATTAATTTGTCATTGTGTAGACACAGATCACCCAAGAAATGGTTAATTTATACTTATGGTACAGCAAAGCCCCCTCCCCTTCTCTGTCAGATTACTCTCACGTAATCAGTGCAATCTCGTTGATTATGTCTGGAAAATGAGTTGTAGACGTGACGGTAAAATAATTTAATGAAAATAAAATTATACTTTAATGTCAGATTGTAATACTGTTAAAAATATAAATACATATAGTTGTTTCGAAAATCTGGGGGCAATTTTGGCCCCCGGAACATGGCTTTTGGGGGCATTCTTGGATAAATTGCGGGCCAAATGGCCCGTGGCCCTTGCTAATTTCTGACACTGCTCTAAATTAAATAAAACGTAGGCTGTAAAACCACCAGTATACCTCTATGTATATAAGAATGAGAAGGTGTGTGGACACTCTACTAAATAAATGAGTAAAGAGACCGAGCAACCAATGAGCTACCAAGGTAGGGTTTGTTGGGGGACAGTCCCTGCACTTAATTGCATTAGACTGTACAAGCGTACCTAATAAACCAGTAACTCGGTGGACTGTGCAATTTAACATACATTAACAAGTTCTAAACATTTAACACAGCTAATGAAAATTTTTAGCATGATAACATTTTTGGCCATATCACACTGCCCTACATTTACCTTTTGTGCATCAACTGCAAATCACAATTAAATTGGTTTGGTGAAGGATGGCGGGGCAGGTGCTTTGCAGATGGATGCATAAAATGAGAAAATTAAGCTTTTGAAAAGCCAGAGTAACAAAATGATGCAGACAATAAAGAATTACACAATACACCAAATAAGTAAATAAAGCAATGACAGGGAAAGAAAATGTAGCCTAACAGCAGTAAAAAAAAAAAAAAAGTGTATGGAGGACATCTTAAGTCTGCAGCTGCTGGCGAGCATTGTCCAATTGGTCATGGCAGATCCCCAGTGGGATAGGACGAACAGAAGGTGGGGGGGCTTGTATGAATATTTTGGGCAGGGAGAAAGCAGAGATTCACATTGTAACCACCAACTTTACAACAGGTCAACCCAGAGATGTGGCGATTGAGACAGCCTTGTTCCTTTCTGTAGTCAACACTGGGCAGGGTTAAAAACCTGACCCATGGCTTTTCGGGTTCAGCCAAGCATCCCAACCCGGTCAGCCAGGAGGGGGGTTGTGGTCTGAGGGGGCCAGGATCCCAAGTGCTGCTTTTTTCCCCACTGTGTTCTTTTATGAACGACAGAAATCCAAGCACTGATACACTTATGGCCCTCAGGGGGGTGGGGAGGTTTACAGCTGCCGGCCACTTGCCTATGTAGTGAGGCCGGCCACGCTATGTGTTTTAGCATGGTGGAGAGAGCTAGGGGCCGTCACAGGTTGTCGACTCGCTTTTATATCTGCCACACTGTTGCAGTACTCACACTACAATCATTACTGCAATTAGCATGTCTCCTAGCATATGTGTATGCAAGTCTAACAAATGGCCAAATGCTCCCTCTCTTTCTCAGCAAGAACAGGGAGAGCAGCCTGCTGTTCTATCACGCTGCTCTGATGATTTTGATACAAATCTGTTGTGAAGGGTGAGGTCCCTTCCAAGATAAATAGTACTGAAAAAGAGTTAGGAGCATGGAAATTAACAAGAAAAAGTACAAACAAAACAAAACAAAGTCATTGTTTTTTTTCCTCTTTTTTCTCTGAAAGGATGAGTATTGCTTCACCATGACTGAGACCAATTCAGTAGAATGCAATAATGATTTCCTTGAGATTTCTTATTTTAATGTTTTTTTTCAGTTTACTGCTTAGCACTGCAAAAGATGTTTGTTAAGAATATAAAAAATGCACAAAAAAGAAGTAATCCCATCTCTACAAAAATATCTTACAGTATGGCAGGAGTTAAGGTATATAAACAGCAACATTTGAGAGTCAGTCTCCAGGGTACCATAGGCTGACAACAACTCCAACCCCTTCAAATCCCATCATAACAACACCTAGCGAACAATATCAAGTGAAGTTTATCACAATGCTGCCTCATTAGATGCTTCATCACATGAGGTGAACCAAGTAGACCCTAAATAATAAGCCTCCTAATAGACTCCTTGTCTTCTTCACACCAACTCCAGGTATTCTGTTCCTATCCGCCACTAAGCCAAACTGACACGGACACTAACCACTAACAGCAGCACCTCTTTAGCAGTGGAGCAAAGTAGCAGCCTACACATATGATGAGCGTTGCTATACAAGTATGACAGATGCCATAGCAACTGAAGCTTCATGAAATCAATTGCTGTGACTGTGAGTCTGTATGCCAGGGATACTCAACTTGCTTTGCCTGGGGGCCATTTTTTGCAAAACGACAAAAAGCTAGGGGCAGCAGCAGTTGCCGCAGCCATGCACTGGTTAGGTGTAGGCAGGACGTGTCTAGGTTTTAAGGACATTCGAGGCTCAGCCCAGCCTGGGGGGATCCTCCCCTGGGACTTTTATTTTGATAAGCAAGCTTTACTTTGATGCTTTCTATGCACTCTGACACCTTATAGTACAAAACAATTCCAATGTGAATCAATTTGTTTTTATTGTAAATTAAAAATTGGTTGGGGGGGCACCCAGCAACCAGTCATGGCTGGACCATGAGTTGAGTATCACTGGTCTATGCACTGTAAACCTGTGTCTTGCAGTCACATTACCAGTCTGAAGTGTGAAATCATAACATTTCCAATTCAGATAGTTTTAAAATACATGTTGGATAAAAAAGAGAATGGTTTCTTATCTTACATTAACAGTTCTAATTTTTTTTAATAGAATGGGGAATGAGCAGCAGAGCATTTCTAACACAAGAAACTCTCCCAGTTAAATGAGTACATACAAGAGGAGACCAGGTTAATACAACTTCAGTTGACTGAGACTTAATCTCATGTCTGAAAATTACGTCAGAAATGGCAACAAAAGTGATCAAATGCATGGAATAAAGTTAAAAATAAATAAATAAAAAACATTACCATTTACGAATAACCAACAAGAACATTGTAACAATAGTGATACAACCAAACCCTGAAGATTAACAGGACATACTTTCTCAAAATTGGCCCACAGCACAAAGGGCATTACATGTTCGCAACTGTACAAAATCTGTCACTGTTTCCTCAAAAACTGAAGAGCCCTCTTCAGCCTCATCTCACGTACAGCATTTCTAACAAACTACAGCTGTGGTTAAACTTTTCATAAATTTGTTTTTTCCCCACTTGTAATTCACCCCACTAAATGCAGTTCTGATGCTGATCATCAAGCAAAAGCAGAAGATAAATACAACATCATGACAGAGGTGTCAGGACCTGTCAAAGCTGCAAGACTGTGTACAAAACTTTCAGAAAGAGGTAACCAACAAGTTCCAGACAACAAACATCCAATCACACAGCTTCATGTTCTGCTGCCATGCCAGTAACATTCCCAGTGAAGTTAGGCTAGATGTTTAGTTTTACAGGGATCCCTGGATAAATTGAATTTTTTTTTTCTAACTGCAGCCATGAGACATTAAAAAGTAAGATCTCACAGCTCTGGCTGCTACCTTTTCCGTAGCCAACGGTAATGAGGCTCATGGGGACTGTAGAATTTTAAGGCCCAGATAAACAGCTGTTTCATGTGTGGTATGACACTATTAAACAAATGGGTTTTTCAGGAACACAATTGAAATGTATAAACAGAAAGGACATACCTGAAGAAGACGCACAGTTTTCTGCGTTAATAATAATGTAATCAATAAAAGTAAAGATTACTATGAGAACTTACTTACAGTACTTGCCAAAAACTTCAGAACAGTAGATACATTTCACCTCTGATGTGCAAAACATGTAGGTATACTCTGTTGTCAATCAGCAGAAACAGTTTGTACTGACTGTCGTCATACAAGAAGCTACTGTATGTCAGCAGCACACTTAACAGAAACTCCAATGATACAATTGATAATTAAATACTGATTTAGTGACCAAATTCATAAATATCTGACGAACCCTAGTAATTTCTTAGTATGGTTTTGTAGATTAACTACTTAGCATCTCTTTATTTTCATAAAGCCTTAGAACGTTACACAGCGTTAACGTTACTTGCACGCCCATTAATATACAAGGCCATAAAAACATAATTTAACTTAACGTACTTGGCGTGCAGGATGTGTGTAAGTGAATGCTCTTCCACGATGCAGAAAAGTGAAAACAAGTTGAACATGCCATTAAAGTTTGTTTTGTTTTTTTAAAAAAACTGAAGGGACACATTAAACTTTATAGTACCTAGTGGCTGGCGTAAATAAACTGTTGGGTCAACGGTGATTGGAGATTAACTTGATGCACGTTGCTATTCGCAATCCGGCTCCAGATTTATGGTAAAATAAAAAAGTTTGGCGTCTTTGCTGCAGTTTAGTGTCTGCTGTCCGCGTGCTAGGTACCCTCCAATTTACAGTGTTAGCGTTAGCCAACTTCTTGTTAATAGACGAGTGTCTGATGTAACGTTCAGGCTATAAGAATCCCTTCAATTGCCTTTCATCATCAGATTTAAATTTACAACTCACAATAAATCACTGCTTGTCAATCACTGTGATCTGTATTGTGGCGAGGATTGCTCCGGTGAAGGCGAGTAAAGTATCCTAGTTAGCTGACACATTAGCCAATTAGCTTAGCAAATGCATTAGCAATAGCTCGACCTACTAGCTAATTTGCTAACGCGCGCGCATCAACAGCAATGGCACCAGAAATGAGCTTCACGGTGATTTTGTGCGTCTTGAGAGAAACCTCGCATTGTGATATGATGCAGAGTTTAACCAAAAGCAAAGACGCGGCCTCGGATCCTCTCCGTAGTTCAGACAGCCGGGGGTCTCGGGTTCGATAAAGCTGGTTAGCAATTTGCTACAGCAACCCACACAGTTAAGCTAGCTAGCTGGCTAACGCTAACACCTTTGTTTTGCTTGGCTAACGTTAACCCTAACTCGTTTTATAAAGTGCTATACAAATATTTGGCAACAACATTTACGACATTTCAAAAACGTGTATGCAGTTTCTCAGACTACCGTTGTACTGTGCCACTTACTTGGAATAAAAACGTACTCCAGCTCGGTTCCATTGCAACACTTAGGCTAAAATCTGCAGGAAACCTACAAGGAATCTACAACAAAGCAGCTAAACATGGCAGCTACAACTTCCTGTAACCCCCAGGGCTGAACCAAGTGCACTGGACTTTTTTAGGATGACTAGATTTTACAAAAAATTAACCAAAGATATCCCCAGTTATATAACAAACCGATTCCAAAAGATACTGCTGTCTGATTAATAATACTATGTTTTACGATAATTACGCGGTGCTCTTTCAATACAGATAAATATAATGAATGACGTAAGCATCTTATTATATCCCCAAAACATCAGTCAATCAGAAATCAGAAAATGATTTATTGCCAAGTAGGTTTTCACTTGAAATTTGCTTTGTTTTTGGTGCATACATTAAACATACAATAAACATATTAAGAGGGATGCAAGTAAGGCAAAGTGCTGCAACACTCAACATGTTAAATATGGAATAGAAAAAATACAATGAGAAATGCAAAGATACTTTTAAAAAGTACTATAAAATGACAAATATGTACAATATAGCTGTTTCAGAATAATCTATAGCCTATAAAAATATTAAGTATCAGTTATATGAACAGGAAAATCTAGCATCAAGACAGTGTCATAATGTACTAAAATATAGTAGGGGTAATATTTACTAATTTCTAAGTTAAGAAATACTTAAATAGATTGAACATACTGCCCATTTAGTGGATAATGATCAAAACTTATAACTTTTGTGTTTGTTTATGAAAAAAAAACAACTTAAATAGTCTTTTAAAACAAACAAAACACATTCTCTCTAAGTACCTAGTGCCTGGATAAAATGCCAAACTGAAATTTTTCATGTAACTATGTTTATCCTCACAAGCTTTTAAAAAAAAAAAAAATTCAGCTGCAACTAACAGTTATTTGCATTATCGGTCAAATAATTCATCATTTGTCAATTAATAGCATATTGCAGATTGTTTTCTTGATTAATCGTTTTATCTGTAAGATATCAGAAAATGAAAGATTTCCTTGAGTCCCAAGATGAAATCTTTAGATGTCCTGTTTTGTACAACCAACTGCTTTAAACCCAATGACATTTTATCTATCATGCATGACAAATAAAAACTCAAAAGTTCAACAGCCCCATCAACAACAATTAATTATTAATAAATAATAATTTATCCAGTTGTTTGTTGAAATTAATAATATAATTATTTATTATAGTAATGAATGTATTATGACGAATGAATTAGGCTACTTCTTGATAGAAAATGTTTTGGCATTTTTGTTTAAAAAAAAAGATGAATCTATTATCAAAATAGCTGGCAATTCATTTCCTGGTAATTGACTGATGCACGAATTGTTGCAGCTCTGTAATTTTCAATTTTTAAAGGAACTTGCACCTTCCATGTCTGCGACTGTTCCTTACAGTTGTTAACTGTGAGACAGCAAAGACCAGGGAGCGAACGACGTTTTACATGATTGTATTTTCATTTCATTTTATTCTTTACCTTGAGGACAGACATTTTTATCTAATGCACTATAAATTAAAGCTGTGCTACAAGTCTATTATTGGGAAACTGTCACTTGTCAGTGCTGATGCACTTTCTTTCTAAATGATGAGGAGATGGATAGCGTGTTCTTTAGTACACAGCTGGAATCAGGATGTGGTAAGCCTAAGAGGCAGGGGAAACAGCTTTCCCTTTTCAAAAGACAGTAACATAATTCCTTATTTAGTTAAAGCACACTGCAATGAGGCAAATAAAATCAGCCAAAAACAATACAAAAATTAAATCAAATAAAAAAAGACAATATATAAAACACACACAGAGACACATATGAAATAAAATAATGAAATACATATGACACAAAATGGGGCACTAACATTAATAGAAAGCTTTGTTTTCTTCAGGATATTTTTTGAGAAGTGATTTAGAAGATATCACTGATTCTGCAAGTCTCAAGAGCTCCAATAAACAACATTGAAGATGGAGTATGATATATGTTCGAAACAAGTAGATTTAATCAAAGTCTCAGAGTTGTACAAAATCATTGAAAGTTCAGGATGAGTGATGCAGAAAGGTGTGTGACAAGGGGGGAAAGAACCCAAGTGTAATCAGGGCAGTCATGCATCATGGCCAGTGGACTGTCCTGAGAGAAAGAAAGAGATGGAGGTCATGAGGACCAGGTCAAGAAAAGGATGAGTCATGAAAAAGCAGCAAAGTCAAAAAAGATTTTTAAAAAATAAGGGAGAAAAATCAGATAGAAAGCATGATGAGTGGCCTATTGTCCATGTAAGGACAAGTTTAAGCATTTTTAGCCACCATGATTAATTGTGCTGTTGAGGCACAAAGGAAATCTGATTACATGGAAGTAGCTAGCTGTTGATTCTGTGAGAAAGCCTTCTTGAAGCCCTTTTCACTTTTTATTTTTAGAATTAGATTAGATAGAAGAGTTGAGTCTTATTTTCAAACCAGTACAAGGCAGAAATGCAACATTTTGAATGCAAACCCATAGTAAACACCAACAAAGACAAAGAAGTTTGCTACCATCCTGTTTAGTCTGTTCAGAGACCAAAAGCAAAACCTGTCCTCACTGTCAGTCCCACAGACAATGCACTGAAGTGCTGGGCTCATGCATAATCTGTTGTTTGTCTCACAGAAACAAAGCAAATAAGCACCAACATCTTCCCTTTTTTTAAAGTAAACATAAATGTGAAATATATTCCTTTCAATCTACTTGACTGTGATTCAGGTGAGGTTTACATCTAACCCTCACAACTGAGTTCCAGCCCAGAGTAAAGTGCACAATTTGTCACTGATGCTCTGCTTCCAGACCCAAGTCATCTGTGTTAGTTTGTAAAATTTAGGGGCTGCAGAAGATTCAATGGAGCAGCTGCTGGTGAAGACCCAAAACATTTCCTGTGATAATCAGTAAAATGATCGCCAAGGAAGTCCTGGGGATTATTAACTGATTATTGTTTATGGAAGTGGACTGGACTTTCCACACACACACACACACACACACACACACACACACATATATGTATGTACATATATATATATATATATATATATATATATATATATATGTATATATGTACTGAGAGCGTTTTTTTGTTTGTTTGTTTGTTTGTTTGTTTGTTTTTTTCAACTATGCCACTGTGTGTTGATTGGATGGAGAGCTTTGCTGGCTCCAGCTGAAATCTGCTGGTATTGTTGTGTGCTCTGATTTGAAAATGTTTGAGGCATCATCTGGAAAACAAAGGCGATGTAGAATGATTTATTTCTCTCTAACTTGTACTTTTCGAGCTGGGTAAATACAGAACCTTTGCATAAGCCTGCATTGTGTCCCCTTTCTAGCTTGTTCCATACGCTTTTTGTTTGACTGTTCCCGGCTGTTCAGAAAAGGAACAACCCCCTCTCCCCCTAACACACGCACACACACACACACACACACACACACACACACATTTTGTTTTGAAATCTTTGTTGCACTGTACATTGACAGGCTTTGTAGCCATGTACCACAATGCCAGTTTCAGATAGACTAGCTCAATATGTGTGGTCAGCCTATTCTCCCTTACTACACTCAACAGGATTCATTTAATCAACGCTTTAAGATTAAAAAAAGCCATGCAAACTGCATGGCGAAGGCTACTTTGTAAGGATTCATTCTGGAGTTTACATCAAGGTGAGTTCAAATTGCTTTCTGTTGCCCTTCATTTGTATGTACTTTCTCCACAAGGTCTGTACTGTAAAACGCAAGTGTGTGTCTGAGAAGAAATACGATTGGAAATGTGTTACAAATATACACACATTTATACATGCACATTACTATCAGTGCTTTAGCTATCGTTATGGACACAGAGGATGTTCTCGCCATCCTGGGATTTTTGAGAACATGAAGTTTTTACATAACAAGATTTTTATAGGTACATAATAATATATTGTCAATCAGTGAGCCTACAGTTGAATTCAAAACTTTTTGGACTGTAAAATTAAAAGACATACATCAATACAGTAATACAATTCCCCAACAGGATTTCATTACTGGAAAAGTGAAGAAAAGTATAGAATCTTATCTATAACAATTAATTCCAGCAGAATTCATAATAAACAGATAAAAGTGACAATACAATTTATTAGAGCCTGACTTTCATCTCTGTGCAGATCCTCATTACATCAGTTATCATCATATTTTTGCTTTTACTGACTGATAACTTGGGTTGCAGATCGTTATCCAAGTTTCTGATCATTGTCTACGTGATGCAATGCGTTTGTGTACAATCCACAGTATCTCAGTTTCTGTCACAGTACACCAGCTAGCTTTATGGAAGTTGTTTGACAAAATGATCTTAACTAAGGATCCTCAGAGCTTTTAAGTTATGCCTTTAATTTGAAATCTCCATGGCACATCTGTATCACCATTTTCGTCCAAGCACACCTCTTTCCTAAACATTTAAACAGTGTTAGTGGCATAGGGCCAGGCAAATAATGGTAAGCAGTCAAGAAAAAGACAATAGGGATATTTACTGATCTCAGGCCCCTGAACTGGATTGAATTAAAATCATATTGTGGCAGACTCTGTGATATCAGCAAAAATTCTATCATTGTCCAAAGAATTGATAGAATATTGTGTGGTATATAAACCTGGGATTTACACCCCTAATACTTACGTCATCATTTAATGAACCCTGAGCCAACTGATAACTCCATTTACTGATGGATACTGCGACATGGTTATAGATGACAACATGTATGTTTTCACTTTGCAATTGATGATTTTAAATTGTTGATCATTGAAATATTGAGCTAGATCCATGTATTGTTTCACCCCGACAAAGTATACTTTAGTCAGGTGATAACAGGTGTATCTGTTCGAAGATGGTCTCTGGTGTCAGATGTGAATGTCCCCCTTGATTTTTCTCTGGTGGTCTACTGACTCCTGGTTGATCATATGACAGAAGTTTCATTCTTAGTTGACAGCAGAGCCTTCTCTGACAACTAAGCATACTCCATTCACTAATGACGGCAGAAGAAAGCTGAAGTTGAAAGCTCTAGAAAAACTTAGAACGTAGAGAAAAACTTGTTCAAAACTACTGTTCTCAAGTTTTAGAATGGACTTTCACACACTTGGAAGTGGGTTGCTGCCACAGCTCACCGATTTTCCATGGAAATATAGCCAGCATTTTTTCAAAATGATATTTGCCCTAACAGTACTAAACAAAAATCATTTTGGCATGGTTCAATCCTCACCACGTGTCTCTGCTGTGAGCTCTTTACAGGCAATATGTTGACTCTCCCTCTGATCAAAACAACACACATTGACACATCTTTCCTCTCTGATGTCTCCGTCAGTCACTCTGATACTAAGTTTCACCTTCAGTGGTGTAAATGTGCTCGAGAAATGATCGAATCCCCTGTAAACTATATTTTGATGAGAAGTGAGGTTCAACGAACAACAGAGTATGAACATGGTACTAACTAAATTTGAAGATTCACCTGTTTTTAGCTCGTGTGGTTTTATGGCAATGCTAGATTATCAAACATTGATGTTTAAAAGGCGTGATGGTTTTTTTTGGCATGAAAGCATTTACACTATGAGTATGGTGAAGAATGTTCTTGAGTCTAAACAACTCATTAGAAAAGCAGCGTAATCCATTTGGCCACGAAGGCAAAGTGAACGCATTACTGGGTCAAGCAACAGGAAAGGCATATGTGAGAAGATGACCTGTGGATTGGAGAATTGCACTGAATGTGTTGAAAAATAAGGAATTTCATTGGACGATTATGCCAAAAAGTAAACATGTAAATAGTTACCTAAACTTAAATGGTAAAAGTAATAGTCATGTCATATTGCTAACCATTCCCTTAGTTTAGACTTCAACTCACTAATGAGATTAGAGTAGTTCGATGGTAGTGACTTGCATCATACATCAGTTAGCCACAACAGTAAAACCACTGACAGGTGAAGTGAATAACATTGATCATCTCAGTACAATGCAATGTTCTGCTAGGAAACCTTAGGTCCTGGCATTCATGTAGATGCAGTTTGACATGCTGCAACACCCCCCCAAACATCATTGCAGAACAAGAACAGTGCTCAGGAATGGACCAAGCAACACAAAATAGAGATCAGGACATCGACCTGGCCTCCAAATTCTCCAAATCCCAATCCAATCAAGCACCTGTGGGACATGTCTGTACCCCACCTTGCAACCCACAGGACTAACGCCCTGGTGCCAGACACCCCAGGAAACCCACAGAGGTCCTGTATCAATGACAGTTCAGAGGCCCCACCGTGGATCAGACTTGGCTACCACCCATTCAAAATAATGCAAGCTGGTGTGACTTGGTAGTACACACATCTGAAACTGCTCACTGAAGCATATTAACTCATGTAAAGGAGAAAGGAAACATGCAGTTCATGTCTCAGATTATGCTGTTTTGTTTTAAACATTTCAATGTTGTTGATGGTTGATAACAATTTGACTAGTTTACAGTGGATAGGATATCATGAAATTCTTTCTGCTTCCAAAGAGGGGCAAGACAGAAAAAGTTTTAGAACCACTGATGTATACTAACATATCTTATTATTAATAACATTGTTAACATATCTTTTACTCTCTCTCTAAGGTTAAGCCATGGGTGACTGGTCTATACTGGGTCGCTTCCTATCTGAGGTTCAAAACCACTCTACAGTGATAGGCAAGATCTGGCTCACCATGCTGCTCATTTTCCGCATCCTGCTGGTGGCCTTGGTGGGTGATGCTGTCTACAGTGACGAACAGTCCAAGTTTACCTGTAACACCCAGCAGCCTGGATGCAATAATGTCTGTTACGACACCTTTGCTCCTGTTTCACATCTACGGTTCTGGGTCTTCCAAATTGTGCTGGTCTCCACCCCATCCATCTTCTACATAGTTTTTGTCCTGCATAAGATTGCCAAGGATGAGAAGTTGGATGGCCAAAGAGCACAGGTGGTAGCCCAGCGGCCTCCAAGACAAAGATGTGGGCACATGGGAAAGGATGGTGTGGAGGCCCTGAGGGTCGACATGCCCACCTACTGCCCTCATTACAGGGAGGAATGGGATGCAAGGGAGAGGGAACGAGTGGAACAAAACTCTCTGGGTGAGGATTATGGTGAGGTAGGAGAGGACCCCACTCAGCAGTCCAACCAGGTTCTGCTCATTTACATTCTTCATGTGTTACTAAGATCTGTCATGGAGATCACCTTCCTGGTGGGCCAGTACTTCTTGTTCGGGTTTGAGGTGCCTCACCTGTACCGCTGTGAGACCTACCCATGCCCTACACGTACAGACTGCTTTGTGTCACGTGCCACTGAGAAAACCATCTTCTTGAACTTCATGTTCAGCATCAGTTTGGGCTGCTTTGTGCTCAACATAGCAGAGCTCCACTACCTGGGCTGGGTCTACATTTTCCGCATCCTCTGCTCAGCCTGCTCCACCTGCTGTGGTCAGAAGAGGGACACCGTCAGACTGTACTCAAACCACAACCCCCTCCTGCTGCAGCTCAGGCATTCCCTGAGGGGCCAGCTGGTTTTGCAGACCCCAGCAGCCATGGCCCCAGAGAAGACTGGGGGTGTGCTCACACATACCCCAGCTATCTCTTTTGAGACGGACTCAACTGTGGAATGTACCTCCAAGAGAAGTCCAGAGAGCAGAGACAAGGTGAAGGTCAAGCTGGCTAACATGGCAAGGCTGGGACGGACTAAGAAGTCTTGGCTATAAGAATGATATTTTTCTGTAATGTCATTACAGAAATTTTTGAAAACAGGCCGAGAAAAGAACTTCTATGGCCTGAACCATACCCTACATAAACATGTCAATGTTGACACTTTGAGCTATAGAAAGGTAATGTAATGTATTTTTTTGGTAAGAATGAGTCACCTGAAATTCTTAATGCAATGCAAGTGTTTAAAGCTTGGCAGTGATGGGTGCTGAAGCAGGAGACAAAATTCAGCTGTTTCCCATAGGCTTTTCACACTACATTCTCTTAGCCCAGGCCATCCTCAGCCATCCATGCACATTGTTACCCAAGGGTTAACCTGAGCCCAGGGCTATACGATTCACACTGCATTTCTTCCAGCCCTGGGTTAAACGTCAGTTGGAACACGTAACTCATGTGAATATTCTAAAAGTCTGTTGTTTACTTACTCCTAATTCACAGTGGCATCTTTTAACCCCTGGTTAAAAGATGCCACTGTGATGCCACTGTGTAACTCAGGGCTCCAGAGCAGGGTCAGCAAGCCTTAGGCCAAGAACAGTGTGAGAAGCTTGCTTTATCCCAGGTCCATGATACATAGAAACGGTATTCTTTATGTACCGTATACTTATTTTTATTGTATACAATTAGTATACAAGAAAAAAATATAGCATTTCATATTAACAGGAAACAATGCAATAACTGCCAAATACACTTAACAAAGAGAAAGCCAAAAAAACCCCCAAAAAACCTAAGGGTGAGAAAGAAGAGTGGATGCAGTTTACTCTGTTGTAATGCAGAATGTATTCATTTCCCTTTTGTCAGTCCATTTCTGTCTGACAATTTCTGTAGTTTTATGAAACTGACAAGTCAGCATTCGTACATACCTACCTACCTTTCCAGATATGTGGAATTACAAGACTAGACTGGGTTTGAGCTTCTCTTTCAACTCCGTTTTTTTCATTCTTTACACAACAATTTCTGTCTCTTTTCATGTGTATAACTGAGTGCATCACTAAAATGTCCTTCCAGGAGTGACTGTGTGAAAATGTGTGCCATTATATTGAAATAATTATTGGGCATCCCTCCTTGCTACAATGGCTAGCTTTAAAGAACAGCTCTAAACATTTTGCCTTCCAACATGGTTCTTTTCAGCCTTACATACCCTTTACTATTTAACCATACCGTATTTGCCATATGCAGATATCGTAGAAAACAGGAATTTAAAAAACTATTGCATTGAACGTAATCACAAATTCTACAATAGTGACAATCTAGCCCAGTGATAAGTTTAGTCATTGACCATTAACTTAGGTTACACCCTTCCTTTTGCTAATGAGGGTGTGAGATGCAGCTGAGCTGGAAGCTCTGAAAAATGTGGTAAAATGTATTATCAAATCAATATTGCCACCATATTATTCAGAAAGTAAAATGTTTTTGCAAAGCTTTACTCATTGTTTTGTTTGACAAGAAACACTCTCCACAGTTTTTAAGTTTTGCAGTTGTGAGCAGATTGTGCATTTCATAGTTTTTATGATATCAAACAAATCGTGTTGTCTTGTTATGTACTCAGTGTAAAGTTATGTACTTAGCATTAAGTTACATAGGGTAGATTTATGGAAGTTAAGTTAAGTAAGACATTGTAACATGATGATGACATACCTTTAAAACTCAAAGTTCACTTGGTTTTGTATGCAGCTAACAAACATGTGGAAAGCTAACAAACATGTGGAAAGTCCTCTGTTTATATGAACCATCCACCACCCCAACCTGCCACCTGACACAGACTTTTCCTCTTTATACTACATCCTTATTCCTGCCAGTGAATGGGTCATGTGATCACTGCCTTCCTGATTACGTGGGTTGTATTTGAATATTAGTACTTTTCAGAGGTATACATACGAAGAGTGCATGTATGTGCATGACACCAGCCTGCTTGTAAGTACTGCAGTGTCGGACAATATTGAAGACCCACCAACAACCAATTAAAAAAATGAAGTATTTGTGGAGTGTATTAACCTTCATCACTTTCCCCTCATGAACACACCAAACACCCAAAACCTGTGTAGAAATAATATGTAGTACAAAAATTGGAAACAGGATTTTCAGTCTTTGATAATGTTGCTGTCTGAGTGTTCATACTTTGGTAGAGTGCACACTTTAAGACAGACATAGCATATTTTCTTATATGTGGCACATGAATCATGTATTTATTTTTAATTCATTTTCTTTACCAGCATTTAAAGATAGAAGCACTTTTATTAAATGTTTTTAGAAATGATGGAATTCCATTAATGGTGCCTTTCAAAATTTTAAAGTAATTTATTTATTTTAGAAGGTTTTAGTGTGGCATAAAACAAGTATAATTTTTTACTGTGACATTTATTTTAACACTGTAATTATTTTCTTGGCCCCATATATGATAAGCAGGATGTTTGCTCTGTTTGTGTTGTCCACCTTCCATTTAGTTATAGAAGAGTTTTATATATTTCCACCTAATAACTAAAAAACTGGAAACAGTTACAACACAATCCAAAGACATACTAAGATTTCCTTTCTTGAAATTATCAGTCAAAGATATACCAAACTGCTGGCACAAACCTGGTGGAAAACAATGTTTTCTATATATTTTGCAAACAGTTACGCTGTGGTTTTATACGTATGGGGAGTTCTAGTTGTTATTCTGCAGTGCATTCCTGACAGCTGTTTTTTTATTTACAGTGATTATTCAACAGCAATCAGCCTATGTACACATCTAAAACACTAAAACATCACTTTGTACCTACATCCTTGTACTGTATGTGCCAGATGTCTCTGCTGCTTCTGCTGTGTTCTGCTGCAGTATCTAGATTTTTAGATGGTGGAAATGTATTTTTGTACTGAAATGAAACAGAAGAGAGACACATATTGAAAGCCAATGAGTTCACTATTTGTTTCAATTCCCCTGGCTTTACAAAAGCCACCAGGTGTTTAAACACACATGATGCCACCAGGCATTTCAAAACTGTTGGTCCTCTTGATTGCCAATAGGCATTCAATAAGTGCCACCAGGTGTTTCGAGATGTTTGGTCCTTTCAATAACCACCAACTTTTTTAAAAGTGCCACCAGGCATATAACCACGTGCGACGCCACCAGCCTTTCATAGAGGCTTGGTGGTGTTTATGAAGCCCCTCGTGGTGTTTGGCAATGTTTTCTTTCACAGCCAATAAATCTAAACTTCATTCACTACTCTGAAAGAAGAATGGCAGACCACATTAACCAAGCACTGGTCTCCTTTGCTGTTTGTTTGGGTAACCTAAAGAAATTCCCAAGCATGCACTTGGGATTTTATTTATTTGTCTATTCATTTATAGATATGATTGTATGTCCCAATATGTCAAGTAGAGCGTAGTTATGGCAGCCATTTAATAATAAATAAATGGTTGTCTGCTGCCACCCTCAGGACTGTAACAGTAACAGCAGGCAAGTATCTTATCCCGGTCAACAAGCACAAATGAAAAGCCTTTGCCTAAGATTAAGGACAGATAAGGTAAAAAGCAATTTCCATTAGAAAAGTAAGATAATTACAGTGACCTCAAGGTACTGCATAAAAAGCTTTTGTCTGTTTGCTTGCATAGGCATAGTTTTGCAAAAGAAAAGTGACAATGTGGCATCTAGACAATAGCCATCGGCAAAAGAAGCAGAGAAATTTGATAAAACTGCAACTAAAATTTACTGCCACTAGTAATTATCAAATTAGCATAATTACAGTTTGTTTTGTTTTTGAAGTAACAGTAGAGTAATTTAGATGTTTTCACTTAATTTATCATCACAGAGGACTGTAATAGAGAGCCTTGCGGACATTTTGGATGAGTTGTGAGAGATTGGTACATGAACCAAATGTGATGGACTTCGACTTGAAACACATTGAAACAGAGAAGGAGGACTTGCAACAGAGATATGAAAAAATCTAATGGCGAGAAAAAAAACATGACTTATAGAATGTTAATATGAAATGGTAATTAATGAAATAACAAAGTAATACAGCTGTCAGCTGTAAGGATAGAGAGGCAGTATTTCAGAACAAAGAAAAATTAATCAGGTACATCGGAACATTTAACCCTTCTGGGTGCACTATTATTTCCACTTGACATAAATACATGAAGAAAAACTTGAATACAGTGTACATGAGGAGTTCATTACTTCCTCCTATGGTATTAATACAACACATTCTTACCCCAACTCATCAAATCCTACCATTTTGTCAGTGGCCCTACAGGATCATAATATGACGTGGTGGGTAGTCTACTGCGTTTGTTTTGGATGTTCAGGGACGGCATACTTAACAAGTTACAGAGGTTAGGTTTAGGCAGGTAAAGTCAGGTCTAGGAAAAGAAACATGGTGACAGTGTACCCTATAATAACTCAAAGTTCACTTGGTTTCACATGTTGCTGATCACCGGTGTCCTGAGGGAAAGTCCTGTGTTTGTTTGACCCAACTACCATCCCAACCTGCCTCCTAATGCAAACTTTCGCTCTTTGTGGTATGTTCACACTGAACGTGAAGCGAATTTTCGCAGCATGTTATTCACCCAAATACAGCCACTGGAGTGTAATTTGGAATATTTTGCAATTGCCGAATATTCATCCTTAACAGCTGTGCTAATAGTTGTACTAGCTAGCTTGTGCTTATAAATCAGTACTCTTTGCTTGCAAGTTAAAAACTTTTGCTTGCAGATCAGTCCTCTTTGCTTGCGAGTTAAAAACTTTTGCTTGCAGATCAGTCCTCTTTGCTTGTGAGTTAAAGTTTCACTTGCAAGTTCAACTGCACCTAATGGGTGGGGCCTACACTGATGGATGAGAGAAGAGTTTCTATTGGTGGGTTTGTATGGAGCTACATTTGTTTCTTTATTATTCAATCAAACAGAGTAGGTTTTGCAATCAAAAAAAGATTTGAGAGCAAAAGTATCAATACTGCAATCAAAAAATGTTTTATTGCAAGTGAAAAAATGATTGATTAAAAAGTTGAACCTGGTGGGCGGGGCCTAAACTGAAAGCTGTAAGACACGTCTCTATTGGCCAGTCTCAATCGGAATGACAGCTTGCAAAGCATTTTTTTTTCTTCTCTCGGTTGGTGGATTGCAAACAATTTAAAGGTGCATACCGCCACCTACTGTACAAGAGTGTGCAACATCATGTCATTTAGCCTGTCTCTTAAATTCTACTCATCAGCTTAGTACACTTGCAAAGCAACATGGGAGTTCTGTAGTTCACGGGGGAGCTGTAGGCGAAAATCAATTCTGAAACCAAAATTTTTCGGCCTCGGGTTTCCAAAAAAAGTTCGTCCACACGAGTGGTGTGATAAAAAAAAATGATATCCACACAAAACCTAAAACCCACTAACAAGTGATGTAATACACATGCCAAAGCAGTAGGTGGCGATGTCCACTCAATTGTGACATTATTGTATGCATATGATATCAATTTTGTATCTTTACAGATACCATACAGATACCCCCATTCAATTTAAAGCAGAACTGATGTGAGTAAAGGCACGAGAGCAAATCTGGGCATATAAACAGATTTGGTTTGCGCTGCGTTCTTCAGTTGGCAGTTACACCTAGTAAAGCTACTGAAGACCAGCAAAATCACTGTTTGTTTTCATTTATTCTTTCAGGTGGGTAAATGTCACCTAAGCACCTTCAGATTTTAGTAGTGTAGCCTTTGTAGATAACTTGTTTATATAGTTTGTATTGTGCTTCGTAATGTTGTTTGAGGGAACTGTAACGTAAGGTAACTGCATACGAGTAGATGCAACTGTCACTAATGCTAGCTAGTAGTTCCTCAGGGATTAAAGCTGTTATTACTTTAATTTTGACAATCTAACCCGTGACAGCACATTAGCTAAGGTTGTAAGGACTGTAACTGTTGGTAGCTGTTGTTGATTTTGTTTAAATATGTTGAATTATAATTTTCAGGGTTATTGTTTGTCGGACGATTGAGCTAAGATAACTAACGCTAACGTCAGCTTGCCATAGCAATGGTAAACATTCACATACAGGCTAAGTGCAGAGTGCACAATCAAGCTTCATTGTAAATATAGTTAAGATACATTGTATTTAACACAGGATGTGGGATTTTAGTAGTTAGTAAACTTTTAGAAAAGAGCTATTTACTGTCGCTCTGACGTAAAACAATGGAGACAGATAATAAAATACTGTGGTTATCCCATCTACAACAACAAACAGCCAAATCGCATAGAATAATACATGGTATCAGAAGTACACGGGTCCGTGTGCCTAATAATAGCAAGAATGTTTTATTTAAACTGGTGCATGTAGATTGCTTTTGTTTAGCCAGGGCAGAACTATTCGACTGTGTAACAGTCACTACCATCGTTGCCCGGGGTGTAGCAGTAATGCCAACTGTCGAGCGTTTCCAGTGGGAGAGAGGGAATCGTGGGTGTAGCCCGCTCTGTATGTATGGAGCCACGTCAAACCCACCAATACAAACTCTTCTCTCATCCATCCATGTAGGCCCCGCCCATTAAGTGCAGTTGAACTTGCAAGCAAAAGTTAAACTTGCAAGCAAAGAGGACTGATCTGCAAGCAAAACTTTTTAACTTGCAAGCAAAGAGTACTGATTTATAAGCAAAATGATCACACGTTTTTACTTACTACTTACTACAAACTTGATTTTTGATTTGCAGTTCAAGAAATATGCTCTCAAAACAGTTCTATATTATTGCAACAAAAATGTGAAAAGCATTGAGAAGTATTTTAATTTAATCAATGTAGGCTGAATGATGACTTGTTCAGATGGTGGGCTCAGGACTTGTCCAGCAGATGGCAGTAGAAGACAGCAGGAGACAGGCTGCAGTTTCAACATCAGTCTTTGTGAACAAACAGCACATATACATGCAACTCCAGACTGACAGTAGCATATGTTTTCTAACAGTAATGTCTCTATTACTATTACAACTGCTACTTTTTAAATTATAATGCAAAATAAAAATAAACAAACTAAGGACTTATTGTCATCTCAGGTGACATGGGACTACTATTTTTTCATTGTTGTTTTTATTTTGTTTTAGTTTTTTTTTTTTTTTAAATTGTAGAAATGGCCTAGAATAAGCAATAAAAATGTTGGAACTTTTTTCACACAGACTCACATGTGCATGAGTGACACACACACAAGACCTCTATTTGGGTCTTACACTGTCCGATAATGAAGGATACGTGGAAATCACAAGTGAAATGAATGATGGAATATTATCTGCAATAATTACCCATAAACTAACCAATTTTCTAATCTGTGTTCAATTAGCTGTAATGCATCAGTGGTGTAAAATAGACGTCATAAAATCAGGACTATGAATAAAAACAAAAATTCAAAGTGGTAATGTTATGGTATAATTTGAATGAATTATGTCACATTTCATATGCAAGTAAAAATCATCTTGATTAATAAAAGTGACATAACAACTTTGAAAATGAAATGTTCTTGCTCAGATTTTCTGTACCACCAACTGAATGCAAGTTCACTTGTAAGAAGAGAACTAACCATAGATCTTCTGTGGATCTAGGGTGTCTCAAATCCCTCTGTCTCATCATGTTATCACAGTCAGCCTCACTGATGTTGAGATCGGGGCTCTGTGGGGGCCATACCATAACTTCCAGGACTCCTTGTTCTTCTTGACACTGAAGATGGTTCTTAATGACATTGGCTGTATGTTTGGGGTTCTTGTCCTGCTGCAGAATAAATTTGGGGCCAAGCAGATGCCTCCCTGATAGTATTGCATGATGGTTAGTACCTGCCTGTATTTCTCAGCATTGAGGACACCATTATCATCATGACCAAATTTCCAACTCCATTTGCAGAAATGCAGCCCCAAACTTACATGGAACCTCCACCATGCTTCACTGTTGCCTGCAGACACTTATTATTGTACTGCTCTCCAGCCCTTCGGCAAACTAACTGCCTTTTGCTACAGCCAGATATTTCAAATTTTGATTCATCAGTCCAGAGCACCTGCTGCCATTTTTCTGCACCCTAGTTCCTATGTTTTCGTGCATGAGTCGCTTGGGCTTGTTTCCATATTAGAGGTAGGGCTTTTTGGCCCCAGTTCTTCCATGAAAACTACTTCTGGCAAGACTTCTTCGGACAGTAGATGGGCGTACCTGGGTCCCACTGGTTTCTGCTAATTCTGAGCTGATGGCACTGCTGGACATCTTCCAATTTCAAAGGGAAGTTAGCATAACGTGTCTTTCATCTGCTGCACTAAGTTTCCATGGGTGACCACTGCGTTTATTCTCCTCAACATTGCCCATTTCTTTGTGTTTCTGTAAAAGAGCTTGAACAGCACATCTTGAAACCCCAGTCTGCTTTGAAATCTTTGCTTGGAGGACCTTGCTGATGCAGTATAACTACCTTGTCATGAAACTATCTTCGACAACCTCACCTTGGTAGCAGAGTTTGGCTGTTCCTCACCCAATTTTAAGCCTCCTACACAGCTGCTTCTGTTTCAATTAATGACTGTGTTTCAACCAACATATCAAATTGATGATCATTAGCACCTGTTTGGTATAATTGGTTAATCATACACCTGACTATGATCCTACAAAATCCCTGACTTTGTGCAAGTGTACCTAGAAGTATTGATGCTGTTTTAAAGGCAAAGGGTGGTCAAATGACCAAATACTGATTTGATGTAGATTTTCTTCTGTTTGCTCACTTTGCATTTTGTAAATCAATAGAAATAGACAATTAAACTTTAAATTTCTGAAAGCATTCTTACTTGAGAGCTTTTTTTCCACACCTGCCAAAATCTTATTCATAGCACTGTATAATGTATCCACTCAGCTGAGAATCTGTATCACTCATAGTGAATATCATCAGGAAAATCTAATGGATCTATTTGGTCTCTAAACACTCTCCGCTCACCCCTCAATGAGATACCAATAACAGTTTAAGCGTTGGTGATTAATTCTGAAAAAATAAAAAATCTCATATTATTCTGCTGATTTCGCATATATTGTCAAACATTTTGGTGACAGTTAGAGTTAAAATGGTTAAAATGAGATGAAAGACATGGGCATGTAGTTAATTAATTTTGCATATTCTTAAAAATATAGAGTAACGGACTTCTGAATTGGCTATAGGTTATATGGCAAATTTTTGTCACAATTCAGTATATGTGATGAAAAAAAAATCAGCTCTGTAAGATGTACTGGTAGTATTATGATATTTTGAAGTTGAGAATGTGAAATGTCTGGAAATTTAGATTTATTGTAATAAGCCACAGCCTCTTTAAGCAATCACTTCTAAATTTTGTCATGTCAACTGAGACATGACCCTGGATGGTATAAAGTTAATTTCATACAAATCTCTGTAGTTGATTGTAAGATATAAACTTTTTGCATTTGTAGCACACCCTAGTGGACAATTTGAATAAAACTTAGGGTATGATTCAACTACTTCAGTTTATTGGTCAGTATCATCAAAATGCAGTGAGATGCCTGTCTTTACCAGTTCGGTTAAGTTAAAAAAGATAAGATAAGATATATTCACTGACCTCACTATAATCCAATGTATTGTCCTCAAAACTACTGTGTTGTGTTCCCTGATTATATTATTCCTACTTTATAACACTAGGTGGCAGTGTCGTAAAGCAGATACTGATGTGACCTATACAGAGTAAGAGTGAGAGAATCAAGATGGTGACTACTGAAATGTATGTGTCGGCTATGATCTGCTGCTGGAATAATGTTTTTGCTGTACTGCCAGTCTGTTAAGTAAACAGGATTTTGTTCTGCACTCCTGCCTTGTTATTCGTGTGCCAACACTACATACTGCAAACAACAATGGTCTCCTGTTCGTATGGAAACATGGTTCTGATCGTGTGCTTGTACTTTACAACTCCGCTTCTTTGGCTTCGTAACACAGGCCTTAGGGAGTGGTAGGTCTATCGGTATGGAGTAAGCCAGTTAACTATACAGACATTGAGAATAATCTACTGCACAATGGTGCTTTTTAATTATTATTCAAATAATATATTATTATTATTATTATTATTATTATATAGATTGTTTGTTGTATTATTTAAAAATATACATTAGACGGATAGGTGTATATTGTAAGTGTGTGACAAAGCAAAAAGCGATGTCTGAAGCTGGGTCAGATGGCTCCAGACCTCGCCTCCAACACCTTTGGTTGAACTCGCCCTTACTCAAAAATGTATCTTAGCATCAAAAGGATAGTACTCAGAAAATCACTGGAGACACTTAGAATTAGGTGCAACTGAGTTTAATGTGTTCACAAGCAACAACACATACAACTCATGAGTCAAGCTCCACAACCAGACTGAAAACTCATTCTCTGCGCTCTTCCTTTTATGCAGGTGGAGATTCTGCTGAATCCATTCTGCTGAATCTCCACCGTTTTTCCTTAATCCTTCACACATGAGCTAGAATATAATGGTGTAATGTCTTGGCATGTTTGGATATGATCTCACCATGGATGAGTCAGAACCTAATGGTGTAATGTAAATGTAAAAAGCTCATTTTACACTACACGTGTACATACTGCATTAGTGCAATTTAAAATGTGGTACACGTCTTTCAATAACATGCTGGTGAATGGCATGTAAAGAAGCCTGGGCTTAATAGGACTGACACTTGTGATTAGTGCGAATGTAAGCTAAATGATCTTGAGCTTAACAGGGAGAACTAAAGTGATAAGCCAAGTGATAAGCAGACATTCTACTAGTTACTATACTTCTCCTGTACATTCTTCGATTGATCACTAGGCTACATTTCTGCTTGTATTCATCTTTGTTCATGTTTTATGCTTTTTAATGAACAAAGCATTTCTTCTTCCAGCCTTTTAATTAATTTCAACTTCCACCTTTGACAGCCTTATAGTTTGGCTTCCAGCTTTTTTAGCAATGTATTTCAGCTCTTAGCTTATTTAGGTATTGCAAATCAGCTTCCATTTCTGCCATATTTTCAGATCATCCAGACAGATTGTTTTGAGATTTCTACATTTTCAGCAATGTTTTTGAATTAATTTCAGTTATCAGCATTCATATGCATTTTTTGCAAGAAGTTGATTTTCTATGTGTTTTCTTATGCTTTTTTTAATGCATCTTTTGCTAATACTGTCCATTGCTGTTTGTTTTGCATGGGGTCAAATATTCCATTTATAACATATGCAGTTTAACTTCAAATCATTTTGTGTTTTGCAGAAGCAGCTCACTGCTATTTTTAATATTTATACAACCCCTTTAGGCATGCTTTGTGAAACTGGGCTTCAATAAACTTTGTCTTGACTTGACTATTTTTGTTATTTATTTAATTATTTGTCAATGTATTTATTTGTTGCCAATGAATCAAATATTTCTAGACTGTGGGAGAAAACTGGAGCACCCGGAGTAAACCCCCAATGGGGAGAATATTAACTTCTTACAGAAAGGTTTGACTTGAACAAAACCTGGCTGAGAGGCATCACTGCTAACCACCACCACTGTCCTGCAAAGGGAAGTAAAAGAATAAGAAGAAATTTAAATGAGGTGAATGTGAGGTTAGGAACAGGAATGTTAATTGTAGATTGGCCATTCAAGCTTCCTGAGCAGCAACTTGTAGCATCCCTGGCATTGTTTCATGTTACCGGGGCCCCATCGTACCCCTCTTTCTTTTTCTTTTTTCTTTTTTTATTGCCAATAGATATAATATTTATAGACTGTGGGAAGAAACAGTGCTCAGAAGTGCACCCGGAGTGAACCCATACATAGGAAACGTAAGAACTTCTCACAGAAAGGTTATGCCTGAACAAAACTTGGCTGTGAGGCATCACTGCTAACCACAAATGGTGTCCTGAAAAAGGGATGAGGTGTGGAACAGGAAGCCTCCTAAGCAGCACTCCTGGCATTCTTTAATGTTACTGGGGCCCCTTCACACCCCCAGGGGGACGGCATCATCCTGCAGGTGCTTCTTTTTTTGAAATGGGTGGGACCTTGTTTGGCAGCAGATTGACCTCCTTGAAAGTTTGCCGCAGCTTGATACGCTTCAAGTACCATTTTTTGGACCAGGTTTGACCACTGCCCAGCTTTGGCAATGATTCACTCATACATTTTGAGTGGCGGTGGGACCCCTCAGTGCCAGCAGTGGAACTAGGCAGCACTGTAATTACCTCTTTTGCTGCTAGAACTTAATTGGACTTGGTTTTGGAAATAGGTGGCAGAGGGGCACAACTGCATTTTAGAAAGCTGGCTTTGTCTTTAGTATTGCACATGCTATCTTTGTTAGAGATTGTAGGTTGCAAAGTTATCGTTCTGTATTTCTGATGGCAGGTGGGTTTAGGCAACCTTTTTAAATATGCCCATCCAGTTCAATGATATCAACCGTCTGAGGTCCTGACTGAGTCACGGCATCCAAAGTCTGATTGTGGTGGTTCATGTGATTCCCCCTGTAGCTCTGTGGCATGACTGGGACTCTCAGCTGGCTCTAAATCAGGTTGTTGGTTGCAGCATTGTAGCTGCCAGCCTTGTCAGAGTGTTTCACTCACCTCTGCATGCTCTCCACCTGCCTGTTCATCACAGCATGGCACTTCTGAAGCTGCTCCCTTCATCTGACAGATGTCGAAAAGTTGTGGCATTTGGTTTCTGGTTTTAGGCTCCTGTATTGCGGCTGAACCTGCTCCAGAGAATAAACGGTAAGTGGCCTGGTGGACTTGGCTGGGGGGGATCCTGGAGTGGATGGCAGCACAGAATGTTCTCTGCTGTGCATGACAACAAGTTGGTCACACGAGAGGCAATAAAATCTGTCTATGAGCTGCTTTTTTATCTCAGCAACATCCTAATGGTCTGCAGCTTCCTGAGCTTGCATCTTCTCAGTAGTGGTCTTCCAAAGACCCCCCAGCTGCTTTTTCACGGAGTCTAACGTAACCCATATTTAACTTACTTTCCATCTCAGTGGCGAGTTCGTCAGTGACTTTGTGCCAGTCCTGCTCCTGGCTGGTCACCTTGTTCAGCAGTTTGTTAAACATGGTAATGAGTTGCTCAGTCACAGAGTCGACTGCAGATTGCTCTCCAAAGCAGATTTCCGTGTTTTGAGTTCCCTCTCAACTATCTGCTTGTTGGCCTTCGTCTTGTTCAGCTCCTCTCTGTGGCTCTGTTTCTGTCTGTTTTCGTTATGCAGATCTCTGGTGGTTTCATGCAGCTTTTCACACTCTGCCTGAAGCTGCAAGACGGCCTGTGGTCCACTGGTCCACCATCCCTTCTTCCAGTGCTGTAACACAAGTTTCCAGCTTACTGAACTTCTCTGTTAGTTTGCCGTTGGATGATGTTGATTTCACGGTTTCCTCAAGAGCATCCATATGGTTGTGGCACTTCTCCACACTAGAGGCCATCTCTGGCTCATCTTCTTTATCTCTGCCTTTAGACAGTCTATTTGGCTGTGAAGCCGAGGAGTGTCCCCCAGGGATCTCACAGTTTCCTCCAGGGCGTACATACAATGGTGGCACTTCCCCACATCGGAGATCGTCTCTCTACCAACCATCTTCTGCTGGTGGTGGAGATCCTTTATCTCTGCCTTTAGATAGTGTATTTGGCTGTGAAGCTCCTGAATGAACTTCTACTTCAGTTTGCTGTTGTCGTGCTTTTAGACACTAGCCTTTTGAGCCAGGGGCGGAACAGCCACTGGGCCTGTTTTAGGATGCTGTGATTCTTCTGAGCTGTATCCCTCAGGGATCTCACGGTTTCCTTGAGCATGTCCGTACAGTGGTGGCATTTGACAAATCTCAGTATGTAACAACCTAGACGTGACCACAAAGTAGCCACAAAACTGTATGCATGGAGAGATTTGTATGCCTTTAGATATTATTTCGTATTGACGCTGGGTTTTTCTACAAGGTATAAAGATGTCTGTCCACTGTAACATTGGCATTGCTCAGCGTTAGTTTGTTAGTGCAACATACATACACATAAAATTTTGACTCCACTTCACGTCATTTAGGCTATAATCACTGCTGGATGCTCAGTGGAGGAGTGTGTGTTTGGCTTACATGTACTAAATTACTGACGTAGTGAAAAATAATTCCTTGACATACGGAATTGTAAAAACACATTTGTCAAGCATGTCCTTTGTTAATACTTGTGAAGACGTTCCCATATAACATAATTTAGTGTGGACATAACATTAGACAACTTTTAAGCCAGGTAGCAAGACTGTCTGCTTATTAACTCCTTGATCGTAACAGAATATAATAGCTTTCATCACTGCACATTTTATAAAGGATGCCACAAGAAAATGTGTTCTTTGTTTAAATTATCAAACGGACAATGGATCACAGATGTTTGTTTCTACCTGTCAGCGATCAGCCATAGCTAGCATGCTAGCTACGTTAGCTACATCGCTAATGTTTGCAAGCTACACATGGGAACAGATCTAAACACACATTATAGGCTAGAAATTAACATAAACAAAGTGTGTTCTTGCGGTGGCCTTTCTAGAGTGAGCAGTGATGATATTTATTATACTTTTTTATGATCAAGTGTTAAAGCAGACAGTGTTAGCAAGCTAGCACACAAGCAGGTTGATAATTTATTTAATAAACATGACAAGTCTCATGGTGATTGATCTTTCACCACATAAATAATTCAGTTCATATAAGCCTTACACACACTCCTACTGAGCTACAACTACAACTATTTAGACTATTTCTACAGCTATTACGACAAACACTTCTACCACTGCCTCTATTACTACTTCTACAACTATAGCTGCTGCTACTTCTGTTACTACTACTACTACTACTACTGCTATTACTACTACTTCTGCTTCTACCACCACAACTTCTACTTCTACTACAGCTACTACTGCTACAGCTACAACTACTTCTACTACTACTACTACTTTTTCTTCTCCTACAATTACTGCTTCTACTACATCTACTACTACTACTACTGCTACTACAATTACTGCTACTACCACCACTGCTGCTATAGGCGAAGGTCGCTATCTGCTTTTGTTTTTGAAATGATCGATCCTCAGCGATAGAGTAGCTGCTTTTTAACATTAACTTAATATATTTTTTCTGAACAAGTTTCCGTTTGTTGGCAGTCTCAATTCGATCATATTTTTATGAAAACTAAACTTATGTTTGATAAACTAATCAGGCAAACGCTATGGCGTACTATACCACAAACCAATCAACAACAAGTTCCAGCGTCACCTGACTTGAAGTGTGCCAATGATATTCGCCCAAATAGGAAGTAAACATGGCTCAGAGGAGTTGACCGGAATTGACCGGAGTTAACCGTAAACAGTATGTAGTCTGTGTCTTTATGCTATCTAACCGACAGTATTCACCTGGACATTTTCTGCATATCTTCCGTGAGAAGCTGAAGACGTTTCTAACGTTAACTTAGTTGAAGTGTTTTGAACAGTTATTCACGTTGTGTATTAGCTCATTAGCCACCGATGTGTTGTTAGCATTCATCACTAGCAAAGTGAACGGACTTTTAGCCGCAGTGCAGCCTCTATGAGTACAGCTAACTCAGCTTACTAATGAGGCTGCAGTTCACAGTTTCCGATGAGGAGAACCTGAGGAATAAACGGACTGTGCTGTGAGTAACCCAGCTAACGCTCAGAGTATCCTGACTGCACTGCTCGGGCCCTGCTGTCATGGACGACATCGACGGGCCGTCTTCATCTTCGCCACTGACTGAATGAATGACTGAAAGGCTGTTACACATCGTCTGGACACATGTGTGACATCTTGATCCTCGCCTGCTGGTTCGAGAGACCATGGAGTTGACAGGAAATCAGACTTTCTATCTAACTATCAAACTATGTGATGACTATGGTATTAGTACTTTTACTGAACAAAAGGATCTGAATACTTCACCATTGTATGATATATGAATATTTATGATATGAAAATTGAAATTGAATGTACTGTCCAAAGTCAAAACCACAATGTTGTACAAACCAATCTGCTGTATTGCCCTCTCTTTACTCTTGCGAGCTCTCTCAATGTTTCTTCTGTTGGCATATTGTATATAACATTCTCGGTGGTAGCCAACATTAGCTGGCACACAAAGACATTTTCCTTTAACTCATATTTTTCTACAGCTATTGCTGCAACTTGGCTTTCTTTAGTATCAAAACTGACCCACTCCAGAGAACTTCTTACAAATGCTGCCCAACTTTCAGCTGAAAACCGTATGATATTAGGAGCTGTGCTGCCTGCTACGTGCATGCAGCACTCCATATTTTCCAGGATGCATCCTTAGCTGCAGATGTGCTAGCTAAGGTAAACATGTGTTTGGGTTGATGCAAATGAGATGACATTAAAAAAAAAAAAAAAAATCAAATCAAGTGGAGAAAACGACTCAGACTCATCACTTGTTGTATATTGTAGTTTATTAGGTCATTCATTAGACTCTAGAAGCCTATAAACTAGTCAGTTTAGGGTCTATTATTAAGAAATATATACATATATATATTAAAATTACTCTTTTGTATAGTATTAGAACAATATGAGAAGCAGATGTAACATATGCCTCTTGTATGTTACATTAAATACATCAGTTGAGCTTTAAATGGTCACTATGTCGAATAGCAGTCTTGTAATATAGAATATAATTTTGCCAGTAATTTTACCTTTATTTAATAGTTGTAAGGTGTGCATATTTGTGTTATTTTCATATTTTTATGCTGTTATCTTATATTTCAAATTTAATACTTGGCTACACAGTATCAAAGGTAACGATGCAGCTATAAAGCCCATCACCGGGGGAACAAGTCAGACCGGGCTTGTATCCCCCACATCAGTGTGTGACTGTTAAATGGAAACCTGTAAATATTAATGTATAGCTGATCTGAGAGAGACTTTATTACTAATTATAACTATGTTGACATTCAGAGTGATTATCAATGTGTACTGGTTCATCTGTATCAATAGTGTCTTTTATGTAATTTGTAATATAGTAAGTCTTTGACATAGCTGTCAAGTCTCCCGTTTTGGCCAGGAAACTACCGTATTTTACCCCTCTTTCCCGCCGTCCTCCCGTATTAGTATTTTCCCGTAAATCTCCCGTATTATAATAACATAATAACCCTGTATTATAACGTAGGAATGTTCACAGCATTTCAATGTCAACAAAGGTAGGCCTATCAGATTCTGATCACCTAATTGTAGTTAGTAAGTGGTTGACAAGTGGTTATTTTAGATTTCCTGTACACCTGTCTTAAAATGTAAGGGATACTGGAGCTTGGTTGGGGTGGTGGGACGGCTTGCGTCGGGCGCCGGAAAATTTCCCCTTATTTTCAGATCCAAAACTTGACAGGTATGATCTTTGATCCTGGTCAAGGTTAGACCGTTGACCATGTAATTTGTTATTTAACGGTTATTAAGCTTCGTCATGTTGACATCATTTATTAGTATTGTAAGTTTCCTTTGATTATGATTTTATTTATATTAAATAGTTTTACTGAGACCGGGCTTGTATCCCCCAGACCCCGAAGTGCTTGTAAGCAATAAACAGTGATCATTGAATCGACATCGGAGCATCTGTGTGTCTTTGTTGGAGTCAACTGACGTTACTAACTGTTAGCCGTTAGTCCACCATCATTATCACAGCACAACGCAGAGACTGTAGGCTGTCGCTATTATCAGCAATATAAAAGAAACTTAACGGGGGCACACATAGAAAAATAAATCACAACACTGGCCATTTTTAGCACCTGCAAAGGGATTTGTGTAGACCCTAAGATTATACAATCATGTTACATACATATATTAATGATGATGGTGATTATATACCATATATTTACATTAAATTGTTCATTTGGACACAATAATAAGTCAAAAAAAGACGGAGCTGTCAGTTTTCCCTGTTTACATTTTCAGGTCCTAAGGCCGTCTGCCATTGGTTGATATTTTCTAAACTACAATCTGATTGGTTCATCAGCTAGAGTTATCCCGCAAGTTGCCTGAGCAGAGTGACAATTAAAATACAAGTTTGTGAAAATATATGATCAAACCAGAGCTGCCAACAAATTTTCCCGGACTCTATAGAATTGTTTAATATCGCACACAAAAAACTGTGTACTCTATCAATGGAGATCGATCAACAACACGAAAAACGCGTTCGGCCCACCGTCTACTACAACTACAACTACTTTTATTGCTACTACAATGTCACTACCAATGTCAGGTCGAGGAACTTTAAAGCTCAGGATCTCATTAAGGACAGTTCAAGCCCACGGGCCAGCCCAGTGGTCATGGTTAAAGAGAAAGATTACACATACTGATTCTGTGTCGATTTCAGAATACTGAACTCAGTTACCATCACTGATGCACATCCTCTCCCGAGAATCAATGATAGTTTGGATGCACTGTCTGGCTCTCAGTTCTTCTCCACCATGGATATGCCAAGTGGATACTGGCAAGTTGAGATGCATCCTGCAGACAGACCTAATACAGCATTTACAACGGGTAATGGTCTCTACAATTCAAAGTGATGCCCATGGGTCTGAAAAACTCACCACCAACTTTTCAGAGACTAATGGAGCTTGTTTTGAGAGGTCTCCGCTGGACAACATGTTTCATTTACCTTGATGACATCATATGTATATGACAAGACTTCACTGATCTCCTTAAAGACATTCTCACAGATTCAGACAAGCAGGTTTTAAACTGAATCCAAAGAAATGCAAGTTTTGCAGATCTGCAGTGAAATACATGGGGCACATTGTTTCACATGATGGACTGGCACTGGACCCAGTCAACAGCCAACATATACAGTATGTGTTACAGGGCGGCAGCAAGGACCCAAGTGCAGACAGACAGTGAAGCAGCAGTTTGAGTCTAAAAGGTTTATTTCAGCTTTCTGGGTGAGGGGCAAAACCTCACTATGTTGTCCCAGGAGAGTGCCCTGTCCAGTGAGTGCTTGGTGGAAAGCATCAGAGCCTTGGTCCGCTGGGTCCATCGGGGCCAGATCATAATGTTACAGGGCGGCAGCACCTGCGGCACCAAGTGCGGACAGACGGTGCAGCAGCAGTTTGAGTCCAAAAGGTTTATTTCACCTTTCTGGGTGAGGGGCTGAGTCCGGAGGGGAGGATGGGAAGGGTGAAGGGGTATGGGCACAGAGCGTTCGAGGAGGGGGCAGGTTGAGTGGGGAGCAGGCTGGAGCGTCCGAGGTGGGGGCAGGTTGAGTGGGGAGTAGGCTGGAGCGTCCGAGGTGAGGGCAGGTGGAGCAGAGCGTGGCCAGAGAGCAGAGTAGGCAGGTCGGATACTGGAAACACAGGAAAACAGGATTACTGACAATGTTTAACTCAAAGATTCAAACTAGAGGCTAGAGTCGAGTTGTATACTGACTGAACAGTGGCTACGATCTGGCAGCATGGATGTGGCAGGGTTGAGTACAAGTAGGCTGAGTTGATTGCAGGATGAGATGCAGCTGGTGGTGCTCTGCTCTGTCTCCAGCACACCTGTAACCACTCTACTCACCACACCCACCCACCCACCCACCCACACACACACACACACACACACACACACACACACACACTCAAGCAGCAGATGTAACAGTATGTGAATGGCCTGTTCCAAAATCACCTAGCCTACTGAGGTAAGAGCATTTCTGGGAAGTACACATTTATTGCTCATCCTCTTCAAAGACTCACACAAAACATGTGCCATTTGCATGGACTGAAGAGTGTATTTCTGCATTTCAGACATTAAAAGGTGCATTTACTTCCCCTCCAATAATGGCATTTCCCAACTTTCATGAGCCATTCATTCTTAGTACAGATGCATTTAACTATGCTGTTAGCTCAGTGCTCTCATGTACAAAATGGACAGGAGTACAGGTTATAGCATACGCAAGTCATATTGTGACCCACACAGAGTAGAAATGGTCCACATATGACAAAGAACTCTGGGCCATTGTCTGGTCTGTAATCCATTTACAATCATCACTGATCATCATCCACTTTTGAGTTTATGCAAACTGGATGCCACACATAACCCCACAGGACGACGATGTTGTTGGGCTTTGGAGCTGGGCCCTTATCAATGGACAATAATACACAAAGAAGGCTTCCCCTCTCATAACAGTTCAGTCTTCAGTCTCCAGTACAACAGCTCAGGTTAGCTCTTCAGAAAAAAACACTACTGTTGGTCAGACGACAAATGCAGGTGTGGAAATGTTACAACACACACTTTCTACTTAAGGAAATGACATTTTCTCTGAAGTGTACACATGGGTACAGAAAATAAAGCAACCATACCTCAGACATTTTAAAGGAAAATTTCTGAGAAAACTGGTGGCAATTCCCCAAAGTTGTACTGTGTAATGACTTTATTGAAAAGCACACATTGCACCAGGAAAACCAGTTGTCTATCAAGTGCTGATTCCCTTCTCACTAATCACAGAGACTGTGAACATTCTCCATGGCAATCCCGGCTCAGGTCATTACAGTGCTGATCACACATTCAAAAAAGCCCTATGTGCTATTGGCCAAACATGAGGTCTGATATTGATAACTTTTGTGATATGTGAAGCTTACAGAAAACCTGAACCACAGAGCTCCCCTGAAATCCATACAAGCAGAAACACCATTCCAGTTTGTATGCATAGATATTACTGAGCTCCCAGTCACCTCACTGGAACATAAGTATATGCTTGTAGTGCAAGATCATTTTACAAAATATGTTAATGCTTTTCCTATGTCAGATCAGTCAGCTGTTACAGTAGCACAAATACTTTGTGTGAGATACATTTCTTAACATGGAGTTCCAGAAGAACTACTTTCAGATTGCAATAAACCATTCGAAATCTTCATCTTACTGGTGTGGTCTTTGCTAGTGAACCGAATTTTAAAACAACAGTTGGCTAAACTCATTCATCAACATGGCGGTGAATGGGACCACTATTTGCTAGCAGTGGTTCTCTCCTTTGACTCTACTCCATATTTTAGCACTGGATACTCACCTTATTTCCTTGTTAATGGGAGAGATCCTCGTGCTCCAACTAATGTGAATCTCTCTATGCCAGTGATATCACAGACTTCACAGAGCTATGGCACAGAACTGGTAAAAGGACTTGAAACAATTTTTCAAACTGTTAGAGGATAAGAGACTCAAGTGTGAGTACTATTTTAACAAACATGTGAAGTTCAAACCTTACCAGGTTGGAGATTTGGTATGGATGGATGATCCCACTACACAGAGAAAGAAACTTGAACTTAACTGGACTGGACCTTACAAAGTTATCTAGTCAGATAATGAGGGATCTATATACATACTCTTGGTTTTGAAACATCCTCAAGCTGCATCAAACTTATTCACTATGATAGACTGAAGCCTTATTGTTCCACTTGGGATACATCTTCAGCCCCAGTGAACAAACTTGTACCTCAACTGCCTATGAATACTCTCCCGAAGTATACATCATTGTCTGGTTCACTTCCCATGCACCCTGGACTGTCTGGACTGATACTAGAGAGGCTTCTGCCCCTGCCTGCCTCTCTTTTTCCCTGATGCAAATACCCTCAGGACAGATGTCATTAGTCCACCCACAACAGAACAATAGGAATGACACTGCTCCTGCAGCACCTGCTGGGACACAGTCTGGTTGGACGGGTTGTTCGAAGACCACAGTGACTCCTCCTGTGAGCAACCCCTCTCCCTCTCCAAGGACAGATATGGGCTGTTTATGAAAATTCATTTGGACTATGTGGCTGAGGGTTGACACTCAACATCTTGCAGACTGACAGTGTTTGAAAGGCAATATGTAAAACCCCCCCCCAAAAAAACAAAAAACGACCAAAAACAGAAAAAGGAAAGCCTAAAACGATGTGTGAAAAAGAAGGAGAAAAAAATATGTGTCACTGACTTCTGTTGAATGTTTAAAAAAATGTTACATGTGTTTTATGAATGTTTATGAACATTTATGTGAATGGTTATAAAATCTGTGGTGTCTGTAATATGTATGTGTGTTACCATATGGTACAGTTTTCAGGCATTTATGGTAGTGTTATTGTTATAGTATGATGGGATTCTGTTTCCTTATTCACCTCATTGTTACAGTTACAGAGTACTTATTTTCTCTTATGTATTTCAGTATTGAGATAAGATTTATTTTTCATAAAATTTGAAATGAGGACATTTCGAAGTAATAAGAAAGAATCCCCTCAAACAGGGAATTTCTTATGAAGGAAACAACAAGCATAAGATGGCACTTTTTGCAGATGATATATTTTTATTTTTAGAAAATCCCGTTACCTCTGTCCCCGCTCTTCTACATAATCTTAAGGAGTATTGTATAGTGTCAGGGTACAAAGTAAATACAAATAAATCCAAAGCCATGATGATAGCTGGGGAATGGCCCTCCCAAGTAAATGATCTGGTCTCTTTCATAAGATCCTAGCAGGGTTTTAGATATCTATCTACCTAAAACCACACAACTGTTCTCCTCAAATTAGGATAAATTAATTAAAGAAATTAAAAAAGATCTAGAGAGATGGAATGTACTTCCCTTGTCAATTGTTGGCAGGATAGAGTAAATGAGAATGAATATTTTACCAAGATTACTTTTTCTATTTCAATCTCTCCCTGTTTCAATACCACAGTCTATAATTAGACTGTTAGAAAAACAAATATCTAAACCAAGAATTTGGTTGAAAATATTGATGTCAACAAAGGAGAAAGGAGATGTGGTGTAACCCAACCTGTAACTCTACTTCTGGGTAGCTCCACCAGGATGGCAACGTCCTCGCTTCCCTCCTCCTTTGTTAAATGGTATCTCCCAGGCACACTACGTCATCAAACCATGTGATGTTTGGTATTGCCAGATTTAGGAAGCTCTCGACTTTTGAAAAGTAACATTGTTTTTCTTTTATTTACTATGTATTTCACACCAGAGCAACCTAAACACACATAGTCCAAAATTGCAATGAGTGGTGACAAGTCATGTCATGCTGTTTTTCAATGGGAAAAGTTACAGGATTACTCACGATCTTATGTGGAGCTGTTAGCGGGGACTTAGCTGTTTTATGAAAGGTAAGAGTCTCACTCCTACCACCATTTTTGGTGGAGATATACCGTCTACAAAGTGGGATCATAACTTTCACGTTTCATGTGGCTTTATTCTGGTGATATATGGTGTTTCATTTTCATCATTACAATGTTAGAAGCTGTCTGAGTGTTGTTTGATCACTGACAGTACTGTTTTGAAGCCGAGTGACTGACTTGTCTTTTGGAGCTCCGCCTGGATCTTTTCATGGAAAAAACACTGTAGAATGGTCATACTTTGTACTTTCTTCCTCAAATTTGAATTAAGTGTTCATTGATAGTGTGCCTACAGCCCCATAGTGTCATTTACCTGCTCAGATGAAGCCACAGACAATTATTCATCCTGAAAAACATTTTTTATTTTATTTTAGGCAAAATCTTCTTTTTTTACTAACTTCAAAGGCCCATTACTCTATCTCTTTATCACCTAGCGTGTTTTTGACACTTTCAGAAGAAACCTCTGGGAGTTTTCTTTCTGGCAAGACCTCATGCATGCATGCAGTCAGAGCAGTTCAGAAGCTACAGTCATTTTAATTTGGGTATGTCATTTTAGGCGTTTAGGCTACAAAATGGGGGTGGAGTACAAGAGACGGGGTGGGTTTCTATTGCACAAAACTCCTTTCCTGGAATATCACTATCTACACTTACATTACTTGGCCAAAAATCACAGAAAAAAGTTGAAATAAATAATATATGGATCAAAAACATGCTGAAGGTATGGAATTCAGCCCGAAAGCAACTAAAGGGAGCTGTAGCGCTGTCTCTGCCCATAGTAGGAAATGTAGAGTTTTGTTCTTCTGTGTGTGACAACATTTTTCAAAAGATTAGCTGAGAAGGGGCTGATTACGATTAATCAGCTGTTTGATGGAAATATATTTAACTCCAGGATACTTTAACCTGTATAGATATTTACAAATTAGACACTATGTTACAAATCATACAGACTGGGAATATATCAAAGGAAAACCAACCAATATAGAAACTCACTTAATACATTTATCAGGGCACTTTGTGTCAACAAAAAACAAATATCCTATATTTACAAAAAGGTGTCACTAGATATGTAAGAGAATACTTCGCATATTAAAGAACAATGGGAACTGGAACTGAATACATTAGTGGATGATGATGTTTGAGAGAACATGTGCACTAGGTGTCACTGTGGGGTTGGAAGCCAGCAAGGGAAAGAATTTGACCTGAAGATTAAACTGAGGTGTTTTAGGACCCCACTGATGGCCTGTGTGTTTAAAAAAAATTCTACCAACAGATGTTGGAGAAAGTGAGGTATGATATATAGGTATAGGTAAACATTAAAGGAGAAATGGAGAGAATCCTGAAACTGGACATTCCTTTGGACCCATTGTTATTCTTATTGGATGTACTGCCTCATTACCAGTTTACCACAAATGAGTGTTTGTCTTCCCACACTGTATGATGAATCTTCATTTACTTGTGCATTTATGTTTGGCGATTTTGCTCTGCAATGTTAATTGACGTATCCAGTAGATTGTCTTGTTTTTCTCTATCCATTATTGTTGTCGATGTTCAGTTGTCCTGCTTTCTTTTTTGGACATTAAAGTGGATCAAGTTACCCAGATAAGCTGTCCCCATGCTCTTACTTCACTCACAGCCCTTTGATAGTTAATTTAATAATTAGTAAGTTCATAGGTAAGGCATGAGATAGGGCGTTCCATCGTCCTGGTGATGATAGAAAATGTGTTTGGGCCACCTCCATGAAAAAAGAATTTGCACGTATATCACTAGCTTTGTAAATGACAAACTGAACTGAGTTTCTGAATCTTTGTGGTCTTATCTCTGGGAGAAGAGCTAGTTAGCTGTTAGGAGCCAGGGGGCGGTAGAGCTCTGAACTGTGTTGGCTAATAGAGCTATCAGCTAACGAAGCTTAACACAGCAGGACTGAGAGTTTTTGTTCAGAGGAATATGAAGCATCAAAAAGTGAACTTAAGATTAATGTGAATGTGATCCATAGACAAAAGTGCAGAGTCTCAGGTAAAAAAATAGTAGTCTATATATTGTTATAGGTCAAAAGAATCAAGTTTCATTATTCCAAGGCTCTATTTTCACTGGTCTTGAAATGCAAACAGAGATCGTTTACAACACTGAACACATGATTTTAGCAGTATTTGAACCTATGCAAGTTTATTTTAGCATGCAGAGATAGTGTTGCTATTTTACACTCTGATTCCATCACTGCAGCTCAGAATAACATGAGACACCTTTGTGATGAGAACTAGGAAAAACAAAAAAAAAAAAATATTTATTAGGAAAAACCTTATCGTGGTGGAGGAGATTGAGTGCCCTAATGACCCTAGGAGCTACGCTGTCGGGGGCATTTCGCCCCTGGTAGGGTTTCCCATGGCAGATTGGTTCTGGGTGAAGGGTCAGACGAAGAACGGTTCAAAAGACCCTTCAAAATGGACAAAAGCAAGGACACGTGTACCTGGTTACAGGGGCCCCGCCCTGGAGTCAGGCCTGGGGTTGGGGCCCATGGGCGAGCGCCTGGGGCTACATGGCGCCCATGGGGCTACATGGGCTCATCCCCCTGCATGCCCACCACCCGCAGAGGGATCCAGAAGGGATTGGTGCTGTGTGGATCGGGCAGCAGACCAAGGTGGGGGCCTTGGCGGTCCGATCCTCGGCTACAGAAGTTGGCTCTTGGGACATGGAATGTCACCTTTCTGGCGGGGAAGGAGCCGGAGCTTGTGGAAGAGGTTGAGTGCTACCAGCTAGATATAGTTGGCCTCACCTCGACACATAGTTCCGGCTCTGGAACCCAAGTCCTTGAGAGGGGTTGGACTCTCTCCTTTGCTGGAGTTGCTCCGAGTGAGAGGCGGAGGGCCAGGGTGGGCTTTCTGATAGCCCCCAGACTCTCTGCCTGTACGTTGGGGTTCATCCCGGTAGACAAAAGGGTTGCTTCCCTGCGCCTTTGGGTCAGGGAACGGGTCCTGACTGTTGTCTGTGCTTATGCGCTGAACAACAGTTCAGAGTACCCGCCCTTTTTGGAGTCCCTGGGATGGGTGCTGGACAGTGCCCCGACCGGGGACTCCATTGTTCTGCTGGGGGACTTCAACGTGGGCAATGACAGCAGGACCTGGAGTGGCGTGATTGGGAGGAACGGCCTGCCCGATCTGAACCCGAGTGGTGCGGCCATATGTTCTGGACACTCAGGTGAAGAGAGGAGCAGAGCTGTCAACTGATCACCACCTGGTGGTGAGTTGGATCAGATGGCAGGGGAGGACGCCGCGCAGACCTGGCAGGCCCAAACGAACAGTGAGGATCTTCAACTCCCACCTCCGGGAGAGCTTCGACCAGGTCCCAAGGGCAGAGGTGGACATTGAGTCCGAATGGGCCTTGTTCCACTCTGCCATTGTTGAGGCGGCAGTTGCGAGCTGTGGCCGCAAGGCCGCTGGGGCCAGTCGCGGGCTGAAGAAGGAGGCCTACAGGGCATGGTTGGTCTGTGGGTCTCTGGAAGCAACTGACGGGTACCAGCGGGCCAAGCGAAGCACAGCAGCGGCAGTCGCGGAGGCAAGGAGTTCAGCGAGGCCATGGAGAAAGACTATCGATCGGCTCCAAAGAGGTTCTGGCAAACCGTCCGGTGCCTTGGGGAGGAAGGCGGCAACTTTGAGGTGCTCCTCAATCCCACCAACACGTATTCCAGTGAGGAAACAGAGCCAGGGGTCTCGAGGGTGGGTCATCCAATTTCTGTCAGAAGTCGCTGAGGTAATGAAGCAACTCCGAGGCGGTGGAGCCCTGGGGGTGGATGAGATTCGCCCTGGATATCTCAAGGCTCTGGATGTTGTAGAGCTGTCCTGGCTGACACGCCTCTGCAACATTGCGTGGACATCGGGGGCAGTGCCTCTGGAGTGGCAGACTGGGGTGGTGGTCCCCATTTTCAAGAAAGGGGACCAGAGGTTGTGTTTCAGCTACAGGGGGATCACACTCCTCAGCCTACCCGGTAAGGTCTACTCCAGGGCACTGGAGAAGAGGGTCCGGTTGATAGTTGAACCTCAGATTGAGGAGGAGCAATGTGGTTTTCATCCCGGACGCGGAACTGTGGACCAGCTCTTTACCCTCACCAGGGTGCTGGAGGGGGCATGGGAGTTCGCCAACCAGTCCACATGTGTTTTGTGGATTTGGAGAAGGCTTAAGGCAGAAACAGTCTGGCGTTACTTTAAAGTGTTTATGTGACATATTCTTCATCATCCAACTAAATAGCAAAAAATACTTGAAACTAATGTCTGATATAGCCTAGTGATATCTACATGTAATTTAGTACAGTACAGTACCCAGCGGGACAGCCCTCCCCCTCCCTGCTCCAACACTGACTGACAGCTGACTCCACTCATAGCACTCATAGCACTGGCAATCTGAACCGGTCACTGGCGAAAAAAAGCACTTTTAATGCGCAAACTTATACGGGATGCATTTGCCCCCGTTACCGTTTTAGCTCATTTCGTGGCTCCCGGTTGCATCCGCCTCCCTCGATACTGAGCCAATTTTAGAACGAGTTGTACCTATGAATCATACGCACACATACACATGGGGAAATAGGGCCCAGGTTGAAAAATACCAAAATTGTCCTTTAAGTCTCCGCCAATGGTGGCTTTTGAATAGTATCTTCAATGTTTCTACATTTTCCATTCAAGATTACAGAGTATCATTTACATCCTGTGCCACTGACATTTTACTGTGTTGCAGTCCCAGACACTTTCTGTGTTGTTTCATCTCATATGATATGAAGAAGCCTACATTATTCATGGTTCTGATGATGTCACTTGTAATTAACCCCCTGCCTCTTTAACATGAACGCGCTCGTAGCTGGAAAACCCAAAGCTAACTGATCTAGTTGAGAACCAGCTTTGTAGTAGTGGTTATCCAGGCAGCCAATGTGATGGGTTAGTCAAGCCAGATAATGAGTAGTACAGGCCTCAGATGTATCATTTAAAAAATTCTTGTAACATGAAAAGCAGCTGTTGACCTTTACTCTATGCGCTGTTAATACAAACATTCCGTTAACTAACTAAAATGCCTTGATGACTGGGGTCCCCTTTGGGCAACCAGTAACAGTGGAATAGAGAATATGTGTGTTTCGGTTGCTGTTTTGTGTCTCAGTAAGAGCCTGTTTCCCAGCCCTGCCACTTCAGTGTTTGTTATGTGCTCCAGCAGACTAGTCCACGTGCAGGGCTGTCTGTGCCAGCTGGTAGATGAAGCTCTGCTTTGATGTGCAGAGCCACTAGTCTTTGATGGAAGTTCATTACAATGAGAACTAACGGCTTTTGTTTAAGGGCCTCCTTGATGTGCCTGCTCTATGATGGAAAAACAGGATACAGTCTGATTTGAACTAAAAGTCCCTGTGTGTGTCTGTCATTGCACTGAAGTAGAGTCAACAGGCAGGCCACAACACTGTTCAATGCACATATAATAAAATAGCTGTTTTTTAATAACATGTAAATAAATCATTTTTATCAAACAGACACAGCAAGCTAGAGTCAGTCTAGTGTAGGAGTATTTTCAGGCCCTGGCTCTCTGATTGCATTTGAATTTAAAGGTCCAGTGTGTAAGATTTAAGGGGGGTGATTTGGCAGATATATAGATGTATATATAATATAATAAGTATGTTTTATTTAGTGTACAATCACCTGAAAATAACAACTTTTGTGTTTTCGTTACCTTATGCCCAGTTCAGACCAAAGTTTTGCGACGAGACAAGTCAGGCTGGTTTACACTGCTGCAGCTTTTCTTTCCATGAGCCATTTATATCTTTATAGGGAGCAGGTCCTCATCTATGGAGATCGCCATATTGCACCCCAGAATGGACAAACCAAACAATTGTTCTAGACAGGGTCATTCATGTCTTGTTGGCGACCGTGCCCCACAGAGACAAGAGTGTTGGAAAAACGCTGATTTTTAAATGTGACACTGCTTAATTTGGTGTTTTTACCGTTATTTTTATTTATGTATTTATATATTTATTTATTTATTTTTCAGTAAAAACCTCTTGAACATCTGGATCAGAAAAAAGTTGAGCACAAATAAGCAGGTGCGTTGCTGGTGGCCCATCTGTAACATGCCAAACAGGGTAGAAGAAACACTGATTTGTAACATGAAACTGCATTTTTCAGTGTTGATGGTTTATATCATCTGGTCCATGTATTTTAGAGGGGAAGAGACCTCTGTGGCTAATTCTTCTCCTTCTAAAAATCTTCTAAACAATGAGCACTGAAGGAATTCTAAACAAGGCCAAGTTCAGGTAACATTTAACAATACGGTACACAAAACAAGAGTAGTTACGATTAACTATTAGTTAATAATGGTCAGTTCTTGGTAACTACCCATCAAATGTCATGGGGGGGGGGGGGGGGGGGGGGGGTCAAGGAGGTTGATTACATTGCATTATAATGCCTGAAGATAATTTGGAATGAAGGGTTTGAATTATTGCATGTGATTGTTATCAAATTCTAGGGTAGCAAGAGTAATGCAACAACAACAACAAATAAATAGTAGATGACACAAACATGTGAGGTCATGTACTCGTCAAATAAGTGAATAAAGCTAACAGGAAAAGAATCCAGGCACTCCAAACAAAAATGAGAATGAGGAAGGAAAGATTAGATTAAAAAGCCTTAATATAATGGCCAGCTCAAAGTGAAGTGAATAAAGTGTTGCATAATGTAACAACATTATTTGATGTGGTTTAAGGCTTCAAGCCACTGAATAGTGTTCAGATAGATAGAGGGATGCTCTTATTGTCCAGTGCATTATATATCGAATACCCACCTCAATCAAATCTAGTGTACCACATACAGGTGCATCACCATAATTTAGAATATCATGATAAGTTCAATATTTTTTGTCACGTCATCATCATGCATGATTAGCCAGTAGCTTTCAACCCATTGTGCCACAGCTCACGCTTCTAACATTAACGTTACTGAGAAAGAGCTTAACTTTTTCTTAAACTTAAACTTACAGTGGGCTGCTTGGTCATCGCTAAAATAATAAAAAACTGTCATTCACTCACCTCGTCTGTCAGCTAGCAGTACCGTTGTCTTCCTGTCAACTGAATTCAAGTTTTCCGCGTACATCAGATAACTTCCTGTGTGTCGTTTCAAAATAAAAGCTGTCCTGTGTGTTAATATATTTACCAGGCTGTTTGGGGCTTCTTCTATTCTTCTGTTAGCACTATTCAAACGGGATTAGTTTTACATGGGCACGTGGGGTAATGTCACTTTACCACAGGACGTCAGTAATATTATTGGGCAATTCGCAGGGGATAAGAAATATCAGAGTGAGAAGAGTAAATCTATTCACGCACCGCCGTCCCCTCCTGCCATCATGTGCATATGATAGGACTGTCAAAAGCACCATGAAATTGAGTTCGAATATTTTCAAATTAATTTAGTAGAGTTCGAATAATATTCAAATTTATTATTATTATTTTTATTTTTTATTTTTAACAAAAAAAAACACACAAAAAATAAGATGCTTATTGCTGACGCAATATGAACGTGACAATTGGATGAATCGTCACGGCAATGACGTAGGTACACCGCAGGACCATAAATCAGGCTTATGTCTCCCCGAACAGGTCACACATCGCGGACAGTTGTTGTTGTTGGCACAGCAGGCTCCTCCGTCGGCGACTCTTCCTCCGTCTCTGCCTCCCTCTCTGGCCCGGCTTGTGCGCGAGCCATCTCCGCCCCAACGGGATTCGCCATGATATACAACATTACTGATAGTATTAATTAATTATTAATGATATTCGAATTATCAAATTTAGGTTCGAACTTCTAAAAAAATATATATATTCGAATATATTTCTAACTTCAATTTTTTTTTTTTGACAGCCCTAACACACATATTTATTGCTGTTCTATTCACACGGGATTAGTATTACCTGAGGTAATTTTCCGGGACCCTTTTACAGAAGGTAAAAGTCGCGGTAATCTTTACTGACATCGTGCGGTAATGATGATGGGACTAAAATCGCTGGTAATTATTACTTTACCCCACGTACCTATGTAAAACTAATCCCGTCCAAACTGAAATGTTTACCGAGGTCTGGACCTCGGTGACCTCATAGCTGGCTACGGCTATGCAGTGGTACAGCTTATGTACATTAGCTTTATTCCAAATTACAGTAGTTACAATTTAAAAAAGAATGTTTAATGACTTGGTAATTTGTTGGGCCCACCATGATTATTAAACAGTACTGAGTGTATTTTTCAGGAACTACAAAACACTCTTGTCTGGTTTATTTCAGATGTACTGTATGCCTCGTAATGAATCTAATAAGACACTTTGAGGAATTAGTGTTTTTTAGTGTCATAATAAATGTAAGAAACATACACCAGAAAGCACAAACTGTAATATCTGTTGTTTTATCTTTCATTGAAGAACATGTGTTCTATCATTTATGTTTTTATTAAAGCTATCATAGCAAGTCTAGCACAGCCATCAGTGTGTTTCTGCATTATTACAATACTATATATGTTGGCTAATATTTAAAGGAGCAATAAGCGAAATTCATCATTTCTAGATTGAAGGAATTAAAAAATCGCTATGTGAAGAACTAGAGGTGTAATTTCATCTGGAGTATAGCATGACCTCACACAACCTCTCTCTGTGTTGATCTCCAGCCCCTTGTTTACAAGCCGGTCCGGCTGTGTGTTCATGTACGTTCATGTGAATCCCCCCCCTTCCTCCTCCTCCTCCTCCTCTTGGAGCCCTTGGCCCTCCCTCCCTATAAAAGGCTACAGCCAGTGAGCAATGGCAGCGCATATTTTCGAATTGAAATGGCAGAGAGCAGAACGTTCACCTGAAGACGGCCAGGATCTGACATTACCTCTAATTGCTATGTTGGTGAAGAAGTTGTCGGATAAAGAAAGGGACAGAACCCGGATTAACATTGGCCTTGCATTTCCAAGGTGGAGAGCACTGCGAGAGCTAAAGGGGCTACAATCTGACTCGGAGCTAGCTCTTCTTCTCCTGGACAGGTACAACATAAAGTTAAATGTTTGTTTTAATTAGTGTTACAGTAACGTTAAGCACATGTCGCTAAGTCGATTCAATTAAATTTAATGTTACAATCGTAGCATGGGTTAATGTCCGGAGCTTGAGTTATTAGCGGCTCTGTCCCATCAATGGGTCAGGCGTTACAGTTGTGTTAGGTGAGTAGCCCGGCAGCCCAGCTAACATTTGCAATTAGCATTGTAAAATGTAGCCCGGCGGGCAGCCTGGCGGGCTGTGTTTAGCTATTTCCCTGCCTACTTCAAATGATGATGGTACCTGTAATAAATGTAATATATTTGCTGAGATGGAGGCGAGGCTCAGTGACTAGAAGAGCTTCTCGGCTTCTCGGCTCCGACTCACTGAGCCTGGTGGAGAAGTGTAGGGACTTTAGCACTAGTCGGCTGCCATGCTAATGTTACAACTCTTCTCTGTGAGACCGTGAGCCTGGCTCCCAGCTCAGCTGGAGCTGGAGCGTTAGCGTGGCAGCCGAGTAGTGCTAACGCTAACAGGAAAGCAGGGAAATAGCTAAACACAGCAGAGACCGAGAGTGAGTGAAAGACATCGCTAACTTCTAAATTAAGTTGGCTGTTTAGGTTTTTATTCCTCGCCCCTGTGGCGAGTGAATCTGCCTGCAGTGAAAGCGGGGACTAACCGGTGCTTCCTCCTCAGGCTCCACTTCACTCAGCTGCCAGCACAACCAGTTAGCCTCTGCTAGCTTCCCAGCTAGCGGCTCTCCGTTTGGATCCAACCAGAGCACCGAGCCCTGGTTTGTTATTCAGGTTAATGTGGGAAGAAACAGCGGGTTTATCGGGCAGCTGAGTGAAGCTGATTGAAGCGGAACCTGCGGAAGAAACACAGAGACTGTCTGGATGTGATAGTTCGTGGAAATGCTGCGGTACTCGCCGGCACAGACGAGGTGAGTGGGGTGGGGGGTGTTGGAGAGCAGAGGTAGAGGGAGGAGTGGCTCATGACACACTTTGTTTTGCTCTACAGGCAGTGCACAACAGCGTACCTAGCGGTGAAACGATTTTGCTTATTGCGCCTTTAAATTTAGACCAGATGTGCACCATAAAAACCATCAACAAACTGCGGGCCTGATTTTCATTAATGCCTTTATTGAAAAATGAAAACTGTGTTAATTTAATGAATAAAATAAAAGCTGCATTAACAATTAAACTAAGGATAGTGGTACAGTCAGTGGAAAAGCTATTGCAGCAGTTCCTACATAATGGAGGTAAGGTGTAAAATGTACAGGTTTATGTCCCAAGTCCCTTAAAATTACTGCTAACCACCTAACCTAGCCACCTTACCTAACTGTTTAGTCCCTCCCACTTAGGAAAACATGCAAGGAGTCAGGATTTAGGAGTGAGGAGCGAGGATTGCTGATTAAGAGTCATGAGACGGCCTTACTCTGAAGCGTCACGTAAAGCGACGTCCTTTTCTGATGACAGCGGCACAGCTGGATCTGCTGCATAATGGACACAGCGTTTGGCGTACATCCCAAGTCACATTATATTCGCTGATCAAAGCCGTAACCCCCACCCCCCGCCGTCATGACTTTGGTCACACACTTTTACATGTATTATAATTGTTACTGAGTCATTTGCTGAAGTTTGTCGCAATTAAAGAACGGTCTGTAGCCCTGCCACTGTCACTGTGATGAGCATCATTATCATTATTATTATCATCATCATTATTATCACTATTATTAAATCCACTCGCCATCATTCAACAAGTCAGCTGCTGAGTGAATAAGACATATCAGACCTATCAGTCTACCTCAATCAGTTCAATTTTATTTTATTTATAAAGCCCAATATCACAAATATCACAGATAACAATTTGCCTCACAGGGCTTTACAGCATACAACATCCATCTGTCCTTAGGACCCTCACAGCTGATCAGGAAAAACTCCCCCCAAAAAAACCTTTAACGGGGAAAAAACGGTAAAATGCTCAGGAAGAGCACGAGGAGGGATCCCTCTTCCAGGACGGACAGATGTGCAATAGATGTCGTACAGAACAGATCAACATAATAAATTAACAGTAATCCGTATGACACAATGAGACAGAGAGAGAGAGACAGAGAGAGAGACAGAGAAACAGAAAGAGATGCAGGAAAGACGGTAATGACAGTAGCTTACAACAACATTAATGAAAGTAATAATATTAATTAATATTAATATTAATAATTAATATTACCTACAAGCTATTAAACATTATTCCACTCACATGACATGCAGGACAATTAATGATGGGCAAATGTGTGTGCGTGTGTTCGTGTGGTTCTGGACATGAGCAGCTGCACATTTAACAGCCACACATCACCGACAGTCCGCTGAACAACGCAACGGGTTGTGAATGAAACTTAATTACAACATGACATTCTTGCACGAAATATCATTAACGTTACTCTTTTATAGTCACGTAGGCATGTAAATTACAGCGTTTCATTGCAAAGAATGCATGTAACGGGTACATTTGCGCTGTTTCTCCGCCATCTCATTCAAATGAGCCAGATGTAGGGGGCGGGTATTTATATATCAAGGCCTCAAGCTGAAAAAGACTTCCTGTTAGGAACCTCTCGTGTTACCTTACTCATCGCATCAACAGATCCCTCCTAACTCCTAACGCTAACTCCTTACTGGCAGGAATAAGAGACATGAGACGGCCTTAAAGATGGTGGAGCTCGAACGACTTCCGGTTCAAGTAAGGAGTTAGGAGTTAGCAGTATAAAATTAAGAGACTTGGGACATACCCCAGGAGTCATTATTGATTATAAGTCCTTGTGTGTGATACAGTTTGTATGCAGCAGGCTCACAGTTTGGGGGAAGAAGCTGTTCTGAAGCCTTCACTTGGTAACAGATAGTTGGTTAACTTTGGTCACTATGAAGAGACAATAAGGCAATGTAATAATGTAAATTTACCCCAGTAACATCTTCTCTCTATGTTCTTCGAACAGCACACTGATATCAACTATAATAACTGAAAATAATAAACTCTGTCACCACCGAACTATGGACCTGAACCCAAATGCACGACTTGGAATCAAAGTTCAAAATAAAAGTTTTATTATTAAAAAACACAAAATGAAAACCACTCTTGACAGAGGAAAAAAACCTACACTAATCTAAGAGCGAAAATGATCTAGAAAATAAACGCTATATCTAAGAAACTAAAACTCACTCGACAAAAGCTAGACTAAGAAAAAACAAACAGAAAGTTACTCTACTGAGGCTGTACTACTGCTAGGAAAAACAAACAGAAATCAAACTTGAACAAACAAAGTATCAAAACAACAAGACTTGACAATGGCAATGGTATGGACACGATGCTGGTTCTCTCACACAAAGGACAAGACGAACTGGACCAGGACAAAGGGAGACGCAGACAATACACACAAGGGCACAGGGCACAGGTGGAAACAATCAGGGGCGGGGCAGACAATCAGACCAGCGGGAAAACACACAGGGGAAGGAGCAAGTTGCCTGAAACGAGAGAAGAGTTAGCTTTCAAAATAAAACAGGAAATCATAAGACAACAGAGACAAAACTGATTAAATTAACTTAACATCGTTTCTTGGACATGACATTGTCTAGTTATAATTTGTTACAGTTACAGCCGACATAGGGGCAGAGAGTGTCAAAGACCACGGGGTGGTAAGACTGGGGTGATAAGAGAATAATACAAAATGGAACAGGAAAGGGTGTAGGGAATGAGGAAGAGCAAAGCTGGTAATATTGAACAGTGTTGTGGCCACAAGTGTTTAATAAAAAAAAAAAAACATTATATACATACATATATAAATCCTAACCACAGTGAACAAACTGTTGGACATAAACATTTCACTCTTGTTGAAGTCGGGCTTTGACGGACACTGTTTCAAAAATATAATTTCTCCTCATGGTGAAATAAACTGCATTGTTAACAAATAGCCCAGGAGTGTTAAGCCATGTGTGAGGGTGATGTACAAAGCTGCCACTTAAACAATGAACATATGTAGCCATAACACTGCTCACAAACCTGCGGGCCTTGTCAGTCTTCCTCGAATTGGCAGCAGCCTTCAGCTGCATTCACACCGGGCCCGAGTGAAGCGAATTACTCACGCGTAACGTGAGTAACGCGCCATGCGTAACGCACTGGACCATTTTGTTAATTCGCGTTATTGCGTCATTCGCGCGAGTAGCAGGGAAGCCGGCTGTGCTAACTGGAGCTAAGCTAGTGCTAACGTTCATAGTACAACCATTCTGCAAACTAATTAAAGACACATATTTACAGAACTTACCAAGTAGACCAGTCTCCTCGGCGACTTTCACCCAAGCCTGCTCCTTTTTGTTGCGGTCTCTGTAGAGTAGACACGTAGTATCATATAGCTCTGGGTAGCCACACACCGCAATGATAAGTTTCTCCTCCATCTCGGCATCACATCAACAACTGGACGTCAGGGCATCAAGACGTCACTGACGACCATGGCTGAGATAACCACCATCGCTGCTTTGTACCTGCTCTGGAAGTCCCAGATGCGTCGGAGGGCCAAACGCCGTCGTTTTCGGGTTCACCCTATCCTGCAGAAGCGCATCCAACTCGGTGAGTTTCACCACCTCCTCCAGGAACTCCGTCTGGATGATAGCCACTTTCAGTGGTACTTCAGGCTGACTGGGGCCCAGTTTGAGGACCTGTTGGCGAGGGTTGGCACCAGGATCTCCCAGCAGGACACCAACTACAGGCGCTCCATTTCAGCTGCGGAGCGCCTGTCCATCTGTCTCTGGTGAGTAGCAGTTTATTGTTGTCAACAACTGGACGTCAGGGCGTCAAGATGTCACTGACGTCATGACGCCAGTGACGTCGGGAGAATCTCAACACTGATTGGCTTTCGCGGCACAGCGTCACGCGAATTCGCCTCAAAAGTTCAATATTTTCAACTCGAGCGATGAGGCATTGGACGCGAATTTTGCGTCTATCGCGTCGCAAAATTCGCCCCATCGCGTTGCGTCTCATTATGTCTTTGCGTTGACTTTGTATGTAATCTTGACGCGTGAATTTGCGAATTAGCACTCAGTGTGAACGCCCAGTTCCACCTGCATCTCTGGGTGGTGCCAGAGAAGATGATCTTCATGTCTGGATGCTGCAGGTGGAGGTGGTGCAGGTCCTGCTCTTTTCTGTGATGAGGTTGACACTTGGTACATCTCCCAGGTCATTCCCACCACAGTGGATGAGGAGAACATCCAGAGCTGCTCTGGCTCGTAGAGACTACGTGAAAAGAGATAGAAGGAGACGTGTTCCACCTCTGACGAACTCATGGATGTAAATATCATCAACACCAAGGCTGTTCTCTATGGTCTCTGTAGCTCTCTCAGCCCCACACCAGACAAAGCTCCAGTGACCCAGACAGTGGCTGGATGGAAAAAACAACAACATTGCTATAGTGAGGAATGTATCAGATTGATCATATGAGCTCCACACAGTTATCTGAAAAGACACTATTCCCTCAGTTTAGATGTAAAAGAAAAGTCTTCTGTATTGTTTTACACTAAACAGCAATAGAAAAGTAACTATTACTCACTTGTGTGGCTTTGCGTGGGTGAACATGAAGTGATGCAGCACTCAGTATTGCTACATTTTCTGAAAGAGAATAAAAAAAATCATTCCAACAGATGTTTTTGACAACTGTCATCAACACTGAAATGGACCTGCATGCAAAAAACAGCCTACAAACACTGACCATAACCAAACAACATTAATATTAACACACTCACTAATCAATAACAGTTTTTGTGGTCTAACATTAACTGAGTAAAATAAGCTAAATTTCATCTGCTGGCTTTTGAATGAACAGCACCCAACGTGTTAACCATTGCATTATTGCAGGCATTTGTGCCACTCAAAAGCAAGTGTTTTGTAGCAGACCATTGCCTTTCCAAGACATTCTCACTCCAGCCTCCTCACCGATCAACTTTGGTCATGGACTTTCCACATTGAGATATGATGTGCGAGGTACCCTGGGTGCAGTGGTTGTTGACATTTTGGGAAGCAGTGTCAACTTCTGCCTGTGCATTCTGCCTGCATGCATTGTGTTTTTTCAAAATACACTACGTTTTCACAGGAAAAGTAAAGTTCGCATGCATTGTCTTTCAATATAAATGCATTCCGTTGGTACAACACTGCAAATTGACATTTTTTTCCCTTAAACAACTAAGGCACGTGGTTACGTTTAGCCAATACATATACATGATTGGGTTTAGGTAACAAAAGCACGTGGTTGGGTTTAGGGCTGCCACTAACGATTATTTTCATTGTCGACTAATCTGTCGATTATTTCTTCGATTAGTCGACTAATCATTTAATCGAAAAATGTGTTAAAATGTTGAAAAATGTTTTGTCTGTCTTGCCCAAACCCCAGAATTATGTCATCTAATGTCTTGTTTCATACTCACGCCAAAGGGTTTTAGTTCACTGTCACCGGAGAGTGTGTAAAGCTGTCAATATCTGAATGTAAAAAGCTGCAGTAAGAGTATTTTGGGGTACTTTTATAGTACTTTTCTATGAAAAATGACTCAAACCGATTAGTCAACTACTAAAATAGTCACCGATTATTTTAATAGTCGATTAGTCATCGATTAGTTGACTAATCGTGGCAGCCCTAGTTGGGTTGAAGAGAAAAAGAACAGGGTTTGACTTTACAATCTCATGGGAAGCAAACACTTGTTGCTCAGGTGAAAGTGGGTGGATATTCTCAGTCAGATCCACCTCTTGCTCCTCCACATTGTCAGTCTCTTGCCCAAATATGGTCACTTCTGGCTCCAAAAATACAACATGGCCATGGCTTAAGTGCCAAACTTGAGGCTTCAAAATAGGATTCCACAAACCAATGGGTGATGTCACAGCAGCTACATCCATTTTTCTACACAGACATGTTAATTGCTTAACTCTACCATGCATTATGAGATAATGTAAATTTATGATGCGTTCCAGGTAACCCGTAATCCGTGTTTTTACAACCTTCTACCCATGAAAGTGCACTGTAACGGCAGCTATGAAGTCGTGAGTGATGACTTGAAGTGGTGACTTACGGGCTCAGAAACTTGCCTGGAATGCAGCATTAGTTTTCGTTTAGTTTGACTATTTATCTTTTACCTCATTCTGTATTTTATTTTTACTACTGAATGAAGCTCACCATAAGTTCAGTCAGGAAGACTTTCTCTAGGCTCATCCTTTCACATTTCGCTCCATCCCACTCTCACTACTCCCTCTAATCAGCTGACTATGGGGGTTCACTCCTCTAGTTATCCAATCACACTTTTCCATGATTTCTCAGCCAATCAGGATGCCACTGCAAAATTTTAAATCTGCTCTCTTTTCTGCTTCTGTCAGCCATCACTTTAGGCAGAATCATCACGTTCTCCTCCACTCAGTCCACCTCCAGCCATAGCATCAAGAGTACGGGACAAGCTCAACAAAGGCTCATTCCTCTACTTATCCAGATTATCAGCACTGCTCCATCTTGCTCTCATCTCATCTTCACCACCCCTACCACCACTAGCGTCTAGACGCCGGGGGGTTCCCTATTCGACCAGGGATTCATCACCCTCCTTAAATCATACCGTCTCTATGGGGTCTAATTGCCAAAGACTTTCCACATTTTTATTCATATGTTCACATGTTAATAAATATTCTGTTACCATAAAAACAAGTCTCTCGTGATTGAACTAATATTGTGAATTATTGTGCATCATTATGCATTAATAATTGGAGTTCCTTAAGGAACAAAATGTGTGAAATGGCCCTGCTGACGGTACTGATGTTTCAAATTTGAGAACAACCTAAACTCTTCGGAAAAAGAAGTAATTGTATTCCTCATGGTACTTTGTAGTGTGACTTCAGACTCCCGCACACCAAAGATATAAACTGTGTGGGGAAACTGATTCCTCCAAAAACCCAGATGGTTAATTGAGTCACAGTTTGTCATCTCTTAGAATCTTCGCATTTGGTAGCAGTCCAGTCCTCTGTGTTCATCATTTGAGGAAAGAGGAATACTTGGGGGATCTTCTTATCTGTGTTTCCTGGTTTGATCTGAGAGAATGGTCTCTTATGAAAACATCCGAATAGCTCCTCCAATTTGTTCAAGATCCCCAGGGTTTCAAGACTCCTCACTTGCTTCATTAACAACGGCAACAGCAAGCTATTCAAGCTCATCTGTTAATGTTTAGTTGCTTGGATAGACATTACACTCTCATTTGCATGAAAATCAAACACCAGCAAAAATGAAAGTAAGGACTGTGTGAACATCTCCCCACTGATCTAGCCATCTCTTACAACTGGTCTAAATTTCATAGTCTAGTTTTAGTTTCATTTCAGCAACATTTTGATGACACAGTTTTTAACATGTAAGCAGTATTAGACATATTTCTTAGTAATAGTGGTTGAAGAGTAACTGTACCCAGGTTCTGGCTTGCCCTGCCACTTTATCATGATAACATGCTTTTTTCACAACCTGTGCCTGTGGTCATCAGGAACAGCTATAAATACTGCGATATTGCACGATATTGGATTTTTTTTGCCAATATCCTGCTGATATATACAACTTATTTGGCCAATAACCAATGCCAAAATCAATTTATCTTCTTTTTTCCCCACCTAATTTAAGTGATCATCAAGTCTCTTCTGTAGTGGAATTAACGTCATGTTGTGCATACATACTCTTACTATGATGACCCACCAGCAGATGGCAACATGAAATAAAGTACTTTTTAATGTATGTAATATTAATTCATTGTGCAAAATAAGAAAAATGCTGGTCGATTCTGATAGTTCATTTTAAAGCCGATATCGGCCGAAACCGATGACATGCTGATATTATCGTGCATCCCTCATAAACACATTTTATTTCCAACGTGATCAGACAGCATGTCGTAAGAACTAGGCCTGATTGAGTGTATACTTTTGTCACTCATAGAGACCAATGCTGCCATGATTTTCCTCTTTCTAAAATCTAATGAGGATTTACTCCTAAAAAAAAAGTTAAATCCTTTACATACATTGGAATCCAAGACATGTTTATTGCCCTGTACATTTTCACATACAAGGAATTTGCCTTGGTATTTTGGTGCATATTGATCACAAAAGAGATTATAGCTGCTGCGCAGCAATGGTCAGGGCCGGGCAATTTTAGGCAAATTTAGGCAAGATGAAAACATTTTTTAAAATGTAGAAGTAGCTATTGGATAGACTCTGCATATTGACTGATAGCTAAGCCAAATAATCAGGGAAAAGAGACAAGGGATAACAGGGAAAAGTGTTGATAAAGAGTATTTGTCTCTCTGTGAAACTGCCTGGATCATAATTATTTTAACCTTAGCAGTCTCTAATCCACATAGCATGATGCCTGAACATAGGACTTTCACATTGGAATGCCCATTCTGCCTCAGCTGAGGCTTGAATTCACAACTTCTGAGACTGAGGTCCGTCTTTTATCTCACTGAGCTAATTGGCAAGTGACAGTTCATGTGTGGCTTCACAAACTGACTAAGCCAAGCATCAGGGTGCCAGACAGTAGCCATCCATGCCATGGAAAAGCAAATTTCAAAGTGAAAGTTCCAAAGCTGTAGCACATATGGTTGATTTGTTATGAATTTTCAAAGTTTTGAAATTTAGAGGCTTGCTGTAGCGCCACCATCAGTGGTGGCGCTACAGCTGAGGACATCTGGCATGGGACTGGACCTTTATGAAAAGTTCATTCATCTTCTAACCGCTTCATCCTCGAGGGTCACAGGGGGGCTGGAGCCTATCCCAGCTGACATCAGGCGAGAGACAGGGTATACCCTGGACAGGTCGGCAGACTATCGCAGGGCTGACACATAGAGACAGACAACCATTCACACTCACATTCACACCTACCTACAATTTAGAGTTATCAATTAACCTAGTCCCCAATCTGCATGTCTTTCGACTGTGGGAGGAAGCCGGAGTGCCCGGAGAGAACCCACGCTGACATGGGGAGAACATGCAAACTCTGCACAGAAGGGCTCCCACACCCGGAATTGAACCGGCAACCCTCTTGCTGTGAGGCGACAGCGCTTTATGAAAAGTTTGGGTAGACTTCTCATATAGAAATGTTGCACAAGCTGAGGCTTGAACTCACAATCTTCAACACCAAGAACCATCCTCTATCTCACTGAGCTAATTGGCAAACAGAAATATCACATGTAGCTTCACAAATTGACTAAGCCAGTCACCTGTGTGCAAGACAGCAGCTGTTAGTGTGTAAAGGCAGATTTCAAACGGCTGTCAAGAATTCAGTTATTAAGACAAAAATCCAAAAATACACAAATTGCATCTAGACAGCATGGAGATGTTGGTAATTTGTTTTTAACAATGATTTATTGGCTCCATAAGTGAAAAACTGATGTTTAAAAATGCAATTTTTGCATTGACTCCAATTGTTCGCATGAGAGTGAAATTCAAAATGCTGTAAAAATTCAGATTTTGTCATTTTTTTTAAATGAACACTGAAAATGTATTTAGCAATAATTTGCAAGTACAATACCATTTACAGTCAAACATTTTGATGCACTGTAGGCTCACTTTTCGATAAATCATAAATCTGTGTGGATCGTTTGTGTAGGATAGTCTGAAGATGCTCTGTAGCAGGTTTGGTGTCAATTGAGCAAAAATTGTGGGAGGAGATAGGTTTAGTAAGTTTCACAGTTTTTGAAAAAAAACAGTGATGGACTTCATAATTTGCAATAGGTTTAAATGTACAAACGTTTCTTCAGTATTGGGGCTACATTTTGGTGAAAGTTGCAAATCTGTAGCACATATGGTTGATTTGTTGTGAATTTTCAAAATTTTGAACTTTAGAGGCTTGCTGTAGCGCCACCATCAGGACTATTGGCCTGTTTTTGCAGCTGAGGCAATCTGGCATGGGACTGGACCTTTGTGCAAAGTTTGGTGATTTTTCACACATGGGAAGTATGATTTTCTCGGAAGAAGAAGAAGAAGAAGAAGAACACAAGGCCTTCACAGAGCGCTTCCACTTTTACCGGTCAGCTGCTGCCGTCCTTACTTCAGACCATGAGTTCCAATCCCGCTTCTTGACGTTCTTTCTCAACTGTACGCCTGGTGTGGAACACATCAACTGCTTTGTTGTCTCCCTTATTCATTTTCCACGTTTCACATCCATAGAGTAATACTGGCACTACTAGTGTCTTATACAGTCTGAGCTTTGTTCTTCTTGAGATGCTTTTGGAGCTCCAGGGTTTTTTTTAGTCTGATGAATGCACCTCTTGCTTTTGTGAATCTATTCTTCAGGTCTTTCGTACCACCTCCCTCCTCACAAATGGTGGCTCCTAAGTATGTGAACTTTTCTTCATCTTCGATGTCTTGCCCATTAATCCTAATACTTTCCTGGTTTCTTGCATTAATCCTCATGGATACCATCTAAATGGAAGATTTAATCATTTAATTCTTCTTCTGGGGGCAAAACAGTTTCAAATGTAATTAATAAATTTGATGTAAAAATTACACTGTTTTTATCTTTTAAAAAAATATTATTGAAGACAATAAAATATCAATAATGCAGGTGGTTCCAAAGTGTTTAAAATTAAAAGAGCTGTACAGTGTTGACATGATACATTTGTTTGGAAGTGGCAGTAGCTCAATCTGTGGGGACTGAGCATGGGAACTGGAGGGTCTTGCATGGACCAAGGTATGGACTAGCAAGGTGCCAGTTCACTCCTGAGCACTGTTCATTCCTCAAATGCTTGGAGTTCTTTGTATGGCCCTTCGGTCCAGTGTATGGGCCCGTTTCCACCGCAGGAACTTTGGGGTAATTTTACGGGGCTGGGGCTGTTGGTGCGTGTCTCCACCACAGGAACCACTCCCGAAGGACAGAGTTCCGGAACTTTTACGGGGGCTAAACAAGTCCCTGCCTTGGGGTAGGTACTCAGAACAGCCCCGAAAGACTCATGGCTGGGGCTTGGGGGTTACTTGGTGCTGATTGGATATACTCAAGGAGGGATGTGACGTCAACAGAAAGCAACAAAATAGCCGGCATTTTTAAAACTCAGCAGACAAGGGTTAGCTCGTTCATATAGCTTCCGCCGCCATGTAAAAAAACTCACTAAATGGCCCCTGTTCCAGCAGATATCTTAGTTACAACATGATTGAGCTAGCAAAGCAGTTTTGTGTTGCTATGTGTGGTATTTATTCAGTTTTGGGAAATCACGATGTCTAGAAAGCATCAGCTGACAGGGACAGCTAACAGCAGCAGCAAAGCTAACATCAGGACGTCATCTGTTAAAAGCCTCCTGTTGTCGGATACGACATGAAACTACTCCAGTTAGCTCAATAATGTTGTAACTAAGACATCCGCTGGAAAAAATATTTTTTTCATGGGCCATTTAGTGAGTTATTACAGACACCGCTATTGGCTAACAGCTAACGGCGTCCCTATGTCGCCCCGGTCAAAATGGTTGCGCAACGATTACGTCACATCCAGAGCCCGTAACTTTACAGGAACCCTCCTCCTCCTCCCTGCCCCCCAAATAGTACCAGGAACTTCTTCAGTGGAAACGGGCCTTATGCATGTCTGTGTATGTGGGTCTATGTATGTGATAAATCACACCATAAAAGAGTTAAAACAAATTTTACCCAATGAGGTATTAATGCTTCTTAATATAGATGGAGTTAGATGGAGGCAGGTGATTTGCTGTGGGGAACCCTAAAGGGAACAGCCACAAGAATAAGAATAAGAAGAATAATTAGAAGAATTAATGCTTCTTCATCTTCTCCTTCTATTTGCAAAATATTGAATAAGTAAATAAAATAATCAAAAAAATCCAGATAATACTTATCCAAAGATTTGCATTAATGTTATGCATCAAGTTCGATGTGGAGGGTTTACAGATGTGCAAATAATAAGGACTTATGTTAACGTGTGTTGCAGTATGCCAGTACACGGTTGATGGAGGAGTAGTAGAATGCCACCACCAGCTTTGGGGGAAGAGAGTTTGGGGCCAAGTTTAACAATTTGTGGGCGATTGTGTGGAAGTTCTTTGTCCAGGAGAGGAGGGAAGGGGGAGGTCTAAGTCATACAGTTTGCAAATTACTGTGTCTGGAATGGTTGTATTAAATGCTGAGCTGTAGTCTACTGTATAAAGAGCACTGTTACATATTGTTCTAAATGACTCAGCGTGGTGTGTAGAGTGTTACGACCGGCCTAGGGGAACCGTTCATAACATGAAAGATGCTCCCCTCTTTCCCCACTCCCAAGGACAACCAAGGCCACACAGCTGCAGTCCAACAAAAGAATTTATTTACAGTCAAAGAGAAAGGTAGTAATAAGCTTCAGGGTGGGCGTGGCCCAAAACAACAAACAAACTACTTTCCAAAACTAACTTACCTACCCAAAAGTAAAGAAAATTAAAATACAAGTCACTCACCTGACTCCCTATAAATTAACAGGAGAAAAAGGATTAAACAAAAAGGCCCACCCGGACTGCTGGAATAATATCACGACTGACTCAGATTTAACACATTACAACAAAGCATGGTGCAGTTGGGAGCAGGGCCAAGAGAAGAGGAAGAACAGCTCAAGCAGTGGCCATTTTATACCAGCTCCACCAATCTCCAACCACCAATCAGCGGCCAGCACCTGGAGAGAGAGAAACACACTAAGGGTGGCAGCACCACCCTCAGGCAGGGAGGAACAACAGAACAACAGAATCACACATAAATGACCCAGGGTCATAACAAGAGCTATGGAGATGACATCTTCTGTGGACCCGTTTGCTCTGTAAGAAAACTGATGCGGGTTGAAGGTGGAAGGGAAGCTAGACTCACAAGTCAGTCTTTAGACGCTTTGCTTAACTAAAGACTGATGACTTTCTCCCTGATTTTGTGTTTAGATGGGCGGATACAATTTCAGAGTTTAAAAAAACTCCCTACGTTGCAGAACCAATAGTAAATCTGTAGGGCGGTCCTTCGGTGGCTCGCTGAACTCTTGTGCTTGTAAACATAGTTCCACTAGAAACACGTGTAGCGGTACAAAATGGCTCAGCTGTGCTCGCAGAAACGCCGTCAAAGTTAGTGGATGTTTGTCGCGTTTGCGGCGACACATTCTCGCCAACTAAAAGAAACAAACATAATCTTTTACAATGCCATGACTCATCCGTCCGGCTGGACTATAGAGGGAATCGCCTTGTTGTTTACAAATACTTCCGGGTAGAAAACCAGCAAAGCTTGTAGCTATATATATAGCCTATATATCACATTTTTCACATCACTGTATCACTGTTTGGACTAATCCGATGTTTGTAAAGTCTATAAACACAATGATTGAACAAACATTACTATTTCTGTGTGCACGTTTAGCTGGGCTAACCGTTAGCTGTTAGCCCTGTTAGCTGTTAGCGGTGTCTGTAATAGGTAATAACTCATTAAACAGTCCGTGAAAAAAATATTTTTTCCAGCGGATATCTTAGTTACAACATGATTGAGCTAGCAAAGCAGTTTTGTGTTGCTATGTGTGGTATTTATTCAGTTTTGGGAAATCACAATGTCTAGAAAGCATCAGTGGCTGCAGCTGACAGGGACAGCTAACACTAGCAGCAAAGCTAACATCAGGACGTCATCTGTTAAAAGCCTCCCGTTTTCTGATACGACATGAAAGTACTCCAGTTAGCTCAATAATGTTGTAACTAAGACATCCGCTGGAAAAAATATTTTCTTCACGGATGAGCACACGTTTGATAAAGCGGAGTTAAATCTCTCGGCATCCATTTTCAAGCTCTCTGTGTGTTTGTTTCCTTGCGGACCAGAAAAGGAGGAGCGCACATTTCCGAGAAGACGTGTCCTTTTCAAAAATACAAGAGGCGTTGCTTTGTTGCCGGCCGTTTTCGCCGGTGTGTTAAACACACTTTAGAAAGGAGTGTCCCCAGACACAGAAGGTGGAGATCTCTGATTGTCTGGTGGCGAGACTAAAGGGAAGCTGGCTTTGATGTGCTTTCAACCAGTCTCTCAAAACACTTCATAACTACTGAAGTGAGCGCACTTGGTGTTAAAATTGTTGATGACTGGCTTTTTGGGGATATCGATGATGATAACTGACTTTAAGTAGCTTGTGATGATGGCTTATGTTACGGAAAGATTAATTATCTCATTGAAGACCCCAGAGAGCTGGTCTTTCCTGGGTACTCTGTGAGAACCCAGAGTTGATTAACCTGAGACCTACATGTCTCACTTTGTGCTCCTATAGAGTGAGTATTTGGGTAATGAAGGCTGGTGGAGGCAGTGTAGCTAAGTTGGACCCTTTACCTTAAAGCAGGTAAAGAAACAGTTCAGTTCCTCTGCCAGCAAGGCGCTAGCGCTGACAGTCAAGGGATTGCAGCCCTTCCCAGTGAGTCAACATTTCTAAGTGAGGCCCATGTGGGTAGTAAATGAGCTGAAAAATGGGCCTATAAGGGACTGTCCACAGATTCCATATTGGCCCCATGACATTTGCCCATATGGGTGGGTTTAACCAAGTGTGCCCCAGAGAAGATTCCCATTTTAGACCCCTACTGTAGGGATTTGCTAAAGGCAAGTTGGTTGCTGATTATTAATTACCAATGGTAATTAGTTAAAAAATTAAATTATTAATGTGTATTAATAATGCCGGGGCACCACCCTGGATACAGGGATCAATGACCAACTGGTTTTAGACAAAAAAGGGAAAAATCCTCGTCTCAGTTTGCTAATATAGGTGAATATTAACAATCTAATAATTAGAAGGCGTGAACCCGAGCACTGACCATCACAACCAGCTATTGATACAAAAACAATGCACAAATCACCACAGAGGACTGCCAAGTCACAAAGTTTATTATTTATTATATAATAATTATCTATTATTATTAAGTATGATTAAACAATCACAAGCTGTTCACTTAATAAACATACTACACTAAATTGACTAACTAGAAGCAACAAATCGAAGCTTGCAAGTGGGTCTCTGCATGCTTGCGTGTGTGTATATGTGTGTGTGTGGGTGTGTGTATGTGAAGGGAGAGAGAAATAGAGAAAGAAAATGGCGGCCATGGCCTCCTGGGGGACACGTCACGTCACGCCAGGTACTGATAAGAGTAAGGCGGGAAATTTGAGGGAAGAAGTAATGAGGCAGGATACTAGAGTGAGACAATGGGTCATATAACACCTGGCCACATGTGCACCTTTAAAGTACGCACAAGATGGCGTCCAGTGGGATCAAACACACTGTATGCTCTAACAGAATAGCTGTGCCAACACGTGTAGATGTGTAGAGTGTGGTAATGGCGAACTGTCCTTAAAGGGAAATTTCGGTTTATTTCAACCCGTCTCTTATTGGGTTTTATTTTAAATGGTAAACAACAAACATGGCACCACATCAGATTCAGATTCAGATTCAGAATACTTTATTAATCCCCGGGGGGAACCAGTAAGGTAAGACAACACGTTTACATGTTGTTTTCTATATGTTCTCTGACGTTTATCCTAATGATATGAGGCGGTCTTTGTGGAGCTTGTTTAGTGGACTAACTTTGCACTTGAAAGGATGCCCGTTCACTTACGTTTTAACAGGTCTGACGCTACGGCTGTATCTAGGCTAACGGCTAACATGCTAACTATTATTTCTATGTCACTAGTCACTTGAAACAAATTTAGGACGATAGGAGACAGGTTGAAATAAACCGAAATTTCCCTTTAAGGAATTGCTCACAAGGCAATGTGTAATTTTACCACAGGTATAAGGTGTGTGTGTGTGTGTGTGCATGTGAGTGTGCGTGTAGGTTAGTTAAAAGAAAGGGGGGGGGGGAAGAAAGGCGAGCAGGCGCTCGTAATCAGTGCAAGGTAAAAGTGGCTGTGGAGGAACACAATGGTCACTTTCCTATCCCTCAGAGGCCGGTAGACTAACTGGGTCAGCCTACCGTCCACTGGTCCTTGTTACAGATAGGAATGCGGCATATTGCGAGCATGCGGCCGGCACAACTAACGGCACAATCAGTTTGCTCTGGCGAGCACAACAACAAGCAGCAATCAATGATTAGATTATCAAAGAAAGGGACACGGCGGTCCTCAAAGTTCACAAAATCACAGTTAAAAGTCACTCTTAAGTCACACACTATATATAAAGTCTCTGCCCAGACTGAAGCTCTCTTACTTGAGTCGCACGGCACGACAACGTGTGTCCCGTCTGTTGCTGTGGGATGAGTGCGCGGGGCCGCTGTAGCGTCCTACAGCGGAATGAAAGATGCTGTCCTCGGTGTGGCAGTAGAGGGATCAGCTGAGTTGACTCGGTTGAAGAAACGGGGCCTCGGTGACTCCGTCTTCCTGGGGAGAAAAAGTGGGTTTCTCTAAAGTCTGCAGATGCTGAGGAATGGTGGGGTTGTGCAGCGTTTCTCTGGTGCTCCATGGAGTGTTAAAAACAAAAGAAAAAGTGTCTTTCCTCGTCCAGCGAGTCAAGAAACAAAAGGGCAGCCTAGGTCGGTTAAATTCAAACGTTTGAGGTGCTCCCTAGCAGTAACTTGCGCACAGAAAGCTTTGGCTTCCTTCCAGCAACTCGTCACTCAGGGATTGCGAGGGGCGTCAGCGCTCAGCGGCAATTAAAGTCTCAGTGACGTCATAGGGGGTTTCTTCTGACTCCACCTGAACCTGGCTGCTGTCGCCCAATCGGTCTTTGTCAGTCACATGTCATAACTGGCAGACACGCCCCCAGGTGCCATTTTGGTTGTACCGCGGATGTAAACACAGAACAGGAGTAGCTGTCCGGGGAAGTCAGAGTTAGTAACTGTAGCAGTTTGTTATTAGTGAGTTTTTAAACTGTTACCCAGTCGCCGAGCTGGAGAAGAATAAGAAGGATGAGAGGATACCGTACAGGGACAAACTTATCAAGGTGGCCAGGGACCGGTATTTGGCTAAATTGTTGACAATCAATAACATAGATCCGTACGACCTCACAGCCAAAGACTGGAGCTCTGACGCCACATTACTGCCTCCAACTTCATCGCTGGATATAACAAACTACCTCGTTTACGGTATCAGCGCTTACACATATGAACAGTTCAGAAACTATAAATCTCTCAAAGCTCACGGACATTTCACAAATGGCTGGGTGCAGCAACTGTTCACATTTCGACTGCAGGACTGCGACAACACACTCGTCACTGCAAAGGTAAGCTAACTTGGCTGTAATCAAGTGAAGTTATGGTTGGTGGTTACGGTTAGTTTGCTTGTTTTGTCTGATTTGCTTTACTTATTTTAATTGTGGGCATAAAAGATTCATGTGTATTATATTATTGTGAAAAAATGACCTCATTTACATCACAGGAGCTAGAAAAAAGTGAAAATGATCTAATAATCCTACCCCTTTTTGATACAACATAATTACTCAAGCATCAAGCAGTTATTAATCATATGGTTTAACAGACATCAGCTTTTCTAACCACAGAAATAAACCTGTCAGCCTGTCATCGGCCTGTAAATCAGAAACTGTAATAATGTAGACAGCCTTACAAATTAAGCAAAATATAGGAAATGATTTAACACGAACAGATTAATCCAGACTGCCCTCCCTCTTTGCCTGTAGTTTACAAGTGATGCTAGCTAGCTAGCTAAGGTTAGCCAATGTGAAAATAGCGACTTTAGAAAGCAAAAACCAGCATATTCAGTAACATTACTTATTAAAAAAAACTTACTTGCCTCTTTGAAAATGCTGAGAGCAAACATGCATGAAGGGAGATATGGTGTTGAAAGTGATGCCCTTCTGTCTCACCGCTGCAACCCAGGCCATCCAACACCTCTTTGTTATTTCCTCAACCTGCTGTCCATAACCTCTTTTCCAAGTGGGAAACCAAAAAAATCTCACGTTGTGGTCAACTTTTCTGCCATTTCTTTCATGTGACTTAGTATGACAGCCTTTCACACAACACGAGTGTCCCATTTTATCAAAGATAATGCCACACGCAAAGACGATGTTCACTGTTGAGTTGTTTACAACGAGTGACCCTCCAAAACGGCAATTTGACCCACAATACACTGCGGTTGTCGCAAGCGTTACGTCACCTGACAAAGACCGATAGGGAGCAAGAGTTTGAATTTCAGAAGTGATTTACACTTTTATAGCTACTGGACTGATGGAAACTTGGCGCGTTTCCTTTGTTCTTAGACTGGCTGGTTTTGTCAAGGCCTCTCTATTGTCTAAAACATGTGGCTGAGGTCCCAACACTACCTACTTTGTACTCAGGTAGCCCCGACGTGACCCATGTGGGATCCACTTAGGCAAACCCACTCATGTGGGCAAGTGGTATGGGACCAATATGGAACATGTGGACAATCTAATATAGGGCCCATTTTTCAGCCCATTTTCTTCCCACACGGGCCCCACACACAAATGTTGACTTGGTTGTAGTTAATGATGTGCTATATTTCCTGCTATGCCCCCCATGGGTCATTGTCTTGGAGATGGTTCTTGATTTTTCTCTTATCAGCCTCCTTGACATCTTTGCCTCTCCTCAGATCGACTCTAGTATTGCTATACTGAGCTCTATCACCAGACATGAATGCGGTGAAATTGTCAGCGCAGTTCTCTATCGAACCGAGATTATCTCCCCACCCAGTAGTTATATCATAACTTATATGAGAATTATCCCCATCTTGGGTAATTGAAAAAATGAATAATCTTTACACACACCACTTTACTTGGCCGGCATGCGCCAGGCTATAAAAGCCCCACCTTGCACGTGCACCCACCGATTCACTGATTTCCATCTGTCAGAATCAACGTGAGAGCAGAGAGAAAAGAGAGAGGAGTTTAGTGTTTTGTCCACTTACCTTTGTTTAGGTTGGAGAGCTGGCCTTTGCGGGTCCCTCTTGAGGATAGCTAAAAGCCGTTTCTGGTTTTGGGAGTAAGGAGTGAAACAGTTGAGAAGGGTGCCATATCCATGTATTGCAGCTGTCTGTCTACGCACGGTGGAGGCATAGCAGCTCGCTCGAGCCTGACTTAGACAGGGGGCAGCGTGCTGCATCCCATTTGGAGGTCATTGCAGGCTCGAACCTGACCGGGTCGAAGGGTAACTCGCGACGTTCGTCTGAGGTTTAGTTGCCTGCTTGAACCTGACAGAGTCCGGGGGCAGCTGACGACGTTCCTCGGGGGCTTAATTGCCTGCTCGAACCCGACAGAGTCAAGGGGTGGCAAGAGGTCTACCTCCACAGTTAGCCACTGGGAGGTGTAGCTGGTTTTCCGGTGCGCACCTGAAGAGGCTTCCCATTTCCTCATTAAAACACAGAATCTCCCTCCAGTAGAAGTGTCCCGCTGTCAGGTGTCACAGAAAATAATCCATACTGTGGCCACACTAACATCTGTTTGTAAAACACCCCAGTTCGGCTCGACCAACCAGTGGAAGAAATGGGCAAAACACAACAAGCTGAAATTTGCAAGTAATTATTTTATTAACAATTCAATAGATTAAAAAAGAGCTAAAATGGGGGCCCAAATTAGGAGAAAATAGATAAAATGGGGCTGGAAGCCAGTTCAGTTGAGAGGGGGGATAAATGTCTGTGGCTGGGTGTGCTGTCCTTGTGTATGGTGAAGCTGATATTCTTACAACAAGGTTGGTGTAGCTCTATCTGGTCACTGCTATGTGGCAGAGTCCTGCACTGGGTCGGGTACCCGCGGGTAAACACATCAGTCATTAGTTCAGTAAACTACAGATAACTATCTTGGTCATTATTTACTCTCTGAGGATCGCCTCCGCTATTTCGCAACGGTCATTGGTTCAGCTGTTTACACACGTTTCACCATCTAATAACACAATTTGTGATTGGACGACAGAATCAACATGGCTGCCACCGTCTAACAAGCACCGCTTCCAAAACAGTAAATAATTATTTAGGTATTTGAGAAATAAGTGGATAAAACGTACAACTATCACTTTATAATGTTTCTAAAGTGTTTCCCTGATGGATTACTTCTCTCCTCGATGGATTCTAAAAACACGTGACGGCTCGTAACTGCTGAACGTCACTCTGGACAGAGAGTAAGTCTATTATTACACATGTAAAGTTCCTTTACATAGATTAAAAGTTTAAAAGCATTAAACGTAACAAACAAGTTCTTTTACACTCGTATGGGAGAAGAACACAGAGGGTTGATGACGGAGCTGAAGTCAGGTTTTTATTGTGAGAACTGCTTCATTCAGGTTGTTGTTTACTTACTGGCACCTTAACTGTGGCGATATGCTGTTCAATATTCAGCCAATGTGACCCAAAATGATTACTCCAAATCCGGGTTACGGGTCAGGCTGCGGGTCGTGTTTCAGCGGGTCGGACCGGGTTGCGGTACTAATTGGCCTGATGCGTGGGTTTGCGGTTCGGGTGCGGGTTTGTATGTCGCTGGGTCGGGTCGGGGCGGATCTTGAAAACTGGACCCGTGCAGGGCTCTGCTATGTGGCTGGTCAGGTCCGGCGTTGCACGACGCTCCTAGTAGTTCTGCTTGACTAGGCAGCTCTCCACCTTGACCCAGCTGTGTGGTAGACCCAGCAGCCCTCTCAGCACACCCAGAACTGCAGAGCAGATTCATAGCCAAAATGAACAAAACTAAAAAACAGCAAACATGGCTCAACATACAACACAACATTCAACACACCCCACACCAACAGACAAACAGTATTCAATAAAAGTAGTTTCCAGAGAAAAGGAAAAAACCTATACCTGCAGAGGAGATTCACAGCCAAAATGATCAAACTGTCTGTGTGTGTGTGTGTCTGATAAGTACTCAGCAAATTAGGAGGTAACACCCATCACACCTGCATGCCATCAGCCCATCACCACAGCAATTCACCAGACATGGAAACCACACCCACTAACCACCGCACTCTCACACACTCACTGGGTGCTCAAATCATAAATAAATAAATCACTGTAACCAAATGATACAAGTCTACCCTGTTACATGTTGGTTCAGGGAAACTAATTAAAGACAGTTAGCAGCACTATTGCTATAGCTAAAGCATGTACTTACTCTCCAAGAGAGAGATGATGGCAACCTGGCTTCTTGTGTGGGCTGTAATGTTTATATGCCAGACTACTGTGTGTTATGTTTGGGAATTGAGCATGCAGTGACTGCTCATGATAATCCAGCTTTATGCATGAACTGCTTCTGCATGTCTGCTGGGCAAAGGGAAGCCTGTTGCTATTCATTTGGCAGACGTCCACCAGCCCCTTCTGAGGGCCTGTAGCCAGCTAAGCTCCCCAAGTTGGCAGGTTCGGTAGTGGGGGACGGGGGCCTATCAAGGTCCTCCACCGCCTCTATTATTACAGTTTCAGTAGGGGATGAGCGGACTGTGTCACATAGGAACCTCCTGCTCCTGGGCCCTCTGCTAGGTCAGATAAGAGCCCCTCCTCCCCTAGGTCGAAGGAGGAGATAGACATTCTTGGCATATGGCCCTCAGAGAATGATAAGTTGGCCTCAGAGGGGCAGCAGGTGCCTGTAAAAGAGCATGTCCAGCAGTCACCTCTCCTTCAAGAAATTATTGACTGGGCTGCTTTGGCTCTGGGGCTTGACCTGCCAGCTGGTCAGGGTCCGGCCCCTTCCTGTTTCGAGGATGAAACAGGGGGGCGACCCACAAGGTTCCTTGTGCCTCTCCTTTCTGATTTTGAGGAGGTGGTCAGCAGTTGGTTTACAACACCGATGGCAGGGGCACGCTGGTCGGGACTCTGTCGTTGTACGCTGTTGGCCATAGCCCCCCCATGGATCAGGTTTTGGCTGCCTTGGTGGCTTGGTCAGAGTCCCACCTGGACAAGGCTAACTGCCCGAGTAGAAACGGCAAGACTTGCTAGCAAATACAGTTGCCATACTGTCCCTGTACCAGAGCCGGTTGGCCAGCTAGAGGAGGGGTGCAGTACGGATCTAACAGCCGAACTACAACATGTCTCCTCACTTTTTCCAAAGCTCATGAGAGAGCAGGGTGAAGCAGCTGGCAGTGTTACGGCAAGTTTTTTGGGTGGTAAGGTGCCATCTCTGTCTGTCACAGTCCATTCTGCAGCCTGAGGATATGGCGTGTCTGCTCAAACTGCCTGTTGAGCCATCTGCCTTGTTTAGGCCTGATGCATCCATGATGATTCAGCAGGGCCAGGAGGCGTGTCAAGAGGTGTCAGGCACCTTGAAGTGAGGTCAGGGCTGGCAGCAGCTGCATTTTCCATTATTACAGACCACCAGCACAGGGAACTCCTATGCTCAGAAATCTTCACTCTTATGGCAAAGTCAGCTATCAGGGAAGAGAAGAAAGAAGATCAGCAGGCAGGGTTTTATTACCACTCTTTTCTTGTTCTGGAGTGGTACGGGACACTCAGGCCTGTCTTGGACCTCAGGGGGCTGAACAAGTTCCTCAGGCCCCTGAAATGCAAAATGTTGACCGTGTCCATGGTCAAGCAGGCTGTCCATGCAGATGACTGATTTGCAACCGTCTACCTCAAGGACACCTATTTTCATATCACAATCTGGGAGGAGCACAGGAGGTTTCTCAGGTCTTTGAGGGAAAAACCTTTGAATTCTGTGTCCTCCCCTTCGGCATGTCACTGGCACCCTGCACCTTCACCATGGATGCGGCAGCAGCAGAGTCTCAGGATACTGAACTGTTTAGATGACTGGCTAATTTGTGCACAGACAGAGGAGCTGTGCCGCCATCATATGTCTGTGCTGTTGGATCACATTCAGAGTCTGGGGCTGCACATCAACGAGAAAAAGGCTGTGTCTCCACCTCTTGGATCTAATGGAAGCCTCAGTGCAAGTGGTGCCATTGGCTCTTCTAAACATGCGTCCAGTCCAGAGGCATCTCTTCAGCCTGGGGCTCTGTCCACAGACACAGCTGCAGGCAGTGGTGCTCGTTACTGTGCAGCTTTGTGTGGACCTCAGGTGGTGGCAGGACCCAGCCAACATCTTTATGGGGAGTATGCTTGGTCCCGTACTGTATCGCCAGGTGCTCTTTACGCATGCATCCCTGAAGGGGTGGGGCGCACTCCATGAGATCAGGGCCACCAGTGGGATCTGGAGCACCTGCTGGAAAGGCCAGCATATCAGTGCTCTAGAACTGAGAGACATTCACCTGGCCATTCAGAGTTTTCTCCCGAGTCTGCAAGGACGTCATGTGCTAGTAAGAACCAACAGCACATTGGCAGCAACATATGTCAACAGGCAAGGGGGCCTGGGCTCCCCAAGCCTCTGCAGAATAGCACACAGGCTGTGGACCTGGACACAGTTCCTGTCCCTCAGGGCCATGCACGTGCCCGGATTGGTGGACCAGGGGGCAGACCTACTCTCCAGGGGAGGCCCAAGTCCAAGGGACTGGAGGCTGCACCTGGAGGTGGGCGGGGAGATCTGGCACCGCTTCAGCAGAGCAGTGGCCGACCTGTTCACAACCAGGGACAATGCCAATTGTCCACTGTTCTTCTCCCTGTTCTTGGGACTTGCGCAGTCAGTGGTTCGGACCATGCAGAGTGCTCGGCACCGTATCGATGCACTGACTTGGGCAGCCCCAGAGGTGCTCCGGTACCTGCAGGGGCTGCTTTAGGTGGGAAAATCACCATCAACCCTAAGAGGCATGGTGGCAGCTACCAACAGTGACTGCAGCCTCATCTCTCATATCCTGAAGGGTGCACAGAGGCTTGCACTGCCCACCAGGAGGCCGGCCATTCCCATTTCCTTGCCCCCCCAACTTCCCTGACCAGCCTAGGTGTGGATGGGGTGTAGGTCTATATGCTTGCTTTATGCTGGAAGTATCCTGGTCTGACAAAAATACTTGGAAAAAACAACTATGACCTCTTAACAAGGCATTTCATAGTGGTGGCACGCATTGTGTTGAAGTTAAGAGGGGTGGTGGTGCGGCTGTGGCACAGAGGTAGAGCAGGAAGATCAGCGGTTTGATGCCCAGCTCCTCCAGTCTGCACGTCAAAGTATCCTTGGGCAAGATACTGAACCCCAACGTGCGCCCATTGGCTGTTCCATTGGTGTGTGAATGCGTGTGAATAGTTACTTTATATGTAAGCCTGGGTCACCAGTGTGTGAATGTGTGCATGGATGGGTGAATGTGACATGTAGTGTAAAAAGCGCTTTGAGTGGCGGAAAGACTAGAAAGGTGCTATACAAATTCAAGTCCATTTCCGTTAATGTGCCAGCACTATGAAAACATTGGGAATGGAAAGTCAATTACAATGCTTTGTCACAGTGGACACACAAATTCCGTGGTTAAACACTGTTGGGATTCACTGGACCACAGATGATTTCTCATTTGTTAAAATTTAAACTGGACATCTGAGTGCTTTTCTTCTCTGCATGCTCTTCGTTCTTCAAACAAAGACAGCCATCTCCACAGGATGCCTCATGGTCACACCCAAGTGAGAGGCCAGTCGTGAAACTTGATTGTACAGTACTTTCCACAGTGATGTGTGACTCTGTGATGTCACCAGGCAAACTATAGGCAAAGTTCTGTTCTCTCAGACTCTGTGCCTCTTCCTCTTGAGCTGTCAACCGGCTCAGACCCTTGCCCTTGCCCCTGAACCATTGAAGGCGGGCACTTGCTCACAGACTCTTGCCTCACAGCAGAAGCAAAACCTGAAGACCAGAGAAGTTAGTGTGCCAAACATAAGGTCTGCAACTAACTTTCCAGCAACAAGGAGAACCAAGTTGAGTTAGCACCCCAGTGTCTAACTCTGCAAGGACCCCGAGTGACAGGCTTCCTTGGATCTGCACCTTCGAACAAGGACACAGCAAACACTGCTTCTGGAACCACAGCTCTTTCCAGCCTTCCTCTGACGGCTAAAAAAAGCAACATGCCACAAAGCAACTCTTCCCTCCATCCATTCAAGGATTGGTAATGTAACAACTGGGCATATTATCAGCACAGCTGTACAGGCTAAGCAAGACTGTTTAACTTTGTCAATTGTGATTTAATGCTGTTTATTGAGTTTCTGTTGTGATTCTTTGCAGTTAGGTTATTGGTTAGCTGGCTTCGCCAAAGCTAAGGGATGTTAGTTTGCTAATGCTTTTCACAGGCAGAGTCTTGCATGCATCCAAACATCCTCTGCCCTAACCCTGGCCCTTTGCAACACATAGCACATTCACACTAATTTACAAATTGGCTTTCAACAGAGCTACACCCAAAGAGGCAACACAAAGTTCCCGCTTCTTTTCCTTTGTCTTTGTCCTGACTGACCACACAGTCAGGCAGACCTCCCCGATCTGAAGCCACCTTTGAATCGATCTCTGTTGTCAGCCATTTTATCTGTAGGCCAAACAGCCTTTTGTTTCACCACCACCGCCCCGCCCCCCGTCTCTCTCTCTCTCTCTCTCTCTCTCTCTCTCTCTCTCACACACACACACACACACACACACACACACACTCCCACATACACATCCATGCTTGTATATACTTAGTTAGTATTTGAGTATTTGTGTGTTTCATTTGCTTTGCTTTCTTTATGAATAAATATATTTGAAATCATACCTTCTGTCTGTTTAATATTGCACAAGAGTGAATGAATAGTCAACCTCTGCCATGTCAAGAACTCTAAAAACCTTCAGGCTTTACTATTAATTTGGTTATGGGTATTAATTTAATTATTAGTCAAAATTCCAAATTGATAGTTTAGGGAACTTTATGAGACTCATATCATTAACTGGCTATCATTTTCCCTTCTTGGGAATGGTGCCCCATGAGGTGATTTAATATAAATGAAGTCACATTATTTAACACACTTAATCATTATTAACAATAAGATCTGTTATGACGTCTGGCCCGTGTTGAGGCTTAGATCCCAAAAATGTTGCCGTTGTGTGAGACATAGTTCTATTTGTCATCCCAACAAATGGTGCCGCCATATGAAACATAGTACTGTTGTCATTCACAACAAATAGTGCCCCTTGGTGAAGCACAGATCACAACAACACAATGGGTGGTTAATTTTTTTTTTTTTAATTTAACCTTTATTTAACCAGGAAGTCCCGTTGAGATTGAAAATCTCTTTTGCAACAGAGATTTGGCCAAGGTAGCAGCCAATCAGGACACATTTAAAATGCAACAAATACAATATGTAATACAAAAATCCACAATAAAACAACAATTATTCAAACAAAGTGGCCTCTCAAGAAAAACAAGCACATGTTTCTGTCACCACATTCTTTATGATGCCCTTCAATTCATTGATGGATATGTTATGAGCCCTCAGGTAGTATAAAAAGTGAGAAAGTCCATGTCAGAAGGAGTCCAGGGTGGACAAGTAAAGAAACACCAGACTTTTACCTGGGAGACTGTGGTTCATGTCCCAGGTGAAAATGAGACAATAGCCTGTTTGACTTTAAGTTTCATTCATTAAGTCTTTCCTTGCATATCTTGCTCCATCTTCAGTGGGAGGGACAAATACCAAAGGAGAAGACAGAAATGAGAAAAAGAGGGAGACACCTTGACTTCTTTTAATCAGCATTTTGCAGTGCTACAACAATGTAACACTAGTTCTGCCTTTGCTACCAAGACTTGTCACTCATTCTTTGCTCAACTGCTAGTGGTCACTAGTCTAGGTTAACAAGGTTTCTTTCTTTAGTTATGTTATTATTTTTCTGGCAAGGACAGTCTCTGTCAACACGTTGCTGCCATATGGATTGTCCTCATATCACAAGCTAAACTTGTCTTTATCAAAGTGAGACGTATGACAAGTAAACCTGGACATGACCTGGGACTTGGGCACCCTGGGGATTCTAGATTGAGTGTTTTTCGAGAAATATTAAGATTTTGTTGTAGTAATGTTCAATCCACTTTGGAAGGTGAACTACAAACACAAACCAGCACAAAGTGGTGATATATGAAAGGACGAATTGTTCCTTTAATGCAAAGAGAGAGAGCATGATGAGAGAGAATGATGTATCAGGTGGGTAAAGGTCAATCTCTCTCTTTCTCCCTCTCTGTAAGGACTCGGGGAAGAAATACACAGCAATCACTGTAGCATGAGTGAGGCAGATTAACAGCCAGCTTTAACTGAGCTCTCACTTTCACATTCCTGTCTGCCCCCAGCTGTTTCCACTGCTGGAGACAAACATATGGAGAGCACTGCAGCAGCATTACAACACACTCTACAGAAAGATTGCAGATGACTGTATTACTTATTAGGGTTTCACTCTTAAATCATTATGACATCACAGTACACAGTACACATAACCATGGGAGTAAATCTAAGAAAATCTTTTATAGTAAAATCTCAGGTAGTGGCCTTTATTTACTTCAACTGCAGAGAGAGCCAGGCCATTATTTGAAACAGAATTATTTTGGAGACAGGCTTGTACCTCTGATTTCCTATTTTATGACTAGATTTGATCTAGATCCATTTTCTAAATTGCTTCTCTTTAAGGTTTTTGTTTTGATTGCTGCCGCCAAAAACCTTTTCATTAGATTAATCTACTACATTTTTTAACTTATAGAATTCTGTGCACATTTCTCAAATTACAAAGTTTTGCAGAAATCTGTTAAATAATTTAGTAAAATGGACATTAATATGTTTAACATTGTCACAGTGTGCACTTCTGGCCTGCCATACATGCTATTCTTTCAGTTCACTCAGTATATTTCCACTCACCCCTCCTCTTCACACCTACTGTACCTGCTGGCCTATCATGTTTTTTGCCATATCCACAAAGACTTTACAATGTTTGTCCCCGAACTGTTTTCTCATTGCCGACCTCTCCTGACTCTGACTCTCCTGCTTCATTTGCTCCCTGGTAAACCACTCAGCCTTCTGTCCTCGACCAACAGACCCTGCTTCTGCATTACTGGTTTCTGTTCCCCGAGGCTGTGTGGAGAGACCATCACCCAGCTGTCCGTTGTTTACCTATTCTGTCACCTGTGATTTCCTGTGCTGTGGATTACCTCGCCACGTGGCTACACATTTTGGCTTTGTGCGTGTCCCACGGGATCCACTCATTGTCGCAGCTGGTTGTTTGACTGTTTGCCAGAGCCACCCTACTTACACTACTGAACTGTTTTCTGGTGTGTGTGTCTAGCAGGCGCCGGCTACTCACCTGCTTTCTGCTTTGGCGAGCCACACTGAAAGCCCTGGACTGAACCTGTTTCTCAGAGGGGTCCAAAGCAATGTACTGTCTCTCCCAATTGTTTCACCTGTCTGCTCATTCTGTGTTTATCAAATCAATGCATTAAAGTTCATTATAAACTGTCCTGCCTGTCATCACTGCTGGTTCTGAGTCCTAAACCCACCCATCACAACCATTTTAAAAGAATGTGTGATCAGTTTTATTGTGTTAGTAATATTTACATTTCTTCTGACTAGTGCTGAATGTGTGATACAGAAGAATCAGAAAATGCACACCTGTAATCTTACAGTGCAGAAATCTTCACAGTATGTACAGGAAGTATCTCTTATGTATATTTGGCATAAGTACCAGCTAGATGTGGTTAACACAATATTTACATGCTACAAATGCATACAGGGAAAATCTAGCTCACTGGAGACATGCCCCATACCAGCCTGCTTTGAAACCTTCGCCATCAACTCTGTCCCCCAAAAAAACAAGGACCACAGGACTTAACAACTACAGACCAGTCACCCTGACCTATGTGGTTATGAAGTCCTGTGAGTGCTTTGATCTCTCCCACCTCAAAACTATCACCGGCCCACTCCTGAACCCCATACAGTTCCCCTACAGAGCCAACAGGTCTGTGGATGATGCAGTCAGCGTAGCACTCCACTAAATTCTCCAGCACCTGGAGACCTCCATAACCTGCACACCTCCAGAACCCTGAGGCGGGCAGGAAAGATTGTGGCTGACCCCTCCCACCCTGGACAAAAGCTCTCTGTTACACTCCCCAGGCAGGTAGAAAATCCCCACGGAACAAAAACAGTTTCTTCCCGACTGCAGTGGGCCTCATCAGCAACGCCCAGCACCCCCACTGACATTGGCAAACTGACATTGGTGTTTTCAGACCTAGAGTTTGCTTGCTTTAGTTCGAATCAGGGACTATTTTTTGCTACAAAGTTGCATAATTGCCTGAGTTTATTTGTGTTCACAAGGCAGCATTTACAAGTGGACCAGATCAAATACCTTGCAGGAGAAAGCTGCTCTTGATTGGTCAGGATTTTATTGCGGGAAAAATTCATGAAGTGAAGAAGAGTTGAAGAAAGGGCAACTACATGGGTTGATTTTAGTGCTGGGCATTGATGCACTGGGTGTGCTGAATGCGCATATTAAGGCAGTACAGGAGGACTATTGTCTTTGCACATTGTACGTATTTGCTCCACTGTGAACTTCACACGTCCCTTGATTAATATTTTGGCATTCTCTGCATGAAACTGTTTCAGCTCTCATTCTGTAACTGCTATACTGTAAATATTTGTTATGTTATAGTACTTTTTGAAAGCATCTTTGCATTTGTATTGTCATTTTTCTATTCTATATTTAAGTTCTTGAGTGTTGAAGTACTTTGCCTTATTTTTATTTGCCTTAGTATTTTGATTGTATGTTTTATGTATGCATCAAAAACCAAAGCAAATTCGTTGTAAGTGAAAACCTACTTGGTAATAAATTCTTTTCTGATTCTGATTTCTGATTCTGCGCTCAGCTTCCTTTAGTAAGCTATTATATTTTGTGAGGCAAGTGGCCCATCCCTTAATGTTACATGTCATTTAATTGGAAATCTGACAGAATGCACAGTACAATCAGTTAATGTGGGCGGGTTGTGGAAAACTGACGTCAGTGTGGTTGGTCGGTGACGGCGGAGGAGGGACCACAGACCGAACTGATCCCACGTGTGACGGAGCGCTGCATTCCCGGTTTGCTGACACTGTAGCTCTGCTCCATCTGCCGACCTACCGTCTGTGTGTATCCGTTAGTCACTGCCTGTAGCTGGGTCAGATATGGAAGGAGACGGAAGCCAAGCCACGTCTGGAAACCCGACTGATCCGCAACACGACCCGGGGTAAGGTTACAGCCTGTCAATATAAACACTGAATTTATCATTAGTTATTTTTAAAATTGCAAATTTGCAGCTTGATTTCGCACTGCCGGCTCCACTGCCTTCCGGGTCCCGTCAACTACACCTTTGTTTGGTTATATTATCAAACAGGCCTGCCCCCTTTTGCAGAATATACGCTTGGCTGGCCCCGATATGTGCTGTTAGTGCGCGTGTGGAAAGAACACACGCCAAACTTCGTTTGGAAATGTGGGAGTTAAGTGCTTTGGCACTTCATGGCTAAACTACCTGGGTTAAAGAAGAATGATCAATAATATATACAGAGATAAAGCTAGCTCCGGTAAAATCGGCATAATGTCTCCCCGCTTAGTCGCACTTAATATTAAAATAACACAAAAAATGCGTTTAGTTCACGCTGCTCCTTACCACCCAGATGTTTTGATAAAGGAAGCAGACGATTCTCTATCAGCCGAACCGAATTTAAAAGTTTATCTAACGACATTATTAGTTGGTTTATTACATCTATGCCGAATTGAAGACTATGTTCATAGCAACACTCAACAACCCAAAGTTTTCGTCTACCAAGTATGTACCTCCGCCAAGATGCCAGGAGGTTATAACTGCCAGATGTTTTGAATGTAAGTTGGCATGACCCTTGGTCCATAGCGGAGAGAGGGGAACGTATTGGGGCTGCTGTTAGCCCGGCTTCGGGAACGTCTGTCGGGCAGCCTCTCCGCTGCATTGCCTCTATTTTTGTCCCCGGCTTTTACCTTTCTACAACCACTCAAGTATTTAACTTAACATCAAAATGGCCGTTTTGAAATCTAAATGTACTTCTGTTGCTTTTTCCTTGACAGGAAAATGTTTATCGGTGGCCTCAGCTGGCAAACTTCACCAGGTAAGAACCGCGTCTCGAGCTGTGTGTATGTGTGCGCGTGCACACGGCGCAAGGTTATTTTGATTTCAAGTCCTCCATTCGACCCCTGTGTAACACGGGGACATCCACTGCTGACGACATTGATTCATCTTATTTAACCGGGAAATTAAGACCTAACTAACCCTCGCTGTCGTTGTGTTTTCTTTCCACAGACAGCCTTAGAGATTATTTTAGTAAATTCGGGGAAATCCGAGAATGTATGGTGATGAGAGACCCAACGACGAAACGTTCCAGGTAAATGAACAGTTTGATTCCCAGCGTTAGAAAATAATGGGGAAACTGAGTTCGTTTTGCTTTCTAGAGTGATATTAATGCCATGCAGCCATTTAACTGGATTTTCTATTGAATGAAAAGGCAATGCAGTTTGACATTGACCATGGCGCTGTGGAGAATATTCCCACTACTCACTACTGCCATTCCCCGCATTTAAAATGTTTTTATGTGTTCAGTAAGGTCATTACAGTTAAAATCAAAGTGAAAAGTAATTCCAAATTATTGCATTGCACTGGAATATAAGTAGGGACTGTTCTTTACTTATCAGGGGAGGGGGGATGGCTGAGGTGTGACTTTTTGTTTTATTCATTTATTTTTTTAGCCTCCCTGATGCTACAGAAATTTTTCCCTGAGCCTTGCTGAGTAACTGGGGGAAAATGCATGACTCTCCCTCCACCATAAATAAGTTATTAGACTTGTAAAACTTACCCTTCGATGTTAGAAGTTAAAGACAAAATCCTGGAGTTAAAAAAAGCCTTGTTTTTCACATTTGTCATGCATGCTGGTTAGTTTGTGCAAACAGTCTATATATTTATTTGGCCAAATTTTAAATGAGATGTAGAATATAGTGTTTTTGATAAAAAAAAAATCACTATGTAAACTCAGATTTGATTTTTTTTTTCTTGACAGAAACGTTAGTCACACATGACGTGTCCAAGGACTGTTGGAAATTTTAAAATCCAATGATAATTTCTGTTTTTACAGTTTCTTGCTATGATAAATGGTGTATTTTGGCTTTTTTTTAAAAAAAAGAAACCATGCCTTCTAAACCCGCCTGCATCTTCAAAAAATAAATAAAAAAATCTGTAAGAAAATAAAAAAAACAGTCCCTCCTCAGGGCTTAAAAATGTACATGCCTCCCCCTTTTTGCACCACTCCATCCCACCTCATAAATGATGGTCCCTTAGTATAGAGATAATAATCATTACCTTGTAAGTAATATGAATTCAAGAAATTGTTGATTAAGGTGTGGACACAAAAAGGGAAATAGAATGGGGAAATAAAAATGTATGAGACATATGCATGGGGCAGGTATAAACCATAGTGTGGTTTTCAGCATTTATCAGATGTGCAGTAAAGCAGCTCTTTGTGGTTGGAAAATGAAAAGTGTGAAGTATGACTTATCATATGTTAGAAATGTCATATGCTGTCATGTTGTTTCTCAACAGGGGCTTTGGCTTCATCACTTTTGCAGATGCTGCCAGCGTAGATAAAGTCTTAGCACAGCCGCACCACGAGTTAGACTCTAAAATGGTATGTTCACCCTTTTATTCTGATTGCATGAAAGACACTGACATGTTTTATTCTATTTGTGAAAAGTATTTTTCCATCAGGGCTGTGTATTATGTTCATAAACACCTGATGGTAGCGGAGCTTGTTTACAGGGAGTCCTGAGAGAGTGGAGGGAAACACAAGTGCTCACTTTATCCAGCTGTTCCAGTTGCTGAATATTGTTTCCAATCTTTCATGGCTCACAGAAACCAAAGTCTAACTGGGTTTTGATTTGGTTTGTGTTTCTGCGATTAATTTAATTTTCCTTTGGTTTTTATTTACAATATATCAAGCCAGAGCTGTGGTGCCTGAATATGGTCTCAGTCATAAGGTGGTGTTTTTTTTTTTCCTACTACCTCAAGTTTGGCTTAGTCTTCTCTATTACAATCTTTGGTCTCAACTGAGTCCACTTGTTGTTGTTGTTATTTATTTATTTATTTTTTGGCTGCTCTTACAGTTGAGTGGTGAGGCTGCTGTGCTCTCACTCATCCGTCAGCTCACCACAGAGACACAAAGTTCTTTAATGTCACATCACTGTTCTGTACCCCCATGTAATGCAGATACTGCTTATTTTACCATAATGTGTCTTTTTGTCATGTAACAATCAAGTATCCTCATTTAAGATGGGTTTAGTTTGAAGGACAAATGTTGGGAATATCAGACTTCAATATCTTGTAACGTTGTGCAAGAATATTTTATTTTCTAATGCAGTTCCTCTGGTTTATTTTTCTTAACACAATTTTAGTTTGTAGTAGGGTGTAAATCATCAGTTGCCTCATGATATGATATCATACAATGTCTTTGGACAACTATACGATATTTGCAGATATTGCAAAGTGTGCCAAAATATGATTTTGATTTGATTCAGTTCAATTCACAGGCCTGCGATTGATATGAGGTGGTGTGGGCCTGTTTCACACGATCTGTTACAGAAGAAGCTGCCACCTATTTCTTTTTTTTAAAAAAACAACAACACATAAATAATGTACATAATTGTAACCCCTCAAGTGCAGTAAAGTTCACTTTAAATTGACCCTTCAGAGTTAGCCTTCAGAGCATTCTGACAGAAAGGCCTTTCTGGATGAAATCTTTTCATTTTAACCCAAACCATCATCTTTTTCCTAAAACTTAAGGGCTATCGTTCTTAAAGACCCGAAAGCAAACCCCTCCCACCAGCCATAAAACATGGACTGACAAAAAGATCATTTAACAAAAGTACAAAATTCAACTTAATTATATCCCCGTGTAAATTCCTCAAAGTGACTGATTTGAACAAGAATTTTTGGAACTGGTCCAGTATTGAGCAAGCAGACAGCATCCAGCAGCAGTAGGGCGGCTGCAATGGAAGCACACAAGGCAATTGAATACCGTCACTGTATGTCCATTTAAAGTGGTAATTTTCAACACAGGCAGGTTTCGATTGTTATCGTAAGTGTCTGAAGTGTCTCTTTACTTTTCATTTGATCTGGTCTGTTTGCTATTGCCTCATCAAGCTAAAGTCTCTTTCTGAAACATCACAAGATGTCACTTGTTGCAGTCAGACAGCAGTGGTAGCATGAGTGGGATTTGGAGAGAGTATAACAACTGGAGTAGTTTATAGAAAATGTAATTTAGTTTTGTCTAAAAGATTTTCAGTATCATGGATCATCTTTTAGCTGATTTCAACAATGTGGCTCAGGCCTTTAAATTTGATCACCACCCGTGTTTATGTGTGATGGAGTATATGCATGAAGAGAGGATGAGGAGAGAGAGAGACAAAAAAAAGTCAGCAAAGGTTTTTATTTTACTTTTTACATACTCATTACTTCTTGCTGATGCCACTTGTTATCACAATATCTCCTTTGGTGCTGTAATGTTGCAAGTTTCCCTGCTGTGGGAATAACAGATGATTATCTTATTAGAAAAGACAATGTATAGGGGCTCCTGCAATAACTAACATTACCATTGCCATTTATTGCAGGTAGGTATCTCCTTGATGTATAGGAAGGGCAAATGTAGGCAGAAAATATCATAAAAATATATTATATGTCATATAATACCGAAGCATTAATATAGTTTCCACCATCTCATGATATTGCAGAGGAAGACTTTTGCTTTAGGAGGCAATAACAATCAGATCAGATCAAGTGAAAGGTAAAGAGTCACTTCAGACACTTACAATAAGAGTCTGAGTCTGTCAGTGGTGAAAATAACCACTTTTAATGGACATACAGTGGCGATGTTCAGTTGCCCTGTGTACTTCCGTTGCAGCTCGTTCCGCAGCCGCTGGCCGCTGACCGCTGCCTGCTCACTCCATACTTGACCAATTTCGAAAATTGTTGTTCACATTAATCTCTTTGATGAATTTACATGGGGAAATAGGGTCCAGGTTGAAAAATGCTGAAGTTATCCTGTAAGTGCTTTTACACCACATAAAGTAGCCCAGCAGCTAGTAAAGTCACTGCATCTCCTGACAGGACAGCACGGTTCATAATGTTGCTGCCAGAAGTTAGCGAAGTGAGATTCTCGGCCAGGCAGGTATGTCGTGTGTCCTTAGTATTTTATCTCATAACAGCATTGTTTACATACGGCATGTATTTTGTCTGTGGACCTGTATTTTTCCGAAATCCAATTTCCTCACTGCTCATTTATTGCGGAGTAAATTACATTACGTTGTCTTTCTCTTAGCTGCTTGCCAGTATCTACCTGATCTGTTTGACGGTAACCCAGAATTTCAAAATAAAGGCGTATCATAAAGATGATGGTATGGATCAATGTTTTAACTTTGCATTAGTGATATTGGATCATCAATGGACAACCCCAGTATATAATGCGATTGCCATTGCAGCATATTTTGAAAAAAAAAAAAAAAACATTTAGCGTCTAAGTTATTTTACCACAAGTCTCATTTCCACTTCATGGCACAGCCTGATTTGAATCAACTTGCTGGAACCGTTTAGTTTTGGTTTTCCATCAGCAAAAATGGCATGGGTATATATAAAACTAGTGTCACCTCAGGGCCAGGCTCCAAGTGAGCTGATAGAAGGTAGAGTTAAAACATTGCAGACCACTGATTGGTCAGAGAACCTGTGCTGGGGAGTTTACTTTTGACACGTAATAGGTTACAGATTTTGATTTCAGAAGAAAAATATTGTTGAATTTCCAGCACTGAAAGGCATTCTTGTCCGATGACATGGCCAGCCGCCTTGGTGCAGTTGGCTGGTCATGGTCATCATGGGCGACTTTGGTTGCAGAGGTTGCCATCTTACCCTTGATGATGTTGCCCTCATATCTGTCCCTATGGCTTTGCTGACCTGTGTTTACTGGAAATATGCCAGAAGCAGCAACCTGCACAAAACTTTTTAATAGCTGAGCTACCCTCAATGACGACTGCTGTTGTTATTCAGTCAACCCATATAAAAAAAAAAAATGCCAGCCTGCAAAACCTCTGTGGTGTATGGACAGAGTGCATCACTCTTTTTGACTGCCTATGAAAGGGTCCAGTGAAACACAGAGCAACAGGCACTATGATTTGCAAAACCTGTGTTGGCGCGTCACAATAAAGTAGGCTGAACCCGGTGAAAGCATGGATTCCAGAGAACAAGCTGCAGCTGAAAACCTCGCCTACAAAGTGAAAATGACTTCTAACAGGACTACAACTGCAGAACACAGACACAAGTGAAAGCATCCCGGGGTTCTTTGTCAAGACAGCAGCAGAAAGCACCATCCTGTTTACTTTTTGTCCCCACCCAGGCATGATATATCAGGATTATCAACACGTGTAACATGTTTATGTTAGTAGTAGTCACTTTGACTTTCTGCAGCAAGGCTAATGATACCGCATGCATCATCTAATGTTGTTATTCAGATATTTTATATATTTTGTTTACTGTAATGGGCATGCACGACTGAGGAAACGGCTTAAACTAACATTACAGTCTGTTGTTATAGTCTGTGACTTCTACAGTCTGTAAATCATTTCAGTTATTTCCCTCGCCCCACACTGATGCAAAAATACATTTGCCAGTAATTATCTTAGCTGCATATTGCTCCAGTGATGAAGTAAATCCATGTCACAGCCACTTTAAGTTTTAAATCGAGTAAAGTTCAGATTCTCCAATTAAGGGAAAGGATTGCTATGATATACAGTGATTGAATTAATGTATATGTTACAGCAGTGCCCTTGAATTTGAGGTCCAGTAATTTCTCATCAGGTATCTGGCAGATAGGGCCTGTTGTTATTATTATTAATATTATTATAGAGGATGATTGCATAAAATATTAATGAGACCAGTTTCGTTATTCATTTTTGGGTTATTTAAATGTTCTATTAATCAAGTAATTAAAAAATAATATTTAGAATAATCAGTAAATTAGTCATTAGAGTACTCGACTAATTGAAAAAAGACTTGTTAGGTGCAGCCCTAGAGAAAAGCAACTGGTACCAAAAGTAAGTCAAGTAGAGTAAAGTTGAGCTGAATCATGCAGTGGAAATGAGGTGTTAATAATGTGTGTATCTTTCCCAGAGTTCAAGTCATGTCCATTTGATCTCGACAGTCTAAAATCACAAACTTGCCTCAGAAGGCTTCACAACATACATTTTTGACAAGATAGAACACAGTTAATAATAAGACTTTGGATTCAGAAAAGGCACAACAATACAGAAAAGGTCAGGTCAAGGACTGGAAAAAATACAGGAGAGATCCTCCTCTGTTGGGACAGAGGGACCCACGACTGCAGTATATGGCCAGTGAGGGTGATCCTCTAACTTGTCTGACAAGCGCATAATTTTAAGTAAAGCAAGTACTTCTCATTTGATAACATGTGCTTATTATGTGTTTTTAACATTGTTTTAATTATATTTAATTCAGTGACAGCTGCTTTTGTGATGAAGTTTTTTTTAAAAGAGGTTAATTGGTAAACACATGTTTATTCAACTTAAGTTCACCAAAAAGTAAAATGTTTAGTTTAGCACAGTAGTAGGCAACCTGCAGGTCTGGTGCTGCATCAGGCTCTTGAGTTCCTTTCCAGTGGCTCCCTGTGGCTTTTACAAAAAATTAAGTGGAGATTAAAAAATAAGTTGTTTTCTAACATTTTGATTTTCAGGTATCATTGTTTTAGGCCTAAAGTGATTTTTACTTTCTCCAGTCGCAAAAAATGTGTAGACTGGACACCAAAAGAGAAATGTTTAAACATTTTGTCAAGACCGCAATAGAAGTAACTAGTCTTGAGTGTCCCCAGCTAGGCTAGCTGGTTTCCAAATCGAAAAAGGAAAAGTCTAGGAGGAAAGTAGAGATTGTATAACATATTAGTAAATGCTGATTTAGATCAGTCACTTATGTTGATAGGCTAGTTTAGACTTAATAGATTTTGTTACCTTAATTATTGGGCTACTTTCATTACATGTTTTCTTTTTTTTTGTGTGCCAAAAAAGGCTTCATTGATAGTAAAGGTTGCTGACCCCTGGTTTAGCCGCATCATTGTTTTCCATCTTTATCACATTTTATGACCTTGTGTGATAGGGATGCACAATAATATTGGCGTGTCATTGATATTGGCCAATATCATTTTAAAATGAATTGGCCTGCGTCCTTTTTGTTCATTTGCACAATGAATGAATGTTACAAACATTGAAAAGTATTGTATTTCATGTCTCCATCTGCTGGTGGACCATCACAGTCAGAGTATGCATGCATAATATGATGTTAATTCCACTACAGAAGAGACTTGATGAGGTAGTTAGGTAGGTAAAAAGGTGGATATATCAATGTTGGTATTGGTTATCAGCCAAACAAGTTGATATATATCGACATATCAGATATTGGCAAAAATCTAACTTTGTGCATCCCTATCGTGTGATATAGGAATATAGAACAGTGTGGCGTGATAGCTGTTCTCCCCCACATGGATCATTTCTGGTGAAACACAGGGGATTGAGGTAATTTGTGTGTGTGCAGGGCTAGTTGAACAGAGTAGGTCAGCCTGGGTGACTGCTGAGAAAGCCTTTGACAGCTGATTTACTGAGACTTTAACACAGGTATTGAAATAAGCACTGTGATATGGGCTGCACAGCTATACTGGGCTGTAATGGGGTTGTGTCATGTTTAAGGTGAAGAAATAAAGGGGAGTGTGTATGAGGGCATGACTCTATGCTCACTGGGTCAGAAAGGCAAACACAGACTAACCTAAAAAACACAGTCTGATATTCACTGACCTTCAGTTTGATGTGTTACTTTTTATACAGCAGTTTATCCTGACATTTATTTAGTGCACAATTTAGAGCTTATGCAATGTAGTCAGCTGAAATGAAAACCTTTTTAAATGTCCCAATACTTTTCCTTATGGAGTCTGCCTTCAAATGCGCTATAATATCCCCCACTCAGTGCATATTAGATTCCTTAAATTTGTGTATTAAAGAATAGTGACACTGATTTGTAGTGATATTTCAGACATTTTACAGTGTACAAAAACTGTCAGTGCTCTCTGGTGGACAAACTCTGTAATAGAGAGACTGTTTTTAAATGACCTCAAACATTTCTTTGATATTTCTGTAATGACACTCCTTGTTATTTACTAAATGACTTATTTGTGTTGATAAAGATATATCTGTGACAAACCAATAAATACATTTTATGACACTTTTTGCTTTGCTGGTTTTGCATGTTACCACCATACCACTACCTTTTGCACTAACCGCATTCCCAGTATAACCAAAGTTTTCTATTTGCACTATAATTTAAAACACTCATAACTGATATTACTCATAATCTATATCATATTTATTATATATATATATATATATATATATATATGTTGGTTTGTGCTTGAGGTGACTGCTTGGTCTTGTTTGTTACCACGAACAGTACTAAAGCCTTTACACATCTCTTGATTCTCCCTTAAATTCACTCTTAAGTTTATTTAAATGAATTAAAAACATTTTGTTGTACTGTACTATGATGTCACAATTCCTCCTTGATCCAACTCCTAACTGAGCCACAGCTCTTTCCTGAGAGCAAATTTAATTTGTGTGAGCCAGACTCAGGCCAGAGAGACTAGTGAGCAGCACAGCTTGCCTGCTCACAGCTCTGAACATCACAGATACTGCTGTGGTCACTAAACTGTTTGTACATGATGCTCAGTAATGTAGCAGACAGTTTCTGAGGCTGTGCTGTGGAACAGGAAGGCAGCTGTCTTAAGTGCTGGAGGTTGTTTGTTTAAAGCCCTTTGGTGTAGGATTAAAATGTTTAACTTTGGTAACTTGTGGGTGTATTGAAAGGACACTGGTGGACAGATACAGTACAGGCCAAAAGTTTGGACACACCTTCTCATTCAATGCGTTTTCTTTATTTTCATGACTACTTACATTGTAGATTCTCACTGAAGGCATCAAAACTATGAATGAACACATGTGGAGTTATGTACTTAACAAAAAAAGGTGAAATAACTGAAAACATGTTTTATATTCTAGATTCTTCAAAATAGCCACCCTTTGCTCTGATTACTGCTTTGCACACTCTTGGCATTCTCTCCATGAGCTTCAAGAGGTAGTCACCTGAAATGGTTTCCACTTCACAGGTGTGCCTTATCGGGGTTAATTAGTGGAATTTCTTGCTTTATCAATGGGGTTGGGACCATCAGTTGTGTTGTGCAGAAGTCAGGTTAATACACAGCCGACAGCCCTATTGGACAACTGTTAAAATTCATATTATGGCAAGAACCAATCAGCTAACTAAAGAAAAACCAGTGGCCATCATTACTTTAAGAAATGAAGGTCAGTCAGTCCGGAAAATTGCAAAAACTTTAAATGTGTCCCCAAGTGGAGTCGCAAAAACCATCAAGCGCTACAACGAAACTGGCACACATGAGGACCGACCCAGGAAAGGAAGACCAAGAGTCACCTCTGCTTCTGAGGATAAGTTCATCCGAGTCACCAGCCTCAGAAATCGCAAGTTAACAGCAGCTCAGATCAGAGACCAGATGAATGCCACACAGAGTTCTAGCAGCAGACCCATCTCTAGAACAACTGTTAAGAGGAGACTGCGCCAATCAGGCCTTCATGGTCAAATAGCTGCTAGGAAACCACTGCTAAGGAGAGGCAACAAGCAGAAGAGATTTGTTTGGGCCAAGAAACACAAGGAATGGACATTAGACCAGTGGAAATCTGTGCTTTGGTCTGATGAGTCCAAATTTGAGATCTTTGGTTCCAACCGCCGTGTCTTTGTGAGACGCAGAAAAGGTGAACGAATGGATTCCACATGCCTGGTTCCCACTGTGAAGCATGGAGGAGGAGGTGTGATGGTGTGGGGGTGTTTTGCTGGTGACACTGTTGGGGATTTATTCAAAATTGAAGGCACACTGAACCAGCATGGCTACCACAACATCCTGCAGCGACATGCCATCCCATCCGGTTTGCGTTTAGTTGGACGATCATTTATTTTTCAACAGGACAATGACCCCAAACACACCTCCAGGCTGTGTAAGGGCTATTTGACCAAGAAGGAGAGTGATGGAGTGCTGCGGCAGATGACCTGGCCTCCACAGTCACCGGACCTGAACCCAATCGAGATGGTTTGGGGTGAGCTGGACCGCAGAGTGAAGGCAAAGTGCAACAAGTGCTAAACACCTCTGGGAACTCCTTCAAGACTGTTGGAAAACCATTTCAGGTGACTACCTCTTGAAGCTCATCGAGAGAATGCCAAGAGTGTGCAAAGCAGTAATCAGAGCAAAGGGTGGCTATTTTGAAGAAACTAGAATATAAAACATGTTTTCAGTTATTTCACCTTTTTTTGTTAAGTACATAACTCCACATGTGTTCATTCATAGTTTTGATGCCTTCAGTGAGAATCTACAATGTAAATAGTCATGAAAATAAAGAAAACGCATTGAATGAGAGGGTGTGTCCAAACTTTTGGCCTGTACTGTATGCATGTTGTCATTTTTGAAATGATTTATACAAAACATGAGAGCAGAGACTGGGATGAAATATGACAAAGGCTAAAAATTACCAGGGGACATCATGGTCACATGGTATTTATCCCAGTCCACTGAATCACTGCAAATGAACTAATAAGTGATTACTGTTTGGACGGGGAACTGCAGGAGAGGAGTAGGCGAAACCTGAAAGATACTCAGCAATATGCTGACACAAGAACTGAATTTTTACTTTGTTTAAAAAAGTCTTTTTGGTAAGACACACTGAAACACTGATGTCAGGACACATTAGAGAAAATTAAACTTTCTTCAGTGGTTTAATTAGATGTTCATCACCTCACACTACCCAAATAAACCAGTTTAATAAACAGTTTCTGAATTTAGCTCCACTCATTAAGGTGTGACTGTTAGTACATCTGTGTTTCACCCTTTGGATGTTTGCCTGAGGAAGATCTGCACTAAATGTCACTGGCCGCTTTTCTCAGTTAAGAGCGATCTTAAGACTTAACAGCACAGTTAAGAACGCCTTTGGTAAGAAGGGTTGCTAAGATACAAGTGTTTCCCAGATGCGTTCTTAATGCCCTTCTTAGGATCACTCTTAAGATCGCTCTTTAAGAAGCTCTTAACAGGAGCTGGCCACTACCTGCTACCTAATGCACTAATTCCCTGCTGCGCGTGTGTATGTGTTCTAATAATTCTAATGAAAAACTAAGACGATAAATATTTGTTAATGACCTATTTTCATGATGAAAACAAGACTACGACTAAATAAGAAGTAGTCTTGGTAAGAGAATCATAAGGAAATGAATTATATTTAAACAAAAAAACACAGACGCCTTGCTGAGGCCAGTGCCATGTCCCACCACGTCCAGGAAGCTCCCCACTGCATAAAAACGCAGCACAGCCAGGCACTGCACCTCCGGGCTGAGGGCGAAATTGCACCGGGTTGCCCTTCTTATGTGTGGAGACACTGATGATGAGGTGTTGTATCTCAGCCGGTACTTCATTTGGACAGCCCGGTCTGACAGCACGTCGAGTGGTCTGAAGTGCTGACGAACAAATGCATTTACATATATGGTTTGGCTTCGCGCAAGGCGACGCTGTTGGTTAGCAGCGAGAATATGCTGTAAAGCAGCCATGGTATCTCACACATGTGTGATGTGGCAACGCCTTTATATAGAGTAGCAGGTGAAGTGTCCCTTGATGAGGTTCCAGCTGAGCTCAGTTACACCTGTCAGTTGCCTGATATCTGTGAAATGTCGCAGGTTTGGAGGGTGGATGTGTTTCTGTTGTGCCCTGATGCATTTTTTGGATGCGGTAAACTATCTCATATGTGCATGCAGATGTGGGATATGTGCGGACAAATTATGATAAATGATAGTCATGATAATTCATTTTATTTGTGTGCCTGATGTACACAGCACATACAGGAACACACTCGTTATTCCTCATACTTATTTTTCTTATTATTATTTTTCTTCCGCCAGATTTTGGTACGTAACTTGTGCCACAGCTTTGAGCGCACATAGGGTCTTCATAAAACATATAGATTCAAGATTCAAAGTGTTTATTGTCATATGCACAGTAAGGACACGCGTTTCCCTGCAGAATGAAATTCGTTCTTTTCTGTCACCAATTAATGCTAAACAATATAAATCTGAAGTATAAAATAGATCAAAATATATACGGTGCGCACTGTTTTAACATCTTCTTGCTCAGTGTAATATTAATTAGCCTGAAGCAGCTGGATCTGTGAGCGTTTGGTGGCTAAGAAGACTGTTAAGAGTCGGTCAGCTCGATCTTACAACTCCTTCTTAGTGAAAGATCTTCTTAAGCTAAGAGTGATCTGGGAAACGCGTTTTTCTTTCATGGGAGGCGTAAGAGCGTTCTTAAGAAGCTAAGAGTGATCTGGGAAATGCAGCCACTGTCAGTTAATATAGCTCTTATGTGTGCATTTATCAAGCAGCGGCTCACAGCTGTACATATGAGCACTTTAAAATCCCTACAATGTTACTCATAAGAAAAAGCCTCTGAAGAAGCATTCAGACCCTCATAGGTCGCTCCATTGAGACTAACAATATTCTTTTTGTTGAATAAAACTACACTGCTCAAAAAAATTAAACGAACACTTAAATCACACACCAGATCTTGATGAAGGAATTATTATTTAAGTTAAAAATCTTTACCGATGGACATTGTATAATTTGTTGAGAACAAAATGACATAACAATGGTCAATGGAAACCAAAATCATCAACCCACCGAGGGCTGGATTCAAAATTGAAATCACAGGCTGATCCAACCTGCGTGAATGTCATCACAGCACCTCATAATGTGACTCAGTAGTGTGTATGGCCCCTGCATGCCTGTATACATGTGTGCATGCACACCTGAACATGCTCCTGATGAGTCGGCGGAAGATGTCCTGGGGGATCTCCTCTCAGGCTTGGATCCGGGCATCAGTGAGCTCCTGGACAGTCTATGGCAGTACTTGACAGCGTTGGATGCACCAATAAATAATGTCCCATAGGTGATCAATAGGTTTATGTCAGGGAAACGAGAGGGCCAGTCAATGGCATCAATGCCTTAGTCATCCAGGAACTGCCTACACACTCTGGCCTCATGAGGCCGGGCATTGTCCTGCACCAGGAGGAGCCCCGGGCCCACTGCACCAGGGTAAGGTCTGGCGATCCCTCTGAGGATTTCATCCTGGTACCTAACAGCAGTCAGGGTACAGTTGGATATGACATGGAGGTCTGTGCCATCCTCCAAGGATATGCCTCCCCAGACCATCACTGATCCAACGCTAAACGGGGCACCAGTGGCGGACCTGCCAATTCTAGTGTTCTCTGGCAAATGCCACTTGAGCTGCATGGTGCTGGGCTGTAAGCACAGGTCCCACTAGAGGATGTTGGGCCTTCATGCCACTCTCATGTAGTCTGCTTCTGACAGTTTGGTCAGAAACATGCACACCAGTAGCCTGCTGGAGGTCATTTTGTAGGGCTCTGGCAGTGCTCTTCCTGTACCTCCTCACACAAAGGAGCTGGTCCTGGTCCTGCCGCTGGTTTGATGCCCTGCTACAGCCCTGCCCAGCTCTCCTCGTGTAATGGCTGATCTCCTGGCAACTCCTCCATGCTCTTTAGACTGTGCTTGGAGACACAGCAAACCTTCTTGTGACCGCACGTATGGATGTGCCAACCTGTGCAACCTGATGGGGCTGCAGGTACCGCCTCATGCTACCAGTAGTGACAAGGACACTAACAGGACACAAAACTAATGAAGAATCAGTCAGGATGGATAAGGAGAGAGCAACTGTCTGTGACCACCACATGCAAAACCATTCCCTTTTTGGGTGTTGTCTTGCTTTTGCCTCTCCATTGCACCTGTTGTCACTTTCATTTGCATTGAAGCAGGTAATTACAATTACAAAGTATCACTACTAACAGTGCACACCACCTCAGCGCCTGTCGGGTGTGCGCGACGGGTCCGACAGACGCGCTGTGCAGGCAGCGTCTGGCAGGCATAGAGCCCTCGCTACAACCTGGCTTATTGTCGTCGCTGTTCATGCACGCACACATTTCTGTTGCTGTAATATGGCCAGCGCGGCTGCAGGAGGATCAGAGCAGCCAGTTTTGGTCAAAAATGATAAAGGAAAAAGTGCTCTTTGGAAATATTTAGTGAAGTGAACACAGCACGCTGCAGACGGCAGGTGCAGCTCCTCCCCTCACTAGCAGCTGAGCAGCTGGTGTCGCCAGCATCAAACTAAAATATAACTTCTAACGTTAATGTGGGAAAACTTTATCAGTCATGCCCGTCTGTAACATTAATAGACAATGTTAGTTTAACAGGACAACACAATTATGTGTGTCTGAAAAGTTATGTTAACTGTAAAGTCACAGATTGAAGCTGAAAAAACGTTTCTCCTGTAACCCCTGGTTCTCTGATCACATAGTGAGGTAGAAACAGGAGCATCCTGAGCCTAAACTACCAACTCTATTTGATCAGCAATGAAAATATGGTGCCAATTCACCAGAAGCACAGAAAATAAACAGGGCTGTAGATAAATACATACATGGTCTTGGGCTGTTTCAAGGTGCCATTTAGTTGTCTTTAGCATGCTATGTTTTACATGATATGTGTTAAAATTTTTGATTATGATTTTAAAATGGCCTTTTTGTTTAACTCTTTTTTTTTTTATGCCTCTGCACCAGTGATAGTTGTGGTTGAAAGCGGTGTTTTTTTGGATTGTCCGTCCGTCCGTCTCGTCCTTGTGAGGGAATTTTGAGGGAATTTCTTCAAATTTGGCACAAATGTCCAGCTGGACTTATGGATGAACTGATTAGATTATAACTTGACCTTGTGTCCATGTCATTTTGTGCAGGTGATACCTCAATATGGCCTTGAGAGAATTTCCTCAATTTTGGCGCAAACATCCACTTGAACTCAAGAATGACCTGATTAGAATTTGTTGGTCAAAGGTCAAGGTCAGTGTGACCTCACAAAGCATGTTTTTGGCCATAATTCATGAATTCACATGATAATTATGAAAAAAATTCACACAAATGTCTAATAGGAACTTTACTGTGCCGTCAATATTCTGCAAAAACACTTTTCTGGCCATTTTTCAACATCATATCTCGGGAGCAGAAGGGGAGACGTTTGGTCAGATACTGAATTGGTGACACTGTTCTTGAGTGTCCACCTTGAAACTGTGCTGATTTTATAGATCTTCTTTGGTGTTGGGGGGAAGATGTGTATGAAGCATCCATGTTTTCACAGACATGGATGTAAACTGCAGCTTGACAGATTTGTAGAACTATGCAACTGCAGGGTGTTAATTCTAGTGTTTTTTTTTGGTTGTTTCTGACTGTTACTGCTGCCTATTTTGGCCAGGACTCTGTATGGCACTTTTTATATCAGTGAGGTTTGCCGCTTTAAATAAAAGGTTGAACAAAAAAGGTTTATTTTTAAAGTGTGATACTGGAGGGTCAGGAAATTGGGTAAAACTCTTTTAAGTACTCCTAAGTTAGAATAATTAGGGTTCAGTATGTCTGTATGTACCACAATTTATTCATTTTAAGAACACTTACCACTGAGTTCTTTCTTTTGAGGTGTGAAATGGTAACTGGTAACAGTAACACTGCATGATAAAGTAGTAATGTTGAGGTTTAACATACTCTGGTTAGTGATTCAGAACAGCTGTAGAAGAAGCCTGTCAGCCAATGAGCACTGAGTATTTCCCATGGCCATGGTTTAATCTGTTCTTTCTAACCCTGGAGTATGATGAGATCAGTGAAGTACTCTCAGCTGGTGAACAGTGAATAATAGTGAGTGAAGAGACTGCTGCTGCTCTGTTGTAACTCATCCAGCTGCTCGTATGATATTGTAAATGGTTATAGACACACAGCCATTTTTGCAGGTTAACAGTTCTTTTATGTTGAGTCTTGACAGAGTGGAGGTGAAGCTGTTAGCAGCAGTAGAGTAAACACCTTTAGAACAAAGTATATTCCTCTCTGTTAATGCTCTCAGCCTCAGCCACTCTAAGCCACTGTACAAATGTCTAATTCAGTCAGCCCAACTCAGTCATATTCATCAGCTACGTTGTGTCTTCTTCAAAGGAGGAGTGGATGAAGGTGACGCAGGCATCCTCAGTAGCAATGCTACATGTGTTCTGATGATCAGCTGTTATAACAAGACCTGCTCTTGATTTGTGGCATATGCAATGGCTTGTATATAGACCAGTGTTGGGCAAGTTATTCTCAAAATGTAATAGATTATATATTACTAGTTACCTTCATTCCAAAGTAATTAGTCACTTTACAATATTACTTTCTGTGTAGAGTAATAAGTCACTTATTACACTACTCTTTCATTACTTTCACCAAAATGAGCTCAGAAGAACTAATGATCATTTTAAATGGATGAGGATCATGTTGTTTCACAGCAGGTAATCAAAGCACAGAAGCTCCAGTTTATTACAGTTCATTTCAAATCCAGTGTTGCACAGGTCTGACCCATTCATGTATTCACATACAGTGGTTACCACTTTGTATTAAAATCCCCTGCTTACATTAATGATAGCCTGATGATATAGAGCAATTAAATAGCCTAGACCATTTAGAATAAATGAATAGCCTTAACACAGGGAGGGTCAGGCAGAGGATCAAAGTCTGATAATTTTGAGATATGGATAAATATTTGAGGACTGTGACATGAAACAAAATAAACAAATATTGAGGTTAACACAACAAACAGAATGGTGTGCGAGTCAGTCACGATGACAAGCACAAATTAATACAGCGGAGCTGGAAGTCCAACCTGCCGGTTCCTGGTGTGTCAGTCAGCTACAGCATCACTGGAGAGAGAGTTATGCGTAAGAAAGGGACTGTGTGCTGGTGTTGCTCTGCAGTTGTAGGGGATGTGAATGGAAACACATCCAACACATACTAACATCACCCAGATGTGCCAATCACCGGGACAAGAAAAAAGACAAGCTCCAGCTCCTTATCCCTGCTGCTTTCTAGCAGCCTTAGGACGCAAAAGCATAACAGGATACATTGTAGACGTTGCAGGTGTATTAATGGAAACACACTGAACATGATAACTCACAGTACGACATGACCCAGATGTGTTGATCATTGGCAGCCTTCTCTATTGTAGTCTACAATGACATGAAGAGACACAGTAACCTTCAGATGATATTTTTTCTGGTGGTGCACTGATAGGAGTGGAGCGATGTGGGTCAGTGTGCATTACTAATGCATGAAAACAATAAACCGTTTATTTCGGGTGGTAACACATTACGTGACATTGTAAATGTTATATTACCTGAAATCCTGTTGTGAAGGCGATATATTTCTTCCTTGCTGCTAAAATATAATATATTAATGTAACACATTACCCCCAACACTGGTTTAGACCATATGTTTCCATAGTTTTGTTGAATACTTGATTGTCCACTTACGTCATTTCAAATACAAATATTTGACTAGTGTTTTACATCCAATGATATCACTCTGCTACAGAGTTCTGCACAGGTCTGATTTTCAAGGCCTGCTCCTGAACCTTACCCACATATGACCAATTAGTTTGATCCGACAAATGGCCAATGGCAAATTGTATAAGAACCATGCGCTGTTCAAATAATTCAGTTAGGCAGCACATTTTAAGTGTTCATTTTTTCCCACTTCATTTCATACACATGAAACTAATATATTTTAAAACAAGGGTATTTCAGAAAGTACAATTTGAATTAAATATTTTTTGTTGATTGTCATAATATTGTGCAGAACATCTCCACAGTTAACGTGTCCTTTAGTAACGCATCTAATTGAAGCGGCACTCATATTCCAGCTGGCACAGAAGACAGCTCAAACACAAACTGCACACACTGTAGTATTTTCCCAGACGGTACTACTTTTGTGAGTTATTTAGTTTGGCGATAGTGAGAGAGAGTATGTGACTATACATAAATCAGGGATACAGGGATGCGCAAAACCATTTACCTAAGGAAACCTAAATTAAGATCAGAATATCTAAGTCTCCTATTCAACATCAATGCAGCGGTGAGGGGAGGTGGAGCCTGAAGGCGGTGTCCTTTAGGTGATCCTCACACGTCGGTGATATTAGGCGGCAGAAAGTCTTTTGGCTCAGCCAAAAGAGCCCCTACTCTGCAGACACTTGGACTAGTGGCTGGCCGCTGGATCCGATGAATCTTTGATGGAGTTGCAGGCCGAATAGAAACTATTAACTAACTACTATCTATTTAGCTATGGCTACTCGCTTATGAATGAAGAATGAATGAAGTTGAAAATAATCTCGTCAGCCGTTCAATATTACCAAAGTTATTATTAACACCATAAAAAAAATGTTACAATAGGCTGGCTTCGTCGCTTCAGGTATAATGTTACTGAAGGCACAGACAAAAAGAAAGAAAACTCAGGACCGACAAGACAATCCTGGCCGTGGCGAGCAAAACTTAAAAGTTTAAAATAATTTAGATCGTAAGAAAAGAAAGGGTTACGCAGGAACCAAGTTTAAGAGCGGAACGGGTTCAGGCATAAAGAGTTTAACTAGAAGGAGGGATGGCAAAAGAAAGAAGAAGGAACGGTAAAAAGTAAAGAAAAGTAACAGGGAGGAAAGAAAAGTAAAAGTAGAAGTAAAGTAAAAGTGCAGAGATGTGCTGAGCTCAATATTTTTATCTGACCAGCTTGAGTGGGCGTGTTTGAGGCAAGGTGGGTCTCTTAGTTTAGACATTACTTTATTTTGGAGGAAACTTAATGAACTTTAATGAAATGTTATTTTGTGAGATTAAATACTTTAACGTGTTACGCGCGATAGACACATACTCTTCCCATTATGGGGCTCCCATAGATGTGACAAAAAGGACAGAGGATGTGGTGAGCTTAAAAGCATAGTTAATGACCCCTGGGTCTGGCACTTAACCTGGCTGTGTTGTCAAATGCTGGATTTATTTTCAGGATGTTAATTGGAAACATAGATCTGGAGGGTTTCCAATTGACACCTTTACCACCCTTGACACCAGGATGACGGTGAAAGAGTTCCTTAAGAATGAGGTGAAACGGCCAAAGCAATAAACATTTGACCCTCAGTGTGGCCCATCTTACCCCTGTCTATTTACTTTAGGTTTTGGGAGAGTTCAGAAGGGTGTTGTCCTTACAATTAAATTATTAGTATTATAATTAAAAAATATATATATTTATTATTCAACACCACAGTCTGACCTGCAACATGGAAATATAATTACGACAAAATACCACCCGCAAGTCACCTTACCAGTGGGTCACCTGATGTAGGACTCTGCACTGCCAAGAACTGTTTTCTTTAAGTTGACTTGAAAAAATATTTTCTTTTGGTAATACACACACAACAGGTGAACAATGACAGAGAACACAACACACACATTGACGCAACAGATCTGTCACTGACACATTGCATCACATTGCATCACACCACAGCATAATGTTAAGACTAAGGTTGTGACAGGTATAAGATACATTGGGGACATTTGTGAGTAAATAAGTGTGTGCCTTTGTGTGTGTGTGTGTGTGTGTGTGTGTGTGTGTGTGTGTGTGTGTGCATGCGTCTGGGAAATGTGGAGACAAAAAGGGGGGAGGAAAGTGAGGGGACGAATGTACAGGTAATCCCAGAGAAGGGGATAAAGAAGTTCTATTGATTAAGGATGTAGATGAGTGTGTCCCTACCACAGACCACTCCTGGACCCTTCAGAGGGTGCTGGCCTTAAAAGCTGGGCTGTAGTTGAATATAGACGGTAGGTGTGAGTGTGTGTTAGGGTTGGGTACCGTTCATAATTGAACCGATGTGGTACCGGTACGGGTATCTGGAATTCAGTACCGGAACCAAATGGTACCTTATTTCGGTACTTTTTAAAGTCTAAACTTCTCAGTTTCAGCATTTTATTGAGAACATTTATGAACAGTGCTGCACGTTAACTTTTGTCTGCACATGCATTTATTTAGGAAAAGCAATAAAAAGATTTAAATAGAAATAAATACAATTCCTTAAATTGGAAGTGTTTCCCACGCCTGCCTTGCACGTTGCGTCGCAAATATTGCAGCGAGCACTGTCTCCGTCGACTGGCGTGAAGTGCAGCCAGACTTTGGACCGCTTTCGGCTCGCCATTGTTGCTGAGTCTGAGGTGCGAGTCACGCGCTCTTGCTCCGCCTCCACCTCAGGTACCGAAATTTGGCACCGATTCATTTGAAGTGAATAGGTACTCGGTAGTACCGACATGAATCGGTACCAAGTACAAAAAATACAGAGTGTCGGTACCCAACCCTAGTATGTGTGTGTGTGTGTGTGTGTGTGTGTGTGTGTCTGTCTGTCTGTCTGTCTGTCAGCACTGGAAGTGTTTGGTAGTCAAGTTGAAAACAAAACTGAAAAAAGTCAAACAAATAAAAATGAGAAATAATATAATAAGTAAGGAGAGAGATGGAGAGAAAAAAAGTTAATGAGACAGCATTAATGGGAAGTCAGATTAAATTAGACTAATGTTAACTAGACGACCATAACAACAACATCAACAACAACAGTTATAATACTACTAGTACTTCTACTATTATTACCACTACTGCTGTTACTGCCACTACTACAATAATCAGCATTTTAATTACAACAAAAACAAGCATCATAATCTTCAAATGTATGATAATAATAATAATTATAATGTTAAAGGTAGAACACCAATAACAAAAAAAAAAAAAAAACAAAGTCTGAAATTCTAAAATATAAAATTGGAGAAAAGAAAAACCTACCATTCAACAATTTGGAATCAGCAATTATTTTGATGTTTTTCTTCTTCTCTTCAGTAATAACTATTTTAAGAGTGATAAAGACAAACAGTATAATTCAGATATCTAATGTGTTATTTACATTTGAAATAGTTTTGGATCCAGAAGAAGGAGAATGAAATGATTAAAACTTCCATGTAGTCAATTTTCCTAGTGTTGCATGACAGGGGGAGAATACTGCTGGAACCAGTTTTCCCCGCAAAAAAAGCCAAACATGTTGCCTGTTAATTCCAGTTTGTTATAGGCTTGTTTTAGTGCATTCAACAGTGGCTATTTTTACATGTTCACATATATTCCACTATTTTCCTAGATATGACAACATTCTGAATTTGATGAGGGTCATATAAAAAGCAGATTTTGTTTAGATATTCTGAATTAGGCCTTTTTCCAAATTTAGCATTTTCAGATCAAGACGTGGGATATACTGATATTATTCTGTTTTTAACAGCATTATTTGGACATGTATGCAGCACATTTGGAACATTCTCAATTTTTTGTTTTTGTTTTCATGGCAATTTGCGACACACAGTTTCTTGTCTGTTTATGGTCAGCTCTGTTTGTTGTCATGGATATGAATGTAAACAAACCAACAAGCCAACAGGAAGTGTGCTGGGATTTGAACCCAACCTTCACAATCAAATTACACCACCTGGGTCCGTCACGTAATGCCATTTGGCCTAAAAAGACTTTTTCTCATTGACACATTGGAAAAAAGACATCTATAAATCAGTGGATAAATTCTTCTGAGCATCACAACCCTCGCGAAATGACATGTTTGACTATCAGGATTTAATCCATTTGTCACAATGATTTGAAAAGTCTAGAGGAGCCGCAAGGTCAAATCATTTTATCCCCATTTAAGTTAGAAGAGCGCTAAACCGGAAGTAGCTGGCTTGACTGGCAGAGGTCTCTTGTGTGCTTGCTCTATGGTTCCCCAATGATCCGGAAGAAGCGCTTATCATCTGGGTAAATTTATACTGCGGTTGTAGAGCTTTTTTGGCCTCATGCACCACTGAGCAACTTTCATAGGAATGATTGGGATACAGCTGCAAATGCTGTATCCAGGTCTGTTTATACACCCATGATAGCCAACAGTTTGTGAGGCTCGAGATCCAATGCCCAAAAGAAAAGTTCACATTTCTGGTCAGAAGGAGAAACACACCTACTTTTAATACTTTGTTATCAAGAGGTTTTTGTATATGTGCAACATATTTTGTCTATTGCAACAGTGACCTTTTCAAGAAGGTGGTTCAAGGAATCAAAAAGGGAGGCTGTGTCCAACAGGTCCACCACCTGTACGAAACTGAAAAAATCCTATTTTGATGCATAGAGGCAAAATAAGTGACTTCAGCTGTTTCAATTTTCTATATTTTTACTTGAGGAACGACGTGTAAGGGCATGTTAATCAGAATATGCAAGGGTGCATTTAAATGGTAATATTTGTAGAATATTAATTTTTATTAGCCATGTAAACACTTTAGTGGGAATAGTGTCTTTTGGAATAAGTGCAAAACCTGGAAAGTTTTGTGCATGTAAACATACTGAAACAGAAACCTGTTCCTATTTAAATCTGCACACATGATGATGCAAAGCTTACAGTTTCTTTTACCAATGACTGCTGATTTTTTCTATTTTTATTCAACTGTTGCTCAGAGGGATCTTTGTCTCTTTCTGCCCTTTCAGTTGCCAGTCTGATTGAACCATTGTATAACGTTTTGTTTTCCATGTACAAAACAAACCCTTCATACAAATACCATTTGTTCTACTTGTGAAGAGGACTTTCTACAATAGCATGACAAACCATTCAAACACATACAGGAATCCGCCCAGCCATCTGACTGGACTCAATAAATTTCTGTGGCAGGAGATTTCAAACTTCAGTGTACGTGTTGGAGCATGGCATGGCAGTGGGTGTCAGGAACTCGTCGTGGTATTTCTGTGCATTCAAACCGCCATCAATAAAATGTGCCTGTGTCGGTAGCTTATGCTAGTCCATACCATAACCCCGCTGCCACCAAGGGGCATTCTGTTCATAACACTGGCACAAGCAAATTGCTTGCCACAATACCATACATGCTGTCTGTCATTTGCCTGGTACAGTGAAGTCACCTGTGAAGAGAACACTTCTCCAAAGTGCCAGACGCCATCGATGGTGAGCAATTGCCCACTCAAGTCCGTTTTAATGACGAACTGCAGTCAGGTCAGGACCCAATTGAGGATGACAAGCACGCAGATAAGTTTCCCTGGAAAAGTTTCTGACAGTTTGTGCAGAAATTCTTCGGTTGTGCAAACCAGTTATTGCATCAGCTGTTCAGTTGGCTGGTCTCAGAAGATCTTGCAGATGAAGAAGTTGGATGTTGAGGTCCTGAGCTGGCAACACATTCTCACTCCGACCTTGTCACATATTGCCGCTTGGTCGTGGACTTTCTACTGCCACATATGATGTGCAAGGTACCCAGGGTGTTGACATTCTGGGATGCTGTGTCAGCTTCAGCCTGTTACATGCATTGTGTGTTTTGAAAACATGTTTTCAAAAGAAATGTACACTTTGCATACAGTCTCTTTCAAAATAAACGCACTGCATTGGTACACTGAATTGACGTTTTTTCCCTTCAACAGCAAGCACACATGGTTACATTCTGCCAACACATGCACGTGATTGGGTTTAGGCAACAAAAGTTACTGCTTAGTTAGGTTAAAAAAATAAAGGGTTTGGCTTTACAATCACATGGGAAGTGAACACCGGCCACCTGGGGGAAAGTTGGTGATTGTTAGACCCATCCATCACTCCTCCCGCCCACCCCCACTTAGACTTTTCACCCTCTTAACTTATGTTGCTGTCCAGATGTGTTTTTCCGAGATGCCGTTGGGCACATCATTACACATGGGTGGCGCCCAGCCGTGTATCGCGCCGATGTGGAGACAGCTTCTTACGTTAGTGTCTGACATGGAAGTCACTGCCCAAGTGCTGGTATTCGATAACTTCACAATGAGACTGGGTTGGAGCTGATTTGGTTCCATGTGGTCTGCTGTTGTGAGGCTGGTTGGATGTACTGCCAAATTCATGGAAACAGCATTGGAGATGGCCTATGGTAGTGAAATGAACATTCAGTTCAAATGCAACTGCTCCATTGGACACTTTTGCAGTCACTCTTCTTTACATGGTGATCCCTGACTCTTGTACATTATTATCATCAGCATTATTATTATTATTATTGTTATGTATTGTGACACCTTTGCTGGTGATTAAAGTTGGCACATCAAATGCATTCAGTTTTCACTGGAAGGTTCAAAATGGAGACTGTACATAATTGTGCAGCAGGATCTTTCATTCTTCGGCTATCAGTTTTTCTTTTCATCCTGCTGTGAACGACTTGTGTTTCCATAAGTTCAACAAGCAGGCTGAACACAACGTTAATTAGCCCTTTGTCTGTGTAATTTGTAAATCATTGCAGCTTTATTGACCCCCCCTCCACTTAAGAGGAGATTAGATTTGATGTGGAATGGTCCTGTGATTGGGCAGAGCTAAATTGCTACTAGCTCTAAATGTTATTAGCCATCTTTAATGGGAACAGTGATTAACTAAACAGAGAAGTGGGGAAATCACACACACACACACACATACATACACACACACTGCCAGCAGCACAGAGATGGTAAAAAATCACATTTTTGTCTCGCTGTTTGGAGCAAAGAACATAAATAATAATGACACATTTAGAACCAATAAAGTATTTTTTTTTTTTAAAGTACAACTGTGTCTTAATGCACTGATAGGCTCTGATTCCTCTTGTCTCTGGGTGAAATCTATGATTTAGAAGTAAGTACTAAGTTACAGTTGGGTTTCTCCCTTAAACTAATTTCTTAATTATCTGTAATAGTGGTACGGGATCAGGGAAACCTGTTTCAACCAGGTATATTTCTTTTGGAGAACCTTAGTTTCTTTGTCATGTATGTATGTTTAACCAGGGTTCTAACCGGTTTCTTGTAGCTGATGTGTGTCTTATCAGTGTCTTCCTTTGTGATCCTAGTGGCCTGAGGGTAGAACCCTCAGGCCCCTTTTCCACCAGCATGGAACTGGTTCTGTTCCCGTTCCTGCGCCTAATTTTGAACTGTTCAGGGCATTTTAACCAAAAATAAACTGGTTCACAGCCAGAAAAGTTTATCTTAGCTGGAACCAAACAAGAGCATGTTTTTCTTAACCTGAAGTGCGAACTGTAACGACATCAGTGAGCATGTTATATTCTACAGGTTGGAAAGAGGAGAAGGTAAAAATGTAAAAGTCAAGTGGGAAATTGGCAGAAAAAAGGGCATACAGTTGTCTCATTAATAGTTGGTCTGTGCTTGCTTTTGGGTAAAAAAAACTGTAATAAGAGAACAAAAGTTTGCAGGTGATGAATACACGATTTTGCTACTGTTTCCTTCAATTGTGCATTGAATGTCCTTCATTGATGACACATCCTTGATTACAATGGTAGCACCAAGGTTCCAAGAATCCAGTTAATGAACCAGAGCTAATCTGGTGAAGAAAGGGGTATCAGTGCTGACCTGATGTAATCGGTACCCTCATTCCCACCTCAACAGGGGTGGTTTCAGGTGGTTGGGATCTTTTATGATTCTCCTGGCCTTATTCTTGCAGCGCCTGGGGTTCTTTAGGCAGGGCGGAGCAGCACCTATGGTGTGATCAGCTGAACAAACCTCTCTTTTCAGGCAGTGATGTTTCCCGTCCGGATGCTCCCAATGGTGCAAGAGTAGAAATTCCTCACCATTTGAGGGGATACCTGGAATGTCCTCCGATGTCTGGGGGGATACAGTCTCTGCCTTGCCTTTCTCACCACTGACTTAGTATGACTGATTTAGTGCCCAGGTCAGGCCCTCAGTGATGTGGACACCACGGTATTTAAAGTTTGGCCACCCTCTCCACTGAGGACCGGTTGATATTAATGGGGGTGTAGTTCCTTCGCTGCTTCTTCCAGAAGCCGACTATCATCTCCTTAGTTTTGCTAATGTTCAGGAGGAGGTAGTACTTAAGGTTTCTACTTCAACATGTTAAAGTAAATGTATTTCCTGATGCAAGTTAAAGAGTGTGTGTGGGAGTTCGTGTGCCAATTGTGTCCTATTTGTCCCTCTCCTATCCACCTGATTTGAAATAGATGTGAAGTATTCTTCTAAAATGGCCATTTATTGCCTCGCCTCTTTATTGAACCAATGGAAGGCAATGAATTTTCTCAGCCCACAGTTTGTTTGGGATTACTGTAAATGGATACAGCAGTTGCTCTTTACCAATTATACCAATTATAGGTGTGTTTTGGGTGTAACATGAATCCAACCAATCAGAGTGTCATCTCCCATTCCTTTGTGAAAGCCAGATGCACCTGCACCTGGTGGTCCCCAATCAATCAGTAAATCTATGCCACTTTCCATGGCATGTGAGATACAGTTTTCTTCACAAATTGAAGGTAACACGGCATGACTAATTGACATACAAATGGTCATTTTGTGTGAGGTATTCCTTTAAGGGTTACATATTGTACATACAAGATGGCTATGGCTTTCCTCCCCACTTCAATTATTTGTCAGTATTTTTCATTCTCTTTGTGTCTTTGTTCACTGACTTATTGTTATGTGCTTTCCCTCTTGCAGATTGACCCCAAAGTTGCCTTTCCTAGACGTGCTCAGCCCAAGGTAAGAGGACTTTTCTCCTTTATGCTATGCAGAGGTGTATTTTCACCTCTTTGAACAAAAAGTTTCTCCCATTTCCTGGAGCTGAAACCCAGGGGACTATAAAGATGTGACACAGTTTGATGAGACGTGTGTGTAATGCATGATCACATCCAGTAATTTACTTGTTTTGTTTTTTCCCCCAAGGATGCTGAGTGATTGATTGTTGAATTGCTGAATCACACAGAGAAAGCTGTTTGGTAGTTGGGGTTTTAGAGTGAAATGGCGGAGCCAGGGCGCTCAAAGCCAGAAGACATGCTCTCTTAAAGATGGGATGTTATTGTAGAAGTGACAACAGGCGAGGGGCGTGTTTCTTGCTACACTGTTGTTTTTTACATGCTTGAAATACGCATGTTTAAGTCAGAGCTGGCAGTTTGAGCAGCATTGTTAGTGACTTTTGTGACAGTGTGGAAGCCTGGAAACACCAAAGGCTTTATTTTCAGTATGTTGTGCATATACAGGGCTGTTTTGCAGATCTCAACAAAGCTTTCATATTTCTCTCCTGTGTGAGCTGTTTTGGGTGGTGAGGGAGGGAAAGCCTTTGCATTCATTATTTGAATAAACATGAATTTGACTCAAGGATATTCACAACAGTAGAGTAGAGCTGCAGACAGCCAGTTTGTGTAGCCCAAAACTGTGAAGGAAATGAGAGCTGCAGAATGCACGGTGGAGGGTGGCTGAAGGTTAAACGGGACCTGCAAATGTCGCCTGGACTTGCTGCTTAAGAGCTCTCTCATTAGTGCAGAAAACAAGTATGACTGTGTCCTGCCTTGAGTAAGAGTGTGTGTCTTGTTGCAGCAGCAGGGCTGAAGACAGTGAGGGGATATGTATCATTTCTGATCACTTTGCATGAGAGCTGATGGTTCCACTCCCTCAGGTGGGCTCTGACTGCTGTGCTCTCTGCTGCATCTTCACTTTATGGCTCATGTTGAATTTCCAAGTCAAGACACACCTTCGAGCTCTATGTGAGTGTGTGTATGCAGTTTTCTGGTTGTGCACACATACATGCAAGAAGCTTTCATTCAGGCCTACAGTATCATGCTATAATGTTTACAGTTATTTGGATCAAACTTGATATCACTATTATTTATCATGATATCAAATTAATTATTGGGAAACAAATGGTTTTATTGCATGTCAACACTTGAAACTAACATTACTGTATGTGTTTAACCATCTTGATAGTACAATCAGGACCACTTTAGTCAAAGGGAACTTTAATTCCATTTGCGGTATTATATTTGGTGGTATGGCTCTGTTCTAGGGCCTCTCTGCCTTTTCTCCAGCCTATACAGAAAGCCTTAGGTGGAGAGAGCACACCTCACCACGCTTTTACGTGCCTACGTGAAATGCCCTAAGGCAGAGAGAGCAAACCTCCCTGCCCTTCCATGCGCATATGAGGAAAGCCTGAGGCAGAGGGAGCAAATAGAAATGACACTGATAAGTCAGACACAACATTAAAAGGAGGAGCTGGGGTGGAGGTGGGTTGCAAAGCAGCTTGCAGCAACAGTAGGCAGGCCAAAGCAGTTTAAATAGCCCTGAAGTAAAAGTGCCCTGAATGAGATTTGCCAATTGGTTGCATAGAAAGGAATTATGTGATCTATCAGCTGACTCCCTTCCATCATTCAGCTGCTCCATCAGTTGATTGGGCTGCTTGAGATCAGCTGATGTAGCTGGGATGTGAGCTGAGCTTGACAGCATGTCCTATTGCTATGCTCAGTGTATCTTCGCCAGGTATAAGCCTTGAAGGCATTGTGTGTTTGGTCGTGGGCGCATGTGAGTGTATATATCTGTCTGTCTCCAGCTAATCTCACACACTACTAGACTGATCAGCCTAATTCTTGTGTGCACATGTATGACTGTATACTGAAGGACCTGGTTGCAGTAATTCATAAATATTGAAAAAATCTGTTTTATTGACTGCTGACGCCTCACTCCCCTTCACCAGCTGGTAGAAGCCTCACTGTTTGGTGACAAACCAAACAGTGAGGCTGCTTTGCTTTAAACTGCATATCATGATTGTAAGTGAAGATTTAAGTTGTGCTTTTGGTTACTCAACTCTGGTCACTGCCTTGTTTTCCCCAATCATGTTTGCAGGTAATGAAGGGATTTTGATTGAAGCAATAGGAATGTGCCCTTGGCTTCACATCTGTCTGTAACTTAACTTTAGAGTAATAAACCCACTAATACAGTAACATATTTGCACGCTCCAACTTGATTAGGTACTGCTACTTTACTACTGACTGGAGGACTGGTTCCTGTTTTTTCCTTGCACCATGTTGAGAAAGTTTTCAAAGAGGCCTGGTGCAAGTAGTCATCCTCAGTCCTGTAAAGCCTTCCACAGACATGTCCTGCTTCATTGTTTTACTGATCCCAGCACTGCTGCAGGGTAACACTGGTTTCCAGTGTTGGAGCAGCAGCCAGCAGCATAGCCCAAGAGCCAGTGGAGGAGTGGGTGCTACAGTCAGCCAACCAGTACCCTCTCATTGAGTGACATTAATGAGGAGAGCAGTTGAACAAATGGGCTAAAATAAAGACAGAACCCCCATTTTTCCTCATGTGGAAACTGCTGCTTCTGGTGTCTTTGTCTTTCTGCATGGAAGAAGATGTGGCCTATGGCCCGGTGCTTGTTTCGCCCACACACATCCCCATCTGCTGCTCCAAACAGAGCAAGCAGGCAGACCAGTATAAACCCCTCTTTGATGAATGGGATTTAGAGGCCAGGAGACTGCAGGTATGGATCATTTGACAGGAAGAAGGTGGACTCTTATTAGGGGAAAAAGAAGCTGTAGATGAAGTGTGCATATCACAGATAGCTAGTATGGAAGAAGAGCATTAAACTCATGTTTAAACATGATTTTGATCTTTGTACACATCAGTCATGTAATATTTTATTACACAGTGTGAATGTGAATCCATATGAGAATACACAATATGTAAATACATGAATTGCTCACCTTAAAGAGGAACTCTCAACTAGAGCTGGGTGATATAACGACAATGTATGATATATCAATATATTTTCAAGCGAGATATAAATTTAGACAACACAGTTTATATCGATAACGCATACCAGTGACACCAGCCCCACTCACTCACTTACTCACTCACTCACTCACTCACTCACTCACTCACTAGTTCTCCAACAACACTAATTGAGACATATAATTGCTACTCTGTTTAATCTGTTTAATTAGTCTACAGTGTGACATTGGTCTATATGTTGCACGTGCTATGCTAAATCAGTCTGTGCGATGAATGAAATGACCGCAGTAGCACGTGCAATCCAGCGACATGTGCAGTCCAGCACTTTGCTGGTAGTTCTTGTGTGAAGTGGATCATAATGCGTCACCATTCTTCTTGGTAGTTGTAGTCTGTTGTGTGACAAGACGTATATAATGCAGACAAAGTGTCTCTCGTTCCTTCCCTCCCTTGGCCTCTCTGTTGATGCTCTGAGCATAAATAAGATCAATAGAACAAATAAATAAAAAAAAGTTTTAATCATTTTCCAGTCATTTTAAAGGCCATGGAAAACTACTACTACTACTTTAATACTCATGTTATACTTTTGTGTTCTGTGCTGCAAACCATTAAACCTCTGTAGCACCACTGCTCTGTGCAAAACGTTAACGTACAGCCCTGCTATTTAATTTATATCATTTTTCATGTGCATGTTGTGCAGCTGTCTATTTTCAAACGGGGATAAAATCCCTGTCTTTGCATTTTATTTTGATCACAGTCTGGTTTTATAAAAGTGCTTGTGACATCTCAAATGTGGCTTTGACTTGCAACTGAAAACATGTAGCCCATTTTGTAGAAAATGTCGTGAAATACATTGCGTATCACTAGTCAGCCTGTAAATACCGAGATATAATTTTTTGTCCATAACGCCCAGCCCTACTCTCAACTAATTTGTTTTTTGACTGTACACATAATGACATATATTCTTGTAGGAATGTAAAAACAAATATTCTCCAGCAATACACATATTGGGCCTCATTCACAAAATGTCAGTGAGTAGCTTTGCACATAAAAAATCTTGGTACTGAAAACCTACACCGTATTCATTAACCCCACGGGCACCTCGGATCTGATCGTAGGCACATGAATGACAATCAATCGTAAATTAATAGCACACTCCTGCTAGTCAGCAATTATCATACATCCCAGCCCCTGAATAATGAACAAAGAGTAAACAAACAAACAGAGCGAGAGAAAGAATAATATTTTAGTTGTGTGACAGGGACAATCAAATCAAAGGCCTGAAAGGCAGTAACGGATGCTGTAAACTCTGTCCTTTGTTGAAAGAACCCCTCCCAAGAAGTTAAATGAAAATGGTTTGATTTGAAACATGATGCAAAAAAATGCATAAAATAACCCACAACAGCTACAGGAAGCTGTTCTCAGTTACATGTCTCTGCTGCAGACCAGCACATTACTTGCATCAACCTCTCTCCTGTCTCAGGTGAGACAGCAACATGCCTCTACTGGAGCATTTAACATCAAACTTAGAAGGTGAGGTGATGTACATGTTAAATAGTGTTAAATCACTGTATATTCTGACAGCCATCACTGCTAGCGTAGTGTTTGGTCAGTAACGTTGGTCTCACAGTCTCAGTCAAGTGGGGATGGGATGCCCAAAATGTAGAAAACACATATATCACAGTTTTAAGAATCCTAATCTGAAGCTTAAATCTGCTAATGTCCAAATAACTCATCTTAAAGTGTTATGTTTCTGATCTTTTGTCATGTTTAACTTCAAAGTCATCTGCGTATTGTGAACATAACAGAGCACAACACGAATTACAATTGTAATTTCTAATAATGACAAGCAATTTTTATGTGCATTCCTTATTTACACAAGCACTACGAGCAGTCTGAAGCAGGTGAGAATTTTGTTCAAGATTGGAGCTACTAACATATTGATGAATGCAGAAATACACGTAAATTTCTGTCTGTAAACAGTAAACACACAAATTTGTTCTGCTCACGTTTCATAAATAAGACCCATTGTACGTAAAAAACATTAGCAGGATATCAATAAGCCCTCTATTCATGCAGTATTCATGCAACTGTAATTCATTTTAACATATGTAGCTGGCAAATTTCCTCACTGTCCCGTAATGATGATGAAGCTGCTGGCATCAGGTGAATAAGGTTAACGTCGTGTGTTTACATTTTGTGCATTCCAGTCAAAGTGTGGTCTCACTTTACTAAATGTATTTAATGACAGCTGCATCTTGTCCAGTAGACGCACCAGCTAGCAGGGCCCTATCTAGCTTTTTGGGGGCCCTATGTAAAATGTAGTTTTGCCCCCTATTTCAGTCACTCATGAATACACACCAAATGTGCATCATAATCCATATACACATGCAGGGCTTGGTGATAAAACAATAACAAACATTATCTTGATGTAATTTTGATTTTGATTGAAATGAAACAAATGTTCAGAAGACAAGACCAGCTGCCAAGGCTTATGCATGGTAACATGATAATGTTACAACAACATTCAACATGCTCATGGAGTATTTTTAGTTTGGTTGTTTTGCCACAGATAACAGGGATGGGCTAACCCCTACGGTAGCTGTATGGGTAGTCAACTTATCTAATGCTAATAGTAAGTTAGCGAGTTAACATGACTGACTTGTGGCGACTTCATGAGAATGATATGACATAACAGGAATAAACATGACTGAACGTAATGTAGATAAATCTCCAATACATTTCCTCGTCTGTGAACATGATTTCTGTCTGAGTCATGTCAGGTAAATTTTCATCAGACATCAGTGATCCAGGCGACTTCACGACGTCATCAAAGTCCATCTTTTGTTATTGTTTGATTGAGAAAATGCAGAAATTACTGTGGGTGTAAAAATTGTAAAGAACATACTGACAAACAGTTAAGGTTTTTCTTTTGTCAGTTTCTTGTGTTTACATGGTCAGCTAACACACAAACAAAATTGTTGCTGTCCGATAAAAACACATGCATCTCCAAACCTGTGTTTTTCAGGAGCATAAAAATACTGTTTTACTCATTAAATGAAAATAAACCCAAAACACCTCAATTAGGCACATTTAGGACCAAAATTTAAACCTATGTTTACACAGTGATTAGTGACTCATTTAATATTTTAATCGGACTTGCGTGTGTTGTTGTGAGCGATAGTGGACATACATGTTTTTTTTACTAATGCGCTCCAATGATGTCCAGTTATTTACAAGCCTCGAGTCTCCTGTTTGTGACTCACTAAGTTGTTAAACTATTGATAGCAGGCTATCCTACATTTCCACATAGTATTTAACCCTAATCAAAGCTTTTTTGTGCATTTTATTGAAATCTGATTAATTTCTACAAGCGAACAGTCATCTGATATTAATGTACATGCATTAGTCTGACTCCGTTCAAGGAAATCACAGAGCTAATCATCTATTCCTGCCTTAAAACATGACTAGTCCATACCCATTGAGTGCACAGTTGCCCACGTACAGTTTCACATGGTGTGTGTTTGGGATACAGGTCATAGGAAATTGCAGATTAAATAGTCAAGTGAACCCATTAAGAAGAGCAATGTATTCAGACAGAGTTTTGGGGAATTTGATTGTACGATTGCTTGATTGAAAGTACAGTAGTACCATTGACAATAGTGGGAGAGTTAGTGGGCTAAAACGGTACATTAGTAGTTCAGGTAGCACGGTGAAAGGCAGATAGTTAAAGTGTCGATATGTTGTATTGACTTAGAAGTGGGGTGCACTGACAGAATGACTGACTGACTGACTGACTGACTGACTGACAGAATGACACACTGACAGTTTCTGTGATTATGTACAGCATACCAAACCATGACTTAGTCATACCAAAAATTCAGAAAAAAAAAAACAAAACAAAACATTGGGCCACAGGGGGAGCCACAGCGATCGGCTGCATTTTAGCTATTTTTAAGCATTTTTCTGTTGTTATAGCGCCACCCAGTTGCCAATGAGAGAGTTAAATTTCTCCAGTCACCTTGAGGCGTCCTGTTCTATATATGTACCTAGTTTAGTAAAAATCCATATGGCGGTTAGGCCTAGATAAGAAATTAGCTCTCTAGCGCCCCCATTTTATTTGATGGGGTCAACAATGGAGGGGTCCCTTCAGATTATGTGTGGTCATATGCCTACAAAGTTGCGTGGTGATGGGTGAAACCCTTGAGATGTTATACACCTTTATGTGATGAGCCACGCCCTCCGCAATATTCATTGCCTTATAGAAGCTCAGTTTTAGTAAGTTTTCCAACTTTTGCCAAGAGGGAACTTTAGATATTGGTCCCTAGATTATGTTCACCGAGTTTCATGCAGATCAGTCAAACTTCCTAGGAAGAGATTGATTTTAAGTGTTTTTCAAAAAATTCAAAATGGCGGAAAATCTATATAACCGGAAGTTATGGGTTCTTGAGGCAAATTTGTTCCTCATGAGGAGAGGCATCTCTGTGCAAAGTTTCGTCTCTACAACATACGGGGCATGAGATTCGCCCATTCAAAGTTTGCAATTTCAATCGGTTGCTATAGCGCCCCCCTTTGGCCAGTTGATATAATATTGCTTCATCATTCGCATCCTCCCATGACCCTCTACCACTGTGCCAAATTTCACATGGATTGACCAAGTCAGTGAGGAGAAAAACATGGAACAGACACATCCACAGACAGACAGTTTTCGTCATTATATAAGATGTTATTTACCCAAAGCTATCTTCTAAAGCCCTATCATAATTTCTGTTTCTGCATAACACTGCATCATACAAATTACTGCATAAACTTACTTTTTGACCTACGTGTGTCCGTGGGCTATTAACTTTGTTACAAGAAATGGTGCAGTGTTCCCTCCAGAACAGATACATTTGGCTACATTTTACAAACCCTGCAGTTGTGCTGAAATAAACATCCTTGACATAAAGTGCACTTCCTGCTAGTGTGAGAGAGGAGGGGATGCTTTCTCCTAACCCCACAACTAACAGGGGGAGCATTTTTCGGCAAGGATGATCTTTTTTTTTTTTTTCCCAGCACAATACCTTTAGTCTCTATTTAATAAACTTGCATCGATTAATCGGCAGTGCTCGGAATAGGGCCAATTTTCACGTGATTGGCCATGACCTGTGACTGGCCATCAGTCTAAAATATGCCGATTTAAAATGCTGGTCAAATTCCCACCACGCCGCATGATTGACATCGTGTAACAACAGCGGCGAACACACAATCACATGTGCAACTCGCGGCTTTGGCGATGTGAGGAAGGGGACCTCAGGGACAAACTGGTTTGGGTAGGACAACTATGGAGTAAATGATTCCGGCCAGAGAATCAGGTTCGAGAGGATACTTTAATTTTCAATGCAGGAAGTTCACAACAAGTGTGTATGTGTGTGGTTCTGAAATAAACAAAAGGAAAAATAGCTTTATACTCAATTCTTACAAATATGCATATGCAATCTTTAAACACTCATTCCTTTAAACATGTCTAATGAACAACTCTCCAATAACATAGAGATTATGTGTGGTACACAGAGAAGTTATCAAGAGAGCTAATTAACAGGCTAATCTAGCAAACAAGCTAGCGCATGTCGCAATGTAGCATTCAATTAACAAAGACAAACTGAAAAGTACACAAAGTTGACATGCTAACCAAATTAAACTCACTCTACTGTAATTGAAACATGGGCGGCTTCTCATCTTAAAGCAACACCTTTCTGGAATTTTTTTGTTAAAATTGTTAAAATTTTTTGTTAAGGTTAAAATGCTATTAATAAGCTGATGGCACACTAAAATGTAAGTGAATTCCAATAAAAACTCATAATTATACCATTCTCATACGGTTCTAAGAAAAAAGAGTTTTCTCCTGCCTGTCTTCCCTACGCGGAGGCCTCCGACTGATGTAACTGCTCGTACAACATCTCCCCCCCCCACCACCCCCCCACCCCGCCCCCGAATCTGTGAGACACAAATAGGCTAGTAACAGGGACACTTGTGGATATAAACGTTTCTCCGTAACAATGGCAGACAAATGCGGACCACCGCTTCCATCTCCAGCTGCTCCAACAGGGAAATCAGTTGGCAAAAGAAAGAATATTGCAGAAAAAGCTAACACTCGATGCTGCAAGAACCTCAGGTCAACATTGGCTCTGTTTTCAAGCGATGGCAAAGACTGATGGAGCTTCATCCTGAGCTAAAAAGGGACATGATGGTCGCAGAGTTTCTGCTGGACAGGTATTTTTAGTTTGCCTCTAAGTTTGAATCAACAGGGTGGCGCCACCAATGCTTGCGGCAGCATCTGCGTACACTGGCGAAGTAACAAGAAGTAAATTCTTAAGTGCAATACAGTCGCGAGTTTCTAACAGACATTAGAAACCGCTGCAGAGATCTAACGCTACAACTGAGAGAGCTCAGGATGTGTAGCAAGCTTGGACTGCTACGTCGAGCTAGCCCTGAGATGACCGTGGTTTCTCCTGGAGCAGATGTCCTGATGGGGAGACAGTAGCAGCGCTGTGACAGGACGCGGAAGTGGGGGAAGCGCGGAGGGGTTAGCTCTAGGCTAAGAGCTAAACCCATCAAACCAGCTGTTCCCAGCATCCTTCTGAGGAACGTCCACTCGCTGGACACGAAAATGGATTACATCGGACTGTCAAGATCCACTCACCGAGGAGTGAGGGACTGCTGCGTCCTTGTGTTCACTGAGACATGGATTAATGGTAACTTATCAGAATCTGGTGTTGAGCTAACGGGGCTAACACTACATGACAGAGAGGCTGCATCATCTGGTAAGCTCCGTGGTGTATACACAAACAATTCATGGTGCTGTGATGTGAAGAGGATCTCCCAGTTCTGCTCTCAGGATGTGGAGTTTTTGACTGTGAAAAGTCGACCCTTTTCATCTTACTATTGCACTATATGTTCTTTCTTATATGTTGCACAACTTGTTTTTAAATGTTTTGTTTCTTTTTGCAAAATGTCATTTAGTTTTTGTGCTGTGCTTAAGAATGACAAATAAAGAAGTTTACTTCAGTTCAGAACATTATATATGACAACACAGCATCCAGTTGCTAATGGCTAACGTTAGCCTACTGTAGCGTAGCCTCTGAAACATTAATGTTATCTTCCTTGTGCGTTTCCACTTAATAGTAACGTTAACGCTACTATCTAATGTTAGCACTGTAACCTTATTCTAAAACTCAGGTTGAGTTTTAAAACTCTGGGGTTGCATTTGACTGTCTTGGTTGTAACGTTACACTCGCTCTCCTCTTCCGTGTATCTAACGTTACCTTGCCAACGCCTACGTCTATCATAGACGTAATAGGACGTAATGGAGGAGGGGGGAGTAGACCTTTGGAGGGAGGTGGAGTTGCAGCAGGAGGGGGATGGGACTTTGGAGGGAGGCGGGAATAATGGATGTTCACATTTTTTCTAAGTGCTGTGTGAAATGGAAGAAAGGTAAGAGTTGCTTTAATCATTCACGCACGCATATCAAAAGAGAGAAGGAGAATTTGGTCATTGTCTGTGTTAAACTTAGGCCTTGTTTACATGGATACTGATAGAAATAAAAACGGGTTTTTATTTATCCCGTATAAAAAAAGTTCCGGATTTACACGATCAGTTGTGAAAACGATATCCCTGTTTATACAAAATATGCAGACATCCTGGTCGTGTTTCAGGAACAGCATCCTAGCAAAGAAGATGCTGAGAAAGTTGGGAAAGAGTTTACTCGTTCAAAAGATGCTGTTAACAAGACAATAATATCGTCCAAGCTCAAGGCCATCCGAGCAAAGTACCATACAGCAGACATGGGACGCAGAAGTAGGCGTGGTAGAATTGTGTTGTTGTACTTCGAGCTCTGTGATCAAATTTGGGGTGGCTCCCCCTCAACCAGCTCCATACCTACTGGCATCGAGTCAAGAGTCATTGACGTGGATGAGACTGGATCTTCTATCAGTCTGGATCCCGATACCAGTGTGGATCCCGAAACCGGGCCAGATTCTGACATTGTGGCTGCTGACAGCGAGGCATCTGCTGGAGCGTCCGTCTCGGTCGTGAAGGAATAATGTAATTTACTACATGTACATGACCTTGTTTATGTGTAACACAATTTGCGTGGTATTGTGCATATGCTGTACCACATCAAGCCATGCATTTTTGTTTTAAAGATGTTACTGGCTGTTGAACAGGAGAATTTTAATAGCCAGTGTCAGAACTTGAGGGCATAAATACTCAAATACCCCGTGATTTAGGATCAGAAATTCCCCCCAAAATGTGGGAAGAAATATACAGTAATGTTTACAAAATATTATGTATGAAATTAAAGCGGTAGTCTTTTTGTTTTTTGTTTTTTTTTTGGGCAGAAGTTGGTGATAGCATACATTTTTATCTGTACAAATTTGCATTTTTTTTAATTTTACACGCCTATTTTTTTTTCTCCTTAGCCTATCACTTCACCCCAAATGTGACCAAGTTTAAATTCAAAGGACCACCCTGCAAAACAGAAATAAAAATAGCAGTTCTACAACTTCATGCTTGTGAGCTTGTAGATCTGCTATTTTTGAGAAAGTTGACCCCAAAAAGATTGAGCGATTGATTCTTTTACACTGGCTTAAGCACATTGCTCAGTATTTGCTGTGTTAACAGTTAATGTTATATTCCATCTTAAGTCATGTATTGTCTTGTTCTATCCTAGGCCAAACTTAAAGGGTACAGACATGACAGACTCGAAAGAAGGTCTCCGGTGGACTCCTCAGCCCAAGAAGACCTACAACTGAAGAGAAGCTTGCTGAATCTCATGGAAAAGGCTGAAACACAAAACATGGAGAATCTCAACAAAATAACCTCTAACATTGCACAGCTCACATCCTCAGTCACTCAAGGGTTCAATCTTCTGAGCCAACTTATTCAGCAACCTATATAGCCAACAAATTACTCACAGCCCCAAAAAATCACTTACGCTTATACACCAACATATAACCCCACCTCACGCCCACATACCACACCACTACATGTTACCCAGTTTACACCAATACACAACCCCTCACCCCCACCCCAAATACCACACCACAACATCCCACTCAGTTCTCCTACTGGCAAGCTTTGTTTGGAGATGACATTGAGTAAAAATTGTTTCAGTTAGGCATGCATATTTTTAATGTAATAGCCTAATGTTTATTATGTAATGCCTTAATTTGTGTGTAGTAATATTGTACTGAAGGCTCACTTTGTTTACAGTTACTTGGCATTAGTTGTAACTCGTGTTGCACAGAAGACCACATTGAATGTATAGCATACACACTGGATTAATACTTGACAGTTACCTTAAGTTGTTGAGATGTTGCATTAATGCACTTTATTTTGTTTAATTGTTGATGATTGTTGACTTCATGGAGAGAAAAAGATAAGTGGTTTGACACTGTAAAAGTTTATTAAATGACAAATATTTTCTGAATGCCTTGTCATTTCTCTTTTTAAATAACTGACATTTACAAAAAAAGTATGTAACACTTCGGTTCAAATAAACACAAGAAGTTTGTGCTCTATAGAAAGGATCAACACTCAGTGAATAACCTAAGCCCTATGATAAGCTAATATGGCAAGGCTTAACTATACAAACCAATGAGCAGTGATAACTAGCATGTCTTTGGGGTCTTCGGGTGGGAACCTCCTTTCACCAGTGTTTCGTCTAGTTGGTCCCACGACACCTCCAGGAGGCTAGACAGTGATCTCTAGCGTCCCAGAGACACTCCCCTAATGCCAGATCTCACTGCTCCCCTCCCTGCACCAACCCAACAACCTCCTTTACCTTACTTACACATGGCTTTCTCAGCCCAAACAGCACTGCCACCTTCAACCAAACCCAGGCTCCATACATGCAAGCTCTAGGTAGGAGCAGGGCTGATACTACCTTTCCTAGCACATTCACCACATTCTATTTCACACGCTACATAGCATAACTACAATATAAGCTAAAGTTAAAGGAGCTAAATGAACTTACAGGATCAGCAAGCACACTCACCTTGCCGCATGGCCTCAAACAAAATGGATTCAAATAGGCCACTCCCACACTTAAATACTTCCTCTTCCTGGATTTCCTCCTGAGAGGAAGTGGATCTGTCCACCTGATCTCAAGGAGTTATGTGCCCTGTTTAGTAGTTCCCCCTGCTGGCCCCCAGCTGACATTACTTCTTCTCTTATAGATAAACTGGCTACATTTAATTGCTTCATCTGACATTTCCCTCACTGTCTTCCTCAAACTCTGTCCCTGCACTCCGAGTTCCCCCAGGAGCGAGACAGCTGATCTTGCTATGAATCCCCTACACCCCACTTCCACTGGACAAATCCTAGTCTTCCATCCTCGCTGCTCAGCTTCTGCTCCTAAGTCTGCATATCTAAGCTTTTTTCTTTCATAGGCTTCTTCCACTGAGTCTTCCCAAGGAACTGTCAGCTCAATGAAATAAACTATCCGTTGACTCACTGACCACAACACTAAGTCAGGCCTCTGCCTGGTACAAACTATTTCCTGGGGAACAACAAGCTTTCCCCCTAAATCTACTTGCATTTCCCAATCACAAGCACCTTCTAGGCGGCCACACCCTTGCTTCTTCACTAACTTATCTCTTCTGTGTTTCTCTCCCTCACGGACAAACTGAATTACTAAACTCCTATCCTTAACACCTTCTGAATTCACCTGTCTTCGTTTCCCTTCGATGCCTGCAGCTAAACATTTCAACACCTGGTTATGTCGCCATGTATATTGGCCTTGTGACAAGCTAACTTTACAACCTGACAAAATATGCTTTAAGGTTGTGGTATGTGAACACAATGGGCATGATGGGTCCTCATTTACCCACAGTTTTAGGTTCTGGGGGGTTGGTAACACATCGTATGTAGCCCCTACCAGGAATCTAATACGATTCTCCTCCATACTCCACAGGTCCCTCCAACTAAGCTTCCTCTTCTCTACACTTTCCCAATTCAACCACTGTCCCTGTTTAGCCTGGGCCACTACCTTTGCACCCCTTAGCATCTCTTCCTGTCTACGTATCTGTTCTACAACCAGCTTTCTTTTATCTTTGAAACCTGCTTTATTCCATACCGGTTTGCCTGAGCCAAGCCCCAGGCCTCCCCGGCCAAACTGAACATTACCTACAATCTCTGTATTCCTAAGAGCTGCCTCTGCCTCCTGAACTGCCGATCTTGGGTTCCACTTCCTCCCCTTGGTTGGATTTGGAACCACACTCCTAACTACCACGTCCTTACTCCCAGATAACAACAGCTCTGTCCTGACCTTGGTACATTTAAATTCCTCTGGCAGATACTGGCAGCTGAAGTATCCCTTTTCCATACAATGCAACACTACTTAGGCACCTAGGAGCACCCAACCACTTCCTAATATAGGAGCTAACCGACCTTTCAATTCTCTCCACTACGGATATTGGAATTTCATAAATTGACAATGGCCACATTAACCTAGGATATAGCCCAAATTGCAAACACCACAACTTCAACTTTCCTGGAAGTTCAGATTTATCTATTCTATCCAATCCTTCTGCCACATCTTTCCTAAATTTCACCACCTGTTCCTCATCATTCAACTCCACATTGTACCACCTACCTAAGCTCTTTACTGACTTTTCCCTAATTGTTGGGATTTCCTCATCATCTATGACAAACTTCCTGTCACTTAACTTCCCTCTACGTATCGAGATGCTTCTAGATTTACGAGGCTTGATCTTCATGCTGGCCCACTTGAGGTTCTTATTTACCTTCTCTAATAGCCTCTTTGTACATGGCATTGTTGTGGTCACCAGTATCATGTCATCCATGTAAGCCCTAACTGGTGGAAAATGCAACCCATTCTGCCGTCTCTCTCCACCTACCACCCACTTAGAAGCCCTGATGATTACTTCCATTGCCATAGTAAATGCTAATGGAGAAATTGTACAGCCTGCCATGATGCCTATTTCTAGCCTCTGCCAACCTGTTGTGAAACCTGCTGTACTTAGACACAGCCTAATATCCTGAAAATATGCTTTCACTAAGTTAACAACTACCTGTGGCACTCTGAAGTAGTCGAACGCACTCCAAATGAGGCTATGTGGTACTGAACCAAACGCATATGCAAGATCTAAAAATACTACATGCAGGTCCCTTTTCTTAATCTTCGCTGCCTGAATCTGGTGCCAGATCATGCTAGTATGCTCTAAACACCCTGAAAAACCTGGTATTCCTGCCTTCTGCACCATGGTATCTATTAAGCTATTCCTTTCTAAGTAGCTAGCTAATCTCTGCGCAACTACACTAAAGAAAATCTTCCCCTCTACATTCAAGAGAGAAATCATCCGGAACTGGCTAAGGTCCACAGACTCCTTCTCCTTAGGAATGAGGACACCCCCTGCCCTACGCCATGCTCTTGGTATAATTTGCTTCTCCCAAACTATTCTTAGCTGTTTCCATAAAAATTTAGGCGCACTTTTATAAACCCGGTAGGGGACTCCATTAGGCCCTGGGGCCGAAGAAGCCTTTGCACGCTGGACCACCTCCTGAACTTCCTTCCACCTAGGTGGTCTGACATCCATCTTATGCTCTATCCCTTCTAATGGAGGGATATCGGGTGGGAAACCTACTATCCTATTCTTCTCTATATCTGAATATGTATTTCTCAAATATTCTTCAACCTCTAGCCTTTCTGCTTTGAGCTGCCCTCCCTTTTCCTGGCTGAACAATCCTTTAACAAACTTAAAAGGGTCCCTGACATGTTCCTTCTTCCTCCTCTTTTTCCTGAGATGCTCCGCCCTTCTAAGAACTGCTAGCCTGCTTCTCAACTCCTCTTGCAACACCTTAACTCCCTCCCTTTCTTCTTCTGTAGCCTTTCTCCACACCTTTCTTAACTGTCTCCTTTCCTTGACTAGCTCCTCTATTTCTCTTTGCCGCCTAGATTTACCTGACTGTACCCTCTCACTCCTCTTTCTCTCATGCAACCCAAACCTCTCTACACCATATGAGTAAATTATATCTCCCATCTTTTCTAACCTTTCTATTGCATTTCCTCTAAGCCTACTTAAGATTACTGACAAATCTCTATTAACTATCTCCCATTCTTTACTGTCATTTGCCCTAGGCCATCTAACTCTAGCCTTTTGCTCCATGGTTCTCTCTCTGACTGGCACACTGGCCTCATTGTCACCTGCATCCTCTCTTACTACCCCCTCCTCCTCCTCAGTGGCAGCATTACTGATATCCTGCGAACTGTGGTTTTCTACCTGCCACTGGACTTCATCCGACTGACTCGACTGACTTCTTAGGAAGTATTGATCAATCAATATCAATACTTTGCCCTTTCTTTGCCACACACTTCTTCTTTCCCTGATGAGTTCTGAGGCCTTTTACTGATGTTACCTTCTGCCAGCCACAAGGACAAACCTGAAGCATCTTGTTCTCAACTGTGCTACTTTTATCCTCTACAGATGCGTTCGCCTTGCCCTGAGTGCTGCTAATTCTAGCCCTGGTGGATAGGTCCGTGCCCCTATCCTTCACTGAGTCACAGATCCAATGCGTAGTTGTGTCCGTTCCAGTGTCTGTTACCGTGTAATCCACCTGTGAGTCATCTTCCACCCCTGCTCTCGCTGACTCTTGGGGTATTTTTCCTATGTTGGCTGTAGCTAATTTTGGTTGTAGTAAGGCTGCTAGGCCTCACCACTGCTACCATGGGTTGCTAGCCTATGCCAGCACCTTTGGGGTCTTTTCCCTCCTGTCAGCTGTCTTTCCAAGCGGTCACATGGTCTTTCCCTTGTTGTCAGCTGCCCTATTCACAGCAGTCACTAGCTGGGCTAGTTCTGAGTTCAAATAAACACAAGAAGTTTGTGCTCTATAGAAAGAATCAACACTCAGTGAAAAACCTAATATTACTTATAGATATTACTTATGAGTCACATCTACCATCAGTCATATAAGATATTGGTTCCCATAGCGGTGTCCATAACCCCCAGGGGTCCTTGAGGAGTTACAGCATTATAACCCTGAGGTTTATAAACCTGAGTATAGAAATGGAACCAAATGACCCATGTGAGTAATTTTATTCCATTTGTACACACTCAGAATTAAATTTATATTGTGGTGCCACAGGGATCAAACCCTGGGCCCTTGAAAATCAAAAGTTTGGGAACCACTGGCATAAAAAATAAAATGGTCAGGTCAGTATGCCATACTAACATAAAAGTAAAGCTGTTTTGGCAATTTGAATGTAGAAAAAAAACATGCACATGTCTATCAGTATGACATAAGAACAAAATGCAATGTCATAAGTTACGGGTCAAGGAATTTTGTTAGCACCCTTCTGATTCTCTTTCCTTCAGCTTCATTACAGTCTGTTTGATAATGGTTATTCTGCATGTGGGGCTGGCTTTCCCTGTCAGAATCTATAGCTATCATTACTCTGCTGTCCTCAATTGTCTCTTTACAAGCCTCACAATAATTATGTAAGACAAAACAGGCATAAATCACGTAAGGGAGTTCATCCAGGTTAATGTCCATAGCCCTTCTAAGCGTCCCAAACCTAGCTTTCAGTCACCCAAAAGCACATTCAATTGTCATTCTGCCTCGACACAGACACAAACCAAAATACTGTTCTTGAGGGTTACAGCCACCATTTGCATACTCCTTCATGAGGAAAGGCATTCACGGGTAAGCCGGATCTCCAAGCAGAAATACTGGGATGGGTTCTTCGTCTTCCACAATTTTTTTTTTTTTACGGCAGGAATACCACCAGTCTTGAAATGAGTGTTCAACTGAGAATTAGCGAACACTCGAGCGTTGTGTACGCTGCCGGGCCATTTGATCACAACGTCGATGAATGAGTACTTACGGTCACATGCGGCTTGGACGTTAAGCGTATATCTCCCCTTTCTATTGATGTAGTCCGTATAGTTCATAGATGGCTGTTTAATTTCAATATGCGTCCCGTCGCTTGCTCCCAAGCACTGTGGCATACCGTGGGCATGGTAAAACGGTGTGACGAGTTCTTCTACTTCAGGTTCTGAAAGGCAGTCTGATGTACTTTGGGCCATGATGGACTGTTATGGCTGTACAAACCTGCCAAACAATCTTCAAGACACACGGTCAAGACAAACCAAAGGTGTTCGCTGTCTTGCGTAGTCTCCCCTCGTCACTGAGATAGTAAGTGTAGTAAAGCTCACTCAGCATTATGAGTGATGCTCTGGACATGCATTTCTTTCCACTCCACATCAACGTCAAGTGTTTTGTCAAAACTGTCCCACCATTTGCTGGTTTGACCAAGTCTGATCCAAAACCATCGTTTCTGGCGGACCTTAAACCGTGGACACTGTGGACCAAGTAATATTGGGCACAACAGACGTCTTTGTGCGCAGATGTAGCAGTCATGTTGATGCAGCAGTGCTAAGTTCTATTGTAAGCTCATAAGTAGTCCCAAAAGTGCTAACAAAATGTAAACATCCCAGCATATATCCACCATTGTTGTGGTTCCCGTGTGTTGAATGGGCATGCGCAAACTGGGCTGCAGCGCATCATTTTTTTCAAAATCTCTGTCTATCCTGTTTACATGTCTCCATAGTAACAGATATTTTTTAAAAACTTTAACTTTGGAAGCCGTTTTTTCAAATCTCCATTTTCGTCGAGAAAAATGCCGGTTATGTGTAAATGATAGGAGCAAATGCAAAGATAAATATCCGTTTTCAGAATTATAGGGAACCGTATAAACATGCCCTTAACTGCGGAGCTCTCACGCTGCACTGTGCCGCTTGAAACTGACGAGGCGCGTGTCCACATGCCGAAGATGGGCGTGTCCACGTGCCAAAGAATGTGCACCTTTTTTCTAGTTGTTAAAATAAGAATGTCCATAACACAGCACTTTGTAGATGTGAAGACCTGTGTGTGAATTTTCCACAGGAGATATTTTTGCTTTTTTGTCTATTACCCACAAATGCTATACACCAAGAATTATTATTTTATTTATCTATATTTTTATTTATGTATGCCTTTTTTACTTATTACTTATTTTAATACTGTGCCTGAAGTTATATTTGAGCAAGAAGGAACATTTAAAACTTAACCCTTGTCACTGTTTTTGTTTGTTTGTTTGAGATGGAGCAAGATGGCGCCCCCAGTGTGGACGCCTGTTACAGCAGCTCCTGCTCACCACTGAGCTTTTCTCATTTTTTTTTCTTTTTAACTTTATTACTTTGAGTTTTTTTCAGTTTAGCTAGCTAGCACTTAGTTATGTCTTGGTATGGAGATGAAGACCGCTTTTTTCATGGCGGTCTTTCTCCTTTTTTTCTATGGATACGATCATGTGCGGGGACCCGGCACCCAGCCGTGGCTCCATTGTTTACAACCGGGACCAGCTGTTAGTGCTACACCGCGGTGCAGCCCAAGGAGAAGCATGATATTCCCCACAAGCTGTGGAGAAGGAGACAGGGATGTTGCGCCGGAGTGCAGCACCGATATTGAAGGAGACAGTACAAACCCGTCCTCCCGTCCGTCGTTATGGGGAATGTAAGATCGCTCCCCAACAAGATGGACGAGCTGTCAGCGCTGACTCGCCATCAGAGGGAGTAGCGTGCTGGTGTTTACAGAGACATGGCTGAACGCGGAAGTACCGGACACAATCGCCACGCTGGACAGATTCCAGCTCATCAGACACGCCAGGACAGCGGACAGTGGTAAGAGGAAAGGAGGAGGGCTGGCTGTGTTTTTGAATGATAGATGGTGTAACTCTGGGCACATCACTATCAAGGAACAGCATTGCTGCAGGGACATTGAGCTGCTGGCTGTTGGTATGAGACTATATTATCTACCCAGGGAGTTTTTTCATGTCATAATTGTAGCAGTGTATGTCTGCTAAAGCTGAGTCTGCTTGTGACATTCTCCACTCTGTTACAAGTAGGCTGCAAACACAACACCCTCAGGCCCTCCTTCTGATCTCTGGGGACTTCAACCATGCCTGTCCATCCACCACCCTCCCCACCTTCACCCAGTATGTTTCCTGCCACACCAGAGACAATAAAACACTGGATTTATTTTATGCCAACACCAAGGATGCATACCACTCATCCCCCCTGCCCTCCCTGGGAAAAGCTGATCACAACCTGGTTCATCTTCTGCCTGTCTACAGACCTCTGGTGCAGAGGGAACCAGCAACCACCCACACTGTGAAGAGGTGGTCTGAGGAGGCCGAGGAGGCCCTGAGGGACTGCTTCAAGACCACTGTGTGGAAGGTACTCAGTGATTCCCATGGGGAGGACATTGATAGACTGACATCATGCATTACGGATTATATTAACTTCTGTGTGGAAAGCACTGTACCCACCAGGACTGTACGCTGCTTCTCCAACACCAAACCCTGGATTACTCCAGATATAAAAGCTCTCCTGAAGGAGAAGCTGAGAGCTTTTAACTCTGGAACTAGAGAGGAGCTGAAGGCCATGCAGAAGGAGCTACAGAGAAACATCAGGCGGGAAAAGGAAGGATATAAAAAGAAGATGGAGGAACAGGAGCAACAAAGCGACATCAGCGGAGTCTGGAGAGGTCTGAAAACCATCTCAGGACACAAACAACCGGACTCCCAGGCCAGAGGCGACCAGAAGTGGGTGAATGATGAATCTGTTCTTCAGTAGATTTGATCAGTCTGCCCCTTCCCTGGCCCAGACATCATGGCTGCAACCCCCCTCATCCTCACCTTCACCCCCCCTCCCTCCCTCCCTGGAGTGCAGGGGGTGCTCCCGAAGACCTTCTTTGACACTGTGGTGGCATCAGCCATCTTCTACGGAGTAGTCTGCTGGGGCAGCAGCGTCTCGGTTGCAGATAGGAAGAGACTGGACAAGCTGATCAAGAAGGCCAGCTCTGTCCTGGGATGCTCTCTGGACTCTATGCAGGTGGTGGGAGAAAGGAGGATGACAGCCAAGCTGTCATCTCTGGGGACTAATGACTCCCATCCTCTGCAGGAGGAGATAAAAGCTCTGGAGAGCTCCTTCAGTGATAGACTGCTTCACCCAAAGTGTGTGAAGGAATGCTATCGCAGGTCCTTCCTGCCTGCTGCTGTCAGGCTACATAACCAGCACTGCTCACAATAAACTGCACCATGGACACTAGCGCTGCACGATTAATCTAATCAGGTATGGCGATGTTGAACAGTAGGACGTGCTGTGTAAAACTTTAAAAGTTAAAGTTGCCATGTCCCGTGACAACATGACCAATCTATATCAGCACTTGAGACAGCACAGAGAAAAGTAGGAAGAATGCATGCGAGAGAAAGCCAAGCCATGTAACTTTAAAGACAAAGAGACAACTGAAAGCCGCCAGAGCCTCATAAAACAACATCCAAGCACAGTTACACAAACATTTGTATGTGTCACGGAGAAATCATGGACACCATAACAAACTATATAATAACAAATGAAAGACTGAGCAATTCTCCTCGGTTTCGGCCCACTTGACATGCTGCTGTGTTGTGCTATGGCGTGCTGGAATTTGTCATTTACGTGACAATGCCTGAGCGCAACACAGGCTCACTCCGCTGTAGGTACAGTGCCGTGCTGCGCTGCTGTGTGAGCAGTGTGTTTGACTGTCTGTTGATGGTCATTTACACACTGTCCATAACAATAAGTATGTCAAGCAAGTGCCCCCCTAATATAATGTAGGGGAAACACTGAATTAAGCAAGAAGACTCATGATACCATTTTTTAAAATTATATTGTAATCGCAATTGCAAATCCCGATATTATCCACTCAAATCACAATCGCACATTTTTATCAAATCGTGCAGCACTAATGGACACTTTAGGGACACTATGGACACTTAAACACCACTAGCATTGCTGTTCCCCTTGTTGTTGTTTGGGTTAGGGTTCACTTTGCATTAAATTGCCCACTTTTTATCCACTGCTCATTATTATTATTATTATTATTATTATTATTATTATTTATTGCTGTTTCTTGTATTTTTTGTACTTTTTTTTTGCATGCCTAGTTTTTTAAGTTTTTAAATACTGAAATCTTTAATCTGACTCATTCCCCTTGGCTGCTGTAACACTGGAACTTCTCAATTGTGGGATCAATAAAGGTGTATTTTATCTTATCTTATGATTATTGAAAAGCTGGTTGTATCTTGGTTAAATTGTTCTAAAAAGGAAAGATAGAAAATATTGCAATATCTTGTGTACTGTAAAGTGATTTGAAAAAAATGAAATCGGAATTGGCCAAAATCATTATCGGCTATTCAAACACTGCAAATCGGAAATTGGGATTGGCCCAAAAAATTGTAATCGGTGCAAGTCTACTATTTAATAGCATGCCCTCTGATGATATCTGAGTTAAATAATGTGCTATTCCATGTTTTAATAACCATGTTATTCATTTAACATATTATATTTTTATTTATTATGGGCAGCATGGTGGTGCAGTGGTTAGCATTGTTGCCTCACAACAAGAGGGTATCTGGTTCGTGTCAGTGAGGGTTTTCGGCGGTTACTCCGGCTTCCTCCCTCAGTCCAAAGACACGCAGGTTAGGTTAACTGGTGACTCTAAATTGGCGACCTCTGGCCCCATGTCAGCCGGGATAGGCTCCAGCCCCCCGCGACCCCTAACAGGATAAGCAGTTATGGTAAATGAATGAATGAATAATGAGCTGTGAATTATGTGAGCAGACAGTGATGACCAAATGAAGTGAAACTGGTTTAATCAGCACTTAATAATGGCTGTCATTCATTGTATTCAATAATTAAATAATAGTTTAGACATTACAAATTACATGAAAACGTTACAGTTACAAACACTTATAAACAGACAGGAAAGGGACATCAGGCTATTTATGAAATACGAATTTAACACGTTTGCAAAATTAAAATTGATGAAGATAAATTAAGATTATCTAAAAGCTTTTACATGACAAAATGTCAGGGAACGTAGTAGTTATAGTAAGTAAAATGTTATACATTATTCAGCTGCCTGACTAAATACAATCACTTCATCGCCTCATCACTAAACACACAACTTCAAATAGCTGCAAACTCAGCTGTGCTGGGCTGCAACACCAAGTCAAACTGAGTCAAGCAGCACGTGCACAGGGGCGAAAATCCCATTTCATAGTTGGGGGGGACAATAAACAGTAAAATTTTAGAGAATAATTCCAGGGGGGGGGACAGAGAAAAAAAGTTGTACCCTGTCTTTTATACAGCATCTTTTACCGCAATTTGACGCTTTAATCTTCTCTCTATCTCTCCAGCAGGCAGAGTGAATGTCTATACTTATGAGAAATGGCTTAACAACTAAACATTTCCTGCAATTAAACTGGTAAACTGGTTTATAAACAGAATGCTGTGAGATCTGCCGCTGCGCACCTCACAACCGTGCGTAATAGTCGCGCGTAATGACCGCTCCTCGTCTGCACGTCTTTGATGTTTGTCTCACTGACAGGAGGAGAGCCTACAGACAGGTACCCATTAGCTATGAGCCGCTCCGTCACAACCGTGCGTAATATTCGCGCGTAATGACCGCTCCTCGTCAGTTAGACTGCAGGTCATTCATGTTTGTCTCACTGACAGGTGGAGAGCCTACAGACAGGTACCCATTAGCTATGAGCCGCTCCGTCACAACCGTGCGTAATAGTCGTGCATAATGACCGCTCCTCGTCCGCACGTCTTTGATGTTTGTCTCACTGACAGGAGGAGAGCCTACAGACAGGTACCCATTAGCTACGCTCCGTCACAACCGTGCGTAATAGTCGCGCGTAATGACCGCTCCTCGTCGGAGACTACACGTCTTTGATGTTTGTCTCACTGACAGGAGGAGAGCCTACAGACAGGTACCCATTTGAGCCGCTCCGCCACAACTGTGCGTAATAGTCGTGCATAATGACCGCTCCTTGTCAGTTAGACTGCAGGTCATTCATGTTTGTCTCATTGACAGGTGGAGAGCCTACAGACAGGTACCCATTGCTCCGCCACTGACTGCTCTTGTCCTGTCCTCTCCCTCTTCTTTCTCTCCTGTCCTCTCTATCACTAAACTCTGAGCTTAATCATTAGCTTTTAGCTTAGCAGCACTCGTAATTGAGTAGGCTTTTGAACAATGCAGGAGAAATGTTGCGGACAGTTTATATTATCAGCCAGGGCCTGGGGCTTGTTGTAACAGTAAATGGGATGTGTTGTAACATGTGTAGCCTAAGTTAAACTGTGTCTGTGTGAGTGAACATCTTACCCTGCGATGCGCGATGTGGGCAGCGGCTCCAGCCACACGCTGCTACTGCTGCCAAGCAGCCCCGCCCGTTGGAAAGAGTGTGGGATATACCACTACTAGGAATGGGAAGGGGGGGGGGGGGGGGACTAAATCTTTTAAGATTTAAATAGCACATTATTGTGTGATTATAATGAGCACCGCTTACATTGTGCTTTCAGTAAATACTACTGCATTGTTCGAAAATTATTAATTGTGTCTCAAATGATTCTAGGGGGGTACAGCTTTACTGAACGGGGAGTCATGTCCCCCCTGTCCCCCCCGGGATTTCCCCCCTGCATGTGCATGAAAAAGGAGCAAAATGGGCGACAAGTCTTAAAGGCATACTGCACCCAAAAATGAAAATTCAGCCATTATCTACTCACCCATATGCCGATGGAGGCCCTGGTGAAGTTTTAGAGTCCTCACATCCCTTACGGAGATTGGCGGGGGGAGCACCAGAACACCTAATGGCAGATGGCGCCCCAGACTAACGTCCAAGAACACAAACCTGAATCCACAAAGTATCTCCATACTGCTCATCCGTAGTGATCCAAGTGTGCTGCAGCCGCGACATAAAAAGTTGTTTCGAAAAAGTCATATGAACTCTGTTTTTAGCCTCACTGTAGCCTGTAGCTCTGACTGCTTCTCTGTGCTCCGCGCTCACGTGTGCGCGCCTGTGCGAGACCAGCGAAAGCATGAGCTTTGCTCAGCCATGTTTACATCACGTAACACGTGCGCCGCAGGGAGAGACAACGTAACCACAGTAGCTAAAAGATAATTTGCGCTACAGTCTTTTAGCAAAGGACAGCCCAACATGTCTGAAGACTTTGAAATTGAGGAGGAACAGCATTTTGTTGAGCCGTATTTGTTTGAGCCCGAGTATACGCACGGAACTCAGGCTACTGGACGAAGCAGCCGCTGCAGCTCATGAGCCTAACCCTCAGCCAGCCGCAGAATACCGGAGTCGAGCACTGGAAACCTGGTGGTGTAGTTGTTTCAAATGCAAAGCAATGCCAACAGAAGAGGAAAGTCTTTGCGTCTTTGAATTGGCGATGCCTGCCTGCTGCTCTTCAGAGATCACCGACCACCCTGAGCACGCACACGTGAACGCGGAGCACAGAGAAGCAGTCAGAGCTACAGGCTACAGTGAGGCTAAAAACTCTCTATTACACTATGCACAAAATCACTCTCCATTTGTGTGTGACCTTTTTCAAGGTACTTCTGTGGCTTCTGCTTTCCAGTCACAAACTTGAGGAGGGCATTGCTTTACAGTAGGTTTTGGTTCTGGTAGCTGCATCCACTCCACTTTGTTCCACAGGATGTGCTCCTCATACTGTATGATGGGTGTGCTTCAAGATAATGCATGATACATGAAGCACATTCACTGGCAGAAAGACCATCTTCACCCTCATGCCACAGGCAATTTGTTGTATCATCTGATATCATGTCAAAGATGGTGAAGTCATAAACACAGAGCTTGGTCTTGTAATAGAAGGCAGAGGCTTGCAGCTTGGGGCAGGGCAGGAGCCCCTGGAGATCCATGCAAAGCAACATGGTCTTCTCATCTTCCTCTTCTTTGTCCTTTTGCTTCATGACTCGTCTTTTTTAATGCAGTGCTCCTCCCATGTGGCAGTGTGGAGGTTCCCAGCCTTGAATGGGCAACAGGTATCACACTGATCTTTTCATGGATGAAAAATAGAAAGATTTAAGTTGTTGAAAATGGTGGAAAACACTTGCCTTGACAGAGGCTGGATATCATGATCTGCACAAGAGGGCTTGTACTGTGTGTGGTGAGTGATGGACTTGAATACAGGCTCAAGGTAAAGGATGACCTACAGTACTGTGATGGAACTTTTGGCAGATTCGGAAAGAATGTCCTCAGGAAGTCTTGCTCTTCTGTCCCTGTCCTCACTCCCAGGAAATGTGTACCTACAGAAACAGCAAGCTCTGCATCCATAGCGACCGCTCCACCCAAAACGCCGTCTCGTCAACGTGAAAAAAAATTTTTTTCCAGCGGATGTCTTACTTACAACATGATTGAGCTAACTGGAGTAGTTTCATGTCGTATCTGACAACGGGAGGCTTTTAACAGATGACGATCCTGATGTTAGCTTTGCTGCTAGTGTTAACGTTAGCTGTCCCTGTCAGCTGCAGCCACTGCTGCTTTCTAGACATGGTGATTTCCCAAAACTGAATAAATACCACACATAGCAACACAAAACTGCTTTGCTAGCTCAATCATGTTGTAACTAAGATATCTGCTGGAAAAAATATTTTATTCACGGACCGTTTATTGAGTTATTACCTTATTTTATACAGTCTATGGTTATTACAGACACCGCTAACGGTTAGCCCAGCTAATCTATGATAACCATGTTAATTACAAAACACACAGAAATAGTAATGTTTGTTCAATCATTGTGTTTATAGGCTTAACAAACATCAGATTAGTCTACACAGTGATATAGTGACGTGATAAAATGTGATATATAGCTAAACTCTGCTGGTTTTCTACCCGAAGTATTTGTAAACAACACGGCGAGTCCCTGGGGGCACCGCCGGAAGTTAAGGGCGTGAACGATTGCCGAGGCTCCTGCACTTCCGTTAGTCGAAAAACTCCGGGCTGTGCCTCCAGAGGTAAAGGAAGATAAAAAAAAATTTTTTTCTTTTTTTTTTACCGATGGATTTCCAGATTGGTCTGCTCAGGACTCCTCCCTCTCTTCCCCCACTTAAAAAAACACCACTTTTGTATCCCAGATGTTGAGAGGAACATGAACTGACACACTTGAAGTCTTTTACCATCCATGACAGGGTGGACTCATCTGCTTCTGTCCGCCGCTGCTTCACACTGCTCACCTCCACTAAAGACTGGGCATAAATTATCCTCTCTTTCCAGTCTAATTTCTCCCCAAAGTACTTAAAGATTTCCTGCCTCTTTGACTCATCAACTTGTCTGCAGTGCAGATTAGAGGACTTTTGGCAAGCTGTAGACTGGCAGCGCATCCCTGTTTGTCTTTATTTGTCTTTGTCCTTATTTTTCCTACCGAGATAAGACTGACCCCGCATTCTCCTCCTTTTCTGGACATTTATCTTCTAGGTCTCAAGATTAGCCTTCTTCCTCCACCATCCCAGACGACCCTCACCACCTGAGGAGTCCACCGCAACTTCTTGTCCTTCTGAGAAAGAAAGAACGAAGAAAGAAAAATGACGAAAATAACCATTAACTGTGAGATAATGTTCTCACACTGTGAGATCTGTGAAGCCCATTGAGGTAGTTTTTTTGTGTGAAGGTTTCTAAACAAAAATATGAATTTTACTAATAATAACAATAATAATAATAATAATAATGATAATACCTACCTTAATCCTCTGATTCATCAGGAACATAGTCCTGTATATAATCTTTTTTACTTTCAACTGAATCTTGAAAAAATAAAGAGCCACAGATTTAGTAATAAATGCAATATTGACATAACTCAATGTTGCAAAAAGTGTGCATTCTTTGCTATGGCTGACTTAGCCCTATTTATTCCACAAACCTTCGTCTTCACTGCTACAGACTCTCCTCTCTGCCTCAACTGCTCCACTGTATTTTACATTTGCTATTGCACATAGCTTCTTTAATGTTAAAGATATGTCTAACCTGAAAAGGAAGAAACAGTGGACACAACAGACACATCAGATGTTGATAAATACAACACTGTCATTGTATAAAAAAGCTTTAGTTCGGATTCACTCAATGTGAGGACAACAACAGTAGCCTAGCGTTAGATGCTCTAATAAGTCTGCCAAGTATTGAAGGTATAAAGTCTGTGTTCATGGACATACCAAATCATCTGACATACATGAAACGTTAGTAGAGATTGGCGGCATCAAAAATTATTTTGGATTGAAACATAATTATCAGTATCAACAGAATGCTAGCTAACTGTAGCCATCTAATCACCATTAGCTGGCTAAGGTCAGTTAGCAGTTAGCCATCAGGATTAAGTTGTAAGGTACAACAATATGTAAACTAGTACATTCAAATTACAATCGTGAATGATTGGTAACTCGTGGAAAAATTGAGTACAGTTGTCAAACAATAGATTTATGGTTATACTTTACCTTGCCAGTGAATGAAGCTGAAGACCTGGTTTTCACAGTTTCCAAAGATGCTATTCCCCAACAAAGGGAAGGTGGGACAAAAGAGACACTTCTTTTTTACGATATTTTTTGGGGCATTTTTAGCCTTTAATTGTTAGGACAGACAAGCATGAAAGGGGGAGAGAGAGAGGGAGTGACATGCAGCAAAGGGCCACAGGCTGGAGTTGAACCCAGGCCGCTGCGGCAACAGCCTTGTACATGGGGCACCTGCTCTACCACTAAGCCACCAATGCACCAAAAAGAGACACTTCTAACACCCAATTAAGACAGAATACGTGATAAAATGTTTTTTCATTGGTCATTTGGATGCCCAATGCTGTCTGTTGCTGGGGAAGAATGTGGACCTTACTTTTGCAGTAGAAAGTCAAAATTGTGAAAAGTGGAGCTTCGTGATTTTTGTCAGACATCGATGAAATGTTTTAAACCGTCTCTACAAAGGGTTTGACATGCTGCTGACCAGAATTAATTGCAGTTTTTTAAAATCTATCTGAGATTCAGAAAATGTTGCACTTTTTGGCAAGTGGTTATCATGTTTTGACAAATAAAGAATAGTTTAAACCAAAATCAACTGTCTGATTTTCTTCAACTTCAGCTTAGGGGTAAAAATCACCTTTAAATAGGGCAGCAGTGTAACTCTATGGAGAACCTCCTTTTTTTAGTTATGGTCTAAGGGTAGTAGGGCTGCTCGATTATGGAAACAAATCATAATCAAGATTATTTTGGTCAAAATTTAAATCACGATTATGCGGTGCACGTGATGACTTATATTGTTTACACAATGGCATGTCATGTCTGTCTCTGCATGGCGCACGGCGGAATTCGGCCCCAGTGCGCACACACACACACACACACACACACACACACACACACACATACAGACACAGACACGTGTGCACACACAAACACACACAGACCAACCTCTCTTGCTCTCCCTCTGCCATTTTCCGCACGTTGTTTTTTTTTTCAATTTCATTAATTTTGAAATCGTTTGACCTCAAAATCATAATCACGATCACCAGATGATAGTAATAAAATGTTTGTTCAACCAAAAAATAATCCTTATATTTTCATTCCTTAAGGGTCATTCTGACTCATAATAATATAAATTCTGTAATACTGAAACCGCAAGATTTTCTTTGACAGCTATCATACTGTGAAAATCTCATACCATTGCAACCCTACCTTTACAGTGGCATGTTTGGGCACCCCTTGTCAAAATTTTGTTTACTGTGAGTAGAAGATGAACTGATTTCCAAAAGGCATGAAGTTAAAGATGGTACATTTCCTTAATGTGTTAAGCAAGATTTCTTTTTAATTTCAGTCTTTTACAGTTTCAAAAAACAAAACAAGAAACGGGCCTGAAGCAAAAGTTTGGCCAACCTGTATGGGCAGTACATAGTAGTACCCCCTTTGATAAGTATCACAGCTGCTAAACGCTTTTTTTCAGACGGTTTCTGAGGACTTTCACCCATTCTTCCTGCAAAAGGCTTCTAGCTCTGTGAGATTCTTGAGCCGTCTTGCATGCACTGCTCTTTTGAGGTCTATCCACAGATTTTTAATGATGTTTAGGTCGGGGTACTGTGAGGGCCATGGCAAAATCTTCAACTTGTGCCTTTTGAAGTAGTCCATTGTCGATTTTTAGGTGTGTTTAGGATCATTGTCCAGTTGAAGAATCCATCCTGTCCATCTTCAGCTTTTTTACAGATGGTGTGATATTTGCCTCCAGAATTTGCTGTAATGTATTTGAATCCATTCTCCCCTCTACCTGTGAAATGTTCCCAGTGCTACTGGCTGCAACACAATTCCAAAACATGATCAATCCACCCCCGTGTTTAACAGTTGAACAGGTCTTCTTTTCATGACATTCTATACCCTTTTTTCTCCAAACATACTTTTGCTCATTGCACCCAAAATTCTATTTCATCAGTCCACAGGACTTGTTTCCAAAAAACATCAGGCTTGTTTAGATGCTCTGACGCTGGATTTTGTGGCGAGGACAAAGGATGACTATTCTGATGACTATTCCATGAAGGTCATATTTGTACAGTTGCTGTTGCACAGTAGAACAGTGAACCACCACTCCAGAGTTAATGGAGTATTTCTTCCTGTGGGTCTTTTGCAGTCAAACAGGGTTTTGATTTGCCTTTCTAACAATCCAAAGAGCATCTCCTGTTCAGTGCCATTTCTTGTTTACATAATGAACTGAGAAACATGAACAGCTACCGTCTTACAGCCTCCTTCTGCCCTTTGTGGGCAGAAGGAGGCAGAAGGGAGTGCTAGGCAGCTGTTTAGAGGAGCCCATGGCCCAAGGTTTCAGAAGTCTGAATAAAGCTTTGAATGTAGCATCACCTGGCCTTTCCTAATGATGACTGTAAACAAGCCACAGGCCTAACAAGCTATTTATGGTGTGCGACCCTGATATAAGTTGTCTTTGAGCTTGCATGGTACTCCTTTCCTTTTTCGCTCTAAAATTGTACAAAACAAAGCAAAACTAATACACTGATATTGCTTAAGATAGGCATGTTTAATCATCAACTTCATACCTTTTGGAAATCAGTTCATGAAATTTTGACCAGGGTGCCTGAACTTTTGCATGCCACTGTAAACTTGAAAGAAATAATAATTTGACATTAGCTGTGATAATTATTGCTATCATTTGATAGTAAAAACTTTATTGTGATAATATTTTTGGCCATATCACCCAGCCCTGTCCATATGAGACCAGCTTTTTGCACATAAAAAAACCTATTTTAATGTAACTCATCAGTACTGCTAACATAAAAATTAAAACAGTCTGTTTCTTGCCCCCATCAATAAAGACGCTTCTCTGCCACCAGGCTGCTGGCCCCTATCAAAAGAAACTTGCTACCTGGCTGGTATAACAACTTTTCATGGATAAACCTTGCAAGCAGTCATTGGCAATGCAATCTTGGATTTCAGCTTCCCTCCAACGATGCTCATTCAGTATGTATTACAACAAAATCATACAAGTAAAAAATGGAAATACAAGACATTAAATATATAAATAGGTAAAGAAATGACATGCAGGAGCTCACAAGACAAAGTGTGACTTGCTGAGCCAGTTGAGTCTTTCCACTTAGCAATAAGAAAGGAATATTGAGGGAGAGCCCTGCAAAATGACAGTGAGTGGGGAACTGATAATTGTCAGAAATTTATCATCTCGTTATGAATGTGGTGATTGAGTTGTGATCATTTGAAAATGGTCTGACGTAGTGACAGATGACGTTATGATGGTTAAGGTAAGAAGTGGTCTGAAGCAGCACCAGTTCGAGCAGTTCCTTTGCAAGCATACTCTAATCAATGATCGCAGAGGAGATTTTCTGTCTACTGTAGAGTTCTAAAAGGCTCATCAGCTTCTACCTCTGTGTTTTAGCTGTTGTCCACAGGCTGCAGGTCAGCACTGAGGTGTTTTTAGAAACACAATCACCTGTTAAAAAAGATGAAGGACTCAGTCACAGCAGCTTGTTCACCAGAAATAAAGGTGGAAATCAAGCACTTGGAAACACTGTGGGTTTGCTCTGAAAGCTCTTTACTACAGCTATCTCTCTTTAACCCCTCCACCTCTCACTCACTACTTATCAACTCCTCTCTCTGCACTGTCTCTTTGTCTTTGAAAATCTTCACTGCTGCTCTCTGGCTCTGCACTGGATTGCACTCTTGGCTGCTGCTCAGAGCCGAGCTGTCTGATTGGTCCTCAGCCTCTGACACCCTCCGTCTGTAAACACCCCTCACCACTCTCTCTCTCTCTGTCTATGTCTCCCTCTCTCATATATGCAGACTCACTTTCTCTCTGGCTGGCTGTCTAGTTTGCTGCAGCTTTTCCTGCTGCATGATAAATCTGATGCTAAATTTAGAGGCCGTTTTTCTCGAGCAGTGAGGGATTACTGGCAGAGCAGGAGGGAGAATGACAAGGGGAGAGAGAGGAGCAGGCTGGCTTGCTCACTCTCACATGCCCACTAAGAGCTCCCAGGCCATTTTCTGCTCTGACTCTGTGTCTGTGTCTCATTTAGATCAGCAATCTGCTGGCAAACAGCAGCCCTTACACTGACTAAAGGCTATGTCAGTGAGGCGTCAGTGGCTATGTTAACATGCACTATAATATTCTTTTTTTATTCAGAATATGACAGTATTCTGAATTTGATACGGGTCATGTGAACAGCACATTTTGTTAAAATATTCCAAATTATGCATTTTTCTGAATCTAGCATTTTCCTATTAAAATGGTATTATTCAGGTTTTAATAGTATTCTCTGGGCATATAAACAGTGCATTTGGAATATTGTCATGGATAGGTTGTACACAAACCAACTTGCTAACAGTTTGCAGGGCTGAGTAGAATGGATGCCCAAAAGAAAAGGCCTCATTTCTGCTCGGAAGGAGAAACACACCTACTTTTAAACATTATGAAAGACTTGGATATCAACAGGTTTTTGGATACTGTAAAACTTCAATTAAAAGCCTAGTCCCAATTAAATGCCCAGTCCCTTTTACGAGCCTGGTGTGGCTGCATGTTTTTACAAATAAATGCCTGTCTCAATTAGACGCCTGATCTGGTAGCCAAGCAGGTCATGTTTTTATATAGAGGGTCCTTGGATGTATAAAAGTGGGTTGTTGGAGACCTCAAATTATGTGTCCATTCCTCAATTACCCTGTAAATTATTCATATTCCTTTAGTCCAAAAGGGTCCTCAGATCAAAAGAATAAAAAGGGTTTTTCATGAAAATTAGTCCAAGTTGTGCGAATTGTTTTAACAGGATAATGTGAGGTTGTGCCGGGTAATATTCTTACTGGTTTAAATAAACACTTTGGTCATATTTCAGACCATATCATCTTTGGTGTGTGAAAGGAATTAAAGGCTTGTCCCATTTAGACGTCTGTCCCAAATATAGGCCCATTGATCTCAACGATTTAAGCAAATAACAGCCTGTGCTACTGATTGAAATTTTACAGGTATGCACAAATATCACAACACCAACCTTCCTTTCTATGAGGGTGGTTGAAGGAATGAACGAGGGAGATTGTATTCTCATTGTCTAACAAATCTGCCACATGGAAACTATATTATAGTGTCCTAAAACTATAAAAATACATTAAATAAGACTATATATACTGTCCTTGGTCTGCCACTAGAAGGAAACTTTAAACTACAAACAACTATTTTGATGCAAAGAAGAAAAATGACAAGTAGCTCATATTTTGTTGTGACAAATGGCATGTTATGGCCTGTTAATGGGAGTATGCATGGTTGCATGTAAAGGGGAGTATTAGTGTAATATGCATTTTCATTAGCCACGTAAACAGGCTATTAGGAATATTGCCATTATTTTTTTTAGGAAAAAGGGAAAAAAACTGTAATATTTTTTGCATGTAAACATGCTTAGTGTGGACTGAAGCTCTATCCAAGGTTCTTAAAGTTTGAAAAAGGAGATTCAGCTACTCACCAATCTTAATACAGAATCATCATGCACCTTTACATGTGTGCCTTGTACAGCAATTGCAATGTTTACACTGGTGACATGTAAGAAAATTGGGACGTTTTTCTCACTTTATTGAATCCAAAGGATCAAACAGACATCTGTAGAACATGATACAATATATCCAAAAACATGACTGCCACATATACTGATACTGATGAAAGCAAATCATTTTAAATAGGAAGTACAATAATCAAAATTATTTATAAAAAGTAAGGCTGTCATATAAAAGCATGTAAGAGAGGATTACTTAAAGTTCAATTATTTTTTCAGTTATTTTTTTAAATACTTAAAAAACTGGAGATCTACATGTTACAGTTCTGTATTTCTGGTCACCTGCTCATTTCTGCCTGCCCAGTCACCCAGCTCCCAGTTAGTAATTTTCCATTCACCCTGGTTTCCTGTGCCTCAGCATCAGTGACACCTTCAACATCAAGGTAACTCAGTTCACCTGTTCCTCATTACTCACAGCCTTACATATTCGTGGGTCCATGTCATTGGTCCGACAACCCATTGCTCCGACATCCCATTAGTCCGACTGTCCGCGGTGCTGAACGGCTCGCGGCAGGCATATTTCTGCCTTGATGGTGCGCCGCGACCGGCTCTGGGTCAGCTGGGAAAGGCTTGAGGCGGAGCAGGCTCACGGCTTATGTGTTTGTCACTTTCTTTTTCATTTTAACCCACACCATGATCTTTTCCTGACCCTAACCAAGTGGTTTTTGTGCCTAAACCTAACCAGACCTTAACCACAGGGCGTCATGATGATTTCGGAACAACGGGACTTCGGAACAATGGGTTTAATATGGTCGGAACAATGGAATGTTGAACCAATGGGCTGTCGGACCAATGGGCAGTTCCCATATTCGTTGCCAGATTCTTCTTCGGCGCACATGCAAGACTCTATGGCATTTTTTTTTTCAGACTGATTTCCCTTTTCTGACCCTGCCTGTCTCTTACCTACCTGCCTTCATCTGATTCTCGCTAACTGCACCAGCCTTCTGCCCTCTACCTTGAAATCTGTTTCTGCATCCTTGGTTCCTGTTTGCTTGTTGCTGCTTGGTGTTACCATCTGACGATGACACTACAGTGTGTGTGTTCCAGTCTCCTTAACTGTGGGTCTTTATGATTTGGAGACTTTCACCATGTTGCCACACTCGCCAATAAATACTACAAACTGTTTCTAGTATCCAGTGTGTTGCATTTGGGTCCTAATACAACCTGTTACATTACATTTGAGTTAATAATATTTTTCTAGCAGAATCAAATTGTTTAACCAGATATTCACTATATCAGTATTTGTGCTCATGCTCTCAGACTCAGACATTAACTAGGTCATGTCATCTGACTACTGATCATTCATGTAACAATAGGCCACAATTTATTTATAACTGTCATTTTTTCAAACACATAATTATTAGTACTCCCACAATATGGTGCGTGTAAAAAGTGATTCCTTTACCCGGTTGAAGGCACGATACATATACATATGTGCACATGATCAGGGTGATACCCCCTCTGCCTCATTTTGATCCAGATAAACCCTGTTTAAGTGCATCTTCTTCAGTGTATAGAGTTTGCACACTGCAGTGTTGATAAGGATACTGATCAGATATGACACCTGAGCTTTATGGATCTTTTTTGTTTATCTCAGGCTACATACAGGCCTCTGACTGCTGTGAGTCTGTTGGCATTTAAAGCTCAGAAGCTGTTATGATATAATCCAAAGTACTTTCAGGATTTCTGTGCAAGCAATACTGAGACAGTTTGGAATTTTTTTGACCTTGGAATTTTCTTTGCCTCTCTGTGTGGTATTTTGGTGTACAGCACAGTTGGGAGGAGAGGTGCAGAAAAGCTGGAGGTTGAAAAACTGAATACTTTGACCAAATGTGCAGCAACAATTGATTTATTTCTGAAATATAAGCAAACTATTTTAATGAAACACTCTCCAACTAGTAGATGTGTTTAAATTGACAGATGAAATGTTAATGTTTAGCACAGTGAAAGCAGAAACATCAGTATAGCAGTCTTAAAGGGTATGTGGACATCAAAGAACTAGTGGCCTTGAAGGTCGACTGTTGTGTCGTGAGAGGAAATAACTCTCCATAGCAGCAGATAAGGATCAAATTATACCTGATGAAGATCAAATTATATTTACTGTGTGCTAGAGAGCAGTAACACAAACAATTACAAACCGTTTCTGCTGAAGAGCTCAATGGCTATAAACATAATCTTACCTAACATGACACGTTTTTTCACTCTCACACCCTCTTGACTTGAGCTGTTTCTTTGCTTTTACCACTTCCATTTCTCTTCTTGTCCGCTGAGCTAAACTGACAGAGTGATTTCTCTCACTGATGGGCTCAGAGATTCAGAGATTCAACACGCTGAATCAGCCAAAAAACAGCCAACTAGTGCCAACAGTATGGGACACACCGCAAAAATTACAGTGACAGACATTCACTGAAATCCTGACGGCCTGCTTAGTGTGTCAAGGTGCTAACAGATCTATAAATTAACATATAATGATAAATCTGCAGCCTCTGATCTGAGAAGTGCTACATCAGAGCTCAGTGCCATTACACATGGTCATTTACTCAGTTTACCTTTGTTAAATCATGTGCAAATAAATCCAGGCTACTACAGAATAACACACACCTCATCAGACAGGTTTGTTATAACTTGGTACAGTGCCTGTTTATGTCAGAGACATCAGATCACTGGGGCTCATTAATCTGTTTCACAGGACACAAAATTGGTGTTTCATGTTTTATTCTTGAAATGCATTACAGTGCCAAGAGTGTTGTCACATTGATGGTTTTATGTGACCTTTAATGACTTGAGATACTGTATAATTGATACTGAAATAGTATCAGATTTATGCAGTTATATGAACCACCAACATTTTATATTTTTTTATTTCTACCATCATTGTCCTAATGAACTGTAAAAAACTCACATCATCCTCCTTTTGCTGCAGATTTGTGGTGCTGTGTGTATATGCCACAGCTAGAGGTTGGTCGATATTAGCTTATTGCAGATATATCGGTCTTCGTGTATTCTGCTGCCGATTAGGAACAAGTGACTGCAGTACAGAAATGCCTGAGGTAATTTAGAAACAGTGTCACCATTGCATAGTTTGTCCACCAGACAGCACTGAGAAGTTGATTTTGCCACTGCAAAATGTTCTGCTGAGTAAAGAGCTCACTCATACATGAGGTGGTATAATGGAGCCACAGCTTTGACACTTAAACTAACAATCAGTAGGATGTAAAAATCAGAGAAGCAAGAAAAAGTATGATGTTGATGTGAGATCATGGTCTATTTATAGATCAGGTTGATGCTTGAGGTTTGTCCACTAAGAGACAGAAGCAAACTATAACATTGCATTCCTCAGGCACAGCAAAAGAATCCTGAACGGACCAATCAGATAGTGTAAATCCCCAGCTGAGTCTGTCCTAAGAGCCCCTCAGATGCTTTTACTTAAAGCCATCTTAAGTGCTTGTTGCATGCAGGTGGTAATTGCACTATTCATCTTCTCAGCTAAGTAATTACACTCAACAGTATTTGTTATTGGAAGGAAAAGGACGGTGATTGAGTGGGTTACAGCAGGAGGCAGTTTGACGATGGGGGGGAGGGGGATTGACTCTGCATCCTAGTGCACTAACAGTGTGATGGAAGGAGAGAGAGGACTGAACACAGTCACATGTCAGCTGATGGAGATAGTACTGTCATTTATTCATTCATTTTCCATAACCTCTCATCCTGAGGCAGGGTACACCCTGGATAGGTCGCCAAACTAGAGCACGGTTCGGGCCTCATTTTCTTGACCGAACCTGACCCGAGTCCGAGACACTTAGAACCGAGAGCCTTTCTGATTTTTAAGTCTGAACTCGACCCAGACGCAGTTTGTTACCAGACAGTTATCATGGTTACAGCTTGTCTGTTTACCATGATCACACATGGACAGTGTGTGACAGTTGCATGACCATCAAAAGACTGCTGTTACACACAACACGCCGCATGCACAGCAGCGCAGCACAGCTGCACAGCACACTGAGCCTGTGTTGCATTCAGGCGCTGTCACGTAAATAACAAATTCCAGCACTTGAATAGGCCATAGCACAAACCAGCAGCATATCAAGTGGGCCGAACCCGAACAAAATTTTAGATTTGTTATCCAAACCCAGCCCAACTGGTCCTGTTGACCCAGCCTGACTGGTCCCGTCGGGCTCGGGTCTGGTATCCCCACTCTGCGCCAGACTATCACAGGGCTGACACATAGAGATAGACCATATACTCTCACATTGACACCTAAGGGCAATTAAGAGTCACCAATTAACCCAGCCTGCATGTCTTTGGACTGTGGGAAGAAGCTGGAGTACCTGCAGAAAACCCATGCTGACAAGGGGAGAACATGCAAACTCTGCACATCGAAACTCCCACCCGGGGTTCAAACCAGGAACCTTCTTGCTTTGAGGCAACAATGCTAACCACTCTACCACCATGCTGCCAAGATAGTAAACACAGATGACATAATCATAACAATGAACAGGCTTTATTATCTGCTCGTGTTCTGCTCAGTCAAATCATTACTAAAGTGGGACAAAACAACTGTATAATGAATGTGTCAGATGCTGGCTTACATTCAAACTTTATCACTGACTCAGTGTCGTTAGATAGGTTTGTTAGGGTTAGGTGGTCAGATTGCTGCCTGCATCTGTTTTTGAAGAATATAAAAAAGTATCCAGCAAAAAGTGATGATCTTGCTTTTATTAAGGTGAGAGAGAAATTCTGGCAGAAGACTACTAACTTTGTAAATTCTAGGGCTGACCCAAATGCTTCAAAACTTTATTTTTTGCCACGGTAATCAATGTCTAAATCAGCATTCGAAACCTTCTTTGTTTGTTGTCACCAGTAGACTCATGGAGGAATTGAAAGGAGGTGGTCAGTGTCAGACATAAATGAGGCCAGTGCCCTCAGTGCAGTTTTTGTATTCCACTTTGATTAAAATGATTAAATTGGCAGTATGACGAGGAAAAGGAACAGGTGGGATGAATTGTGGACAGTTACCTGTGGCTGGAAACTGTAGTAAAGGGACTGCTTTGCATCAAGTAATGTGGCCTGCCCTGCAGCATTTGAGTTATTAATAACTTACAGAAAACTTTCATGCAATAGTCCACCTTCCACCCTCTCTTCTGCCTTTTTATCACTCTTTCTTTCACTCACACGCAGAGGCACAGAGTCACAGCAAAGTCGGGTCAGGTTCGGGTGGTTCCTTACTGTATAGGAATATGATTGATTACTATTACCCCTACCCAATTCACTTTGATTTTGTAGTGATAGACTAATCAGTTTTTGACTAAGTTAGCTGTAATATATCAGAAGTTTAAAATGGACTTCAGCAAATCAAGACCAAGCATGAAAATATAATTCAAAGTGGTAACGTTATGGTATAGTTTAAAGGAATTATACAATGCATTATATACGCAAGTATGAACACATCCTGATTAATCATATAGTGAACTGATTGCATGGTTTTATGTAATGAGAGTCTGTATCATTCGCAGATTGTCTATAGACTATAGAGTGACAATACATGCAGGAGATACAAAGGAGATGATTAGTTAAAGGCACTTTTTAGGCCGTTTCAAGCGGAAACTTAAGCCATGAAGCATAAGTTGCTAAAGCATTCTAGCTAAATTAAAAGGGAGTTACCCTCATAGGACAGAAAACTCTTTTCACTAACCTACTAATCTCCCTTTGTGGCTCACCCCTCAGCTGTTTGGGGAAATTTCTGAGCCTTTTAAAAACAACTACAACAACAACATTATATTTGTGAGGTTATTTTAAAGATTCACATCTACTGTAGAAACCCATAGATTTGTGGCTGAGAGCCATAGACAGGAAGTCAGAGAGACAGACTAATATGCTGTTGGTTTGGGTCTCAGTTAGGGATGTCATGATTATAGATTTTCTTGGTACAATTATTGTCAGACAAATAATCACGGTTTTACGATAATCACGATTATTATGCATTAATTAATTTCACACTATAAATATGTAAAATCACATGAGCACTCCTTATAGATCTTTAAGTTTCATTTATTTCCATGTGCTCCTGCTTTTTCTTTTATCTCTCAACACAGCAGTGATGGTTATAAGTACGTGTGGCGACTATTTTGTTCATGTATGAAAATGTAGTAGCCGTACAACCGGGCTTGGTAAGGTTGGAGTGTTTTTAAGTTGATGTAAAAATTAACGACGAGCATTTGTGAAATCCCGCACTCGTGTGGACGTGAGTTTCTGCCTGTCGTCTCACTCCAAAGAGCTACACGGACCCAAAACCATTACAACCTCACGCTGTGTGCACACAAACTGCAAAACTATCCATCAAAAAAGCTTTTGAGACGTGCCTTAGCTTGTCACGTTGCACTGTAAGCCCAACTCGTATTATACCACTATGCCATTAATTGCAAATGACACGCTAACATATAATTTTTTAATTCAGTGTTACATTAGATAAATTGAGATTAACGTATTTTAACTCAGTTATTGTGCATTTACCTTTACTTGCGAATGTACAGCCGGGTGGTTGTCCCGCAGGTGTTGTATCATGTTGCTCTCGTTTGATCCTTTGGCTGCGACTTTTTTGCGGCATGTTTTACAAACTGGCCATTGTCAATAATGACCCCTGGTCATTTTGCGATAGCCAAAATGATCCCACACGGCTGACTTTATCTGTTTTTTTGAGGGGAATAAGTCTTCTTCATCCATACTTTGTCACTCGGAGACGCTGCTTGTGTAACTTAGTTTTCGTTCCGTGCGAGTTGCGCCGACCTACTGTATATGGTTCCATGTCGCGGCATAATCTTTGGAGAGTGACGGTGTTGAGGAATCTTTACGAATAATTAACCGTGGCATTTAAAATCGCGGTTAATAGTGAAATAAAGTAATCGTGACATCCCTAGTCTCAATATGGCATTTGTTGAGTATGGGAAAAATATAGAATAACACCAAAATGATCCTCTAACTCCAGGTGTGTCAGACAGCTTTCAACCACATCTCTTGATCTTCAGTTGTCTCTATGTGCAACAGAAACAGGCAACAAATGACAACTAAGACAAATCTATTAGCTAAGAAAGACTGTGAGGTCCAGTTTAACAACCTGAAAAAACGCTAGTATTTTAACCTTGAGTCTACAGTGAAACATTTGCCCATATGACAGTGCAGTTAATCTAGTAGATACATCAGGATTGTAACTTTTTAAGCACACAGTTAACATCGTTAGTGCCCCCGCATACCACCTCCAGTGTTGATTTAGATGGATGGGGGATAGCACAGGAAAGAAAGCTGATTGGTTCTTGCTGTTGATTCTGTGGATTCTACCAACTTGAAAGCACCTAAATCCCAAGGGCTAAGGGCCTTAGTGATACATATTTTTTGTATTGATAACAGTTGGTAAAAGTACTGGCAGGATAATGAGTCAGCTTGAGAAATAAGTAAGCTCAAATGTAAAACAAGTGGCTGAAGGGTGTATTAAGTGTATGAATGTTAATATATGTTGTACACCACTGATCAAAGTGAAACAGTCTGATGGGTCTGTTCGAAGCAATGACTTTTGCAGATGTCAGAGCTCATCCAGACTGGTGGGCAGCTGAGACAACAGAACCTCTGCAGGGTTCACTCCCAGAGGTCCCACTGCACTGCTGGGCCTGGATCACTCACACCACTGGTACTCAGTGGTCTTAAGCAATTCTCTTGATCCTCATTCTGAAAGTCTGGCCCAAAACTGTAAATATAAGTGAGTACACCTCGATCACTGCTCCTTTAATGGTAGCCTTACACCAAACAACTTTTCAGGTGATTTCACTGTCACAGACAAATTCCCAGTATTGAAGTAAAATCACGACAGTTTTGCCGCAGTTGGTGCAAGCTCCTGTGGTCTCCATTGTTTGGTGTAAGGTGGTCATAAAACTCAGTCCAAGTTGACTTAAGTCAGTCTTTTTCTTGTCTTGATGTTCTGACAAAATCAAACATAATTAATATTTGAATTTAATATTATCATTAATTTTTTGTCCTGGCTCATGGAAATACTGAAGTTCAGTGACCTCAACACTGTCAACAACCAATAGGTGCGCTCTCTTTAGCAGCAAAGAGGAAGCAGCAAACTAGGTAGATGGTAAATGTGGAGGGGACTCTGGGGAGGTGCAAAACAAAACCACAACAAAACCACATCATCTTTGCAGACTGGTGTGGTTTGCCATCAAGTGTGAAGCAGTCAGGATGAGAGTAAGTACCTCCAATATGAGGCCATGGTTCTCTAAAAATTACGACTATATTACTTAATGTTTGTGCCTTTATTGATAATGGGCTAATGTAGATATTATAGTGGATAATTATGCATTCCTCATTTGCAGGCACATGCAGAAGGGGAAGCTGTGGGTGCCCTTTTGCTCCTTGATGTCCAACGTGCCCTTTTGTCAAGGATTTTTTTTGTTGTTTTGTTGTGAAAGCTTGCACATGGCACTCATCAAGTAGAACATTTAATAATTAATATTAATGTAACTATGAATAAAATGACCTGGCTGCCATCAGTCACTTTACGTCAAGGATGACCTATCACCTGCGACAGGTGAAAGGTCATCCGTGACGTGCCCTATATTGAAATAATGATAATAATAATGATAATGATAATGATAACAGTAATATTACGTTTTATTTGTATAGCTAAACAAGGTTACAAAGTGCTTCACAGAGTGCATGAAAATTAGACAATAACAATACAATATTTAAAGGAATGTTATAAGCTAAGAAAAATAGAAACAGGAAAACAAGGAAATAAACACAAAAATTGTATATCACAAAAGTACAAATCAGGCATTAAAGGGGAACACTTTCCTTTGAAAATATATTTTGGGGCATCGGTGGCTTAGTGGATAGAGCAGGCGCCCCATGCACAAGGCTGTTGCCACAGTGGCCCAGGTTTGACTCCAGCCTGTGGCCCTTTGCTGCATGTTACTCCCTCTCTCTCCCCCTTTCACACCTGTCTGTCCTATCCATTAAAGGTTAAAATGCCCCAAAAAATATCTTTTAAAAAAAGAGAATATATTTCAAGCATTGATTTAAAAACAGATAATGTGCTAGGAAGCCTAATCTCCTCAGGCGGAGAATTCCAGAGCCTCTGGACCTTGGTGGCAAAAGCCTGGTCACCTTTCATTACCAGCCTTGATCTAGGGGCGGCTAGAATCAGAATCAGAATCGGTTTTATTGCTAAGTAGGTTTTATAATGTCCTTGCTAGGTGATCAGGGCCAAAGATTATTACTTCTGTCTTGACTGAGTTTAGGTGAAGAAAATTGTAAGTCATCCACTCTTAATAGTAGTGAAGCACATTAAAGTGCTCATACAGCTTACATTAAAGGACAGGCAGATTTGGATGTCATCAGCATGTAAAGTAAAACAAATAGGACCAAGAATAGATCCCTGTGGCACCCCACACATCAGTGGAGCTGAAGATGAAAATTACCACAAAATTACAGAAGGAAAAAGAAATTACTATTACTATTACATATTACATATGGAATTCAAACCATTCAAAAGCAGTTCCAGATATACCTACACACCGATTTAGTCTATTTATGATAATGTTATGATCAACACAGGATGCTGTAGACAGACACTTAGCGGTCACGTTTAGATGGTGAGTTTTATTTTTGTGATTATTTATAACATTTTTATAGTCACCTTCAAATTTTGCACCAGTTATGCAACACAAGTTAAATAGTGGTCCTGACTGCTGGTTCTTCCTGCGGTCAAGTGAGCTGTCATTTGAGAAGGCTCGGTGGAGCAATGTTGATGCTTGTCTGTTACAGTATGAGTAAATAGAGTGATCAAAAAACACAAAGATAAGTATTTCAACAATAATTTCTCACAAAACATCATCAAATTCCCTGATTATCTTTGACTGGTCTTTTCCTTTTACCTTTCTTTCATGGTTTAGCTCAGAGGATGACCTTGACTATGACCATACCGAGGTTCATATGGTTTTACTGTACAGTTTTTGAAAACAAATAGGTAGTCGCCACAAATTACATCATAACACATTTATAATTTCCTAATTTTAGAAATTTCATTCAAAAAAAATGCTTAAGAGTTTATGTGAAACTTTAACAGAATTCCTACTCAGGATGGGTCAGACTCTGTCCATGTCAAAATTTTATGTGGTTTTATTGCAGAATTTTTGAGAATTAAAGGGAAAGTCAGCTCAAATGACATTATAACATTAGTAATTTTCTCATGTTTATTTATCATAATCCCCCTCTGAGTTCATCAGGTGGTGCACACTGACAATAGCATGATGCAGTTTGTTGTAAGATTCCATGTTACATTCTGTTTGAATATGGTTTGCCATAATTCAACAGGTTATTCTGTATATTATATTCGTGTTTTAAAATATTGTGAGCACCTTCCCGTCTAATGGTCTCTTTATGGTACTGCTCTCTGATCTCTGTTCCACTCCAGATAAAGCCCCAGTGTAGAGTAGCTGCCCAGAGATCAGAGTTTATTGTACTGAGTCTTGACAAACTATAACCAATAAATGTGACTAATATTTAATCGTTCATGTACTGTCCAAAAAATTGAATGTCTCTGATTGTCCTTTAATGACTTCATTTGACACTTGTATGGCTTTATTTGGCCTGCTAGTTCTGTGTCCTCTAAAAGCCCAGCGAGGACAAGCAAGGTTTTTTTTTCTTTCTTTCTTTCTTTCTTTTTTTTTAACCATCTCAAGGGTTCTATAATCAGCCTCAGTTAGAAAGGCTGGAAGGCAGAGTGAGGATCTGCAGCATTTTACCTCTGCTAGCTCTGCTCTCTCTCTGTCTCCATCAAAGACAACAAAAGCAATTAAAGTCATAAGCCCCGAGAGGAGGCAATGGAAATGACTGGTGGCAACAATAGGTTTTACCCACAGCCCCGGGGCTCGTAGGAGTAAATGTCAAGTCCCTGCGGTAGGTTGGGGTTATGGCTCTGGGTTGCTATGGCGCTCCCTGCCAGCCTCTGGCTGTGTCCTCAGTGTTTCATTGACTCCTTCTCTCTCTGTCTTTGTGTTACTCACAATACATTTACCTGCAGGTTATTAGGAGTTTTCCCTTCTTTTGCTCGCATGAGTGTAATGGAAGTCCAGAAGCTGCCCAAACTACTCAGCTATTAGAACACAACAAGCATCTGCAAATTTTTATGCCTTCGCACTGGTGATAGCTAAAGCAGGAGAAAAAATGTTTTCAGGTTGTCTGTCCATCTGTCCCTCTGTCTGTACTACGTCCATTTTATTCTCGTGAATGTGATATCTCATTCCTTGAAGGAATTTCTTTAAATTTGGCAAAAATGGGACTCAGCAATGAACTGATTTGATTTTGGTGGTCATAGGTCAAAGGTCAAGGTCAGTTTGATCTTGCTTGACTCATTCTTGTAAATGGGATATTTGAAAATACCGTGAGGTAATTTTTTCAACTTTGGCACAAATGTTCACTTGGTCTCAAAAATAAACTGATAATGAACTGACATGAAGCATTCAGTGTGCATTATGTACCTCCCAGTATGCCCACTTATCACACATTGCTAACTGAAATAAAGATTCTGATTGTGGCTTATGAATGGTAGCTTTGCACAGTTAGTTACAGTATTACAGCTATGTGGTCAGTTGACGATTACGAAGAATCTGACAGAGAGGTAGCGTGGTCACCCTATGCTACCTGTGGGGATAGGTATTAGGATTTAGAGTTTATTGAATCAGATCCAAATGTAGTAAGTGTCAGTTTATGTGGCAGATTATAACTTTTTTTTTTTTTCTTTTCACAAAAAGTTAAAAGATATCCATGTCAAACACACATACACCAGGGACCACCTCTCCATATGAGCCTTGCACAGCTGTCTGAACCCATCAGGGCATAAACACACCCACTCACACCTGCACACCCAGTGTCTTCCTGTAGTTGTCTCTCAGAGCTGATTAGAGAAGGATGCTGCTGTGCTTGACAGCAGGTGTGTTTGTTTTACTGCACAGCACAGCACTGTCCAGACTGTTTCCACAGCTGACACGGATGGGTGGCTACCTTGGTGGGGAGCAAAAGCTACGCCCTCCTTTTTACTCCAACACATCTCAGGGGCTTTGGTGTTGACTCTGAGTAGCATGGGTTCAAGTCTTTATGTGTCATATGCACAACAGTAAAAGTGAAGCAGTTGTTGGCAATTATCTCCGTTATTCTCAGGTTCCCTCCAACAATGCTACTGCAATATGTATAAAAGAAAAACACAAGTAAAATTATTAAGTGCAGTTAAAATACAGGAATAATATAAAATATAATACCATGGTAGACTGTGGCACAGTATTAATAAAATGAACTGTAAACCATCTTACGATGAGATCACACCAGCTGTGATGCCAATGCCTGACTTCAAACAAATGTAGAACAGGGGCGTAAAGTCGGGGGGCCAGTTGCCCAATCCCTACTTCCTTTCAAGCCCCCAGGAACAGTGCCAGACTTTGAAGACTTCAGAGCTTAAGTGCCAGACTTCAGCTTTGAAGTGCTAGGCCAAACCACTACTTAGTGGCTAAATCTGACTTTGTGTCAAAACCATGTAACCACAACTTCCAGGTCTGTCATGTGAAGCCATTAGGCATTGGTGAAAGACTCCCTCAGAGACTAAAATCAGTTGATATATATTTTTGAGCGCCATAGCCCCTGCAAAATCACTCATTTCACTATTGAGATTTGATCCCTTTGATCCAATAACATTCCGAAAGTCTAGAAGAGCTGCACGATAAAATAATTTTCTCCCCATTTACAACCCCTATTCCAAAAAAGTTGTGACATTGTGTAAAATGTAAATAAAAACAGAATGCAACTATTTGTAAAACCTTTTGAACTTCAGAATACAGTCCAAAGACAAGATATTTAATGTTCAAACTGATAAACTTTGTTCTTTTTTGTAAAATATACACTTCTGAATTTGATGCCTGCAACACGTTCCTAAAAAAAAGTTGGGACAGGGGCAATAAAACACTGAGGAAGTTGTTGAATGCTCAGAAAAAACCCTGTTGGAACATTCCACAGGTTAATTGGTAACACATGATAATATCATTAATAGGTATGAAAGGGGCATCTTAAAAAGACTCAGGTGTTCACAAGCAAAGATGATCACATTTTGAAAAATTGTGTGGGCAAACAGTCCAACAGTTTGAGAACAACTATTCTCAACGCACGTTTGCAAAGAATTTAGGGATTTCACCATTAACAGTCTATAATATCATCAATTGATTCAGAGAATCCAGAGAATTCTCTGCATTTAAGGGACAAGACTGAAAACCAACACAGAATGGCTGTGACCTTTGACCCCTCAGAGCGCACTGTATTAAAAACTGACTTGATTGTATAAAAGATAGTATGACATGGACTCAGGAACACTTTGTAAAACCATTGTCAGTGAACACAGTTTGTTGCTTCATATACCAATGCAAGTCTCAACTTGCATTGGTATATGAAGCAAACCATATATCAACAACATCCAGAAGCGCTGCAGACTTCTGTGGGCCTGAGCTCATCTGAGAAGGACCGGCACAAAGGGGAAAAGTGTGCTGTGGTCTGATGAGTCTACATTTCAAATTTTTCGGAAAGTTTTCGGAAATTGTGGGCGTTCATGACATTGTGACACGAGAGGATCATCCAGGACAGGGCCGGACTGGGACAAAAATTCAGGCCGGGAGTCATACATCCACCCAGGCCACCCAATCCACACATTACATGCTCACACACGTGCACGTGCACACGGACACATATATGGGCTAAGTATTCACCAAAGCTCATTATTCCAGACTGACAGTCACACAACAACTCTATTAAACACAACTGTAACAGCAACCCTACTCATAGTCCTCCAGTCCAGTGCTTTTCTCTTCCCTACCCTCACCAAATGTGCCCCTCAATAAACCAGGACTCCTATATGAATGGGTATTATGCTGAACTAAACAACATGATTGTATTATTTTGTCAGCAAAACATTTTAATGTCAGCTTATCATAATCAATATGGCAACACCCATATTCAATGCAACAGTAAAACAAGTAAAAATATAAGTCAGCAGCAACTTCAACTTATCTGATCTTATTTCAGTAACATTAGATAGATATTGAAAACCTTTGAACTTAGACAGATAAGAGCCTATCCTTAAGAGGGGTCCCCAAACTGTTTCAGCCTGCGCTGCTCTGTACAAAATGGAACCAAATGGACCCTTACGGGTTCATTTGGCTCTTATAGCTTATCATCAATCATTTATCTGGCCTCGGGTCAGTCCTCATCCTCCCCGGACCTCATGTTGAGAATAACCAGTTTTCTTACTTTTCTGTGTTAACTTACTTATTGCAGCATCGTCATTTGACAACGTCACGGTGCTGCTGGGGGCTGGGGGGGCTCTGAACATATCTGTAAGTTTATGACATTTGGCCACCTCCTCCTCAATGACCCTTTTTTTTTTATCTCTCTCCCGTTCAGCTCCACCTTTCCTCTTTTTGCGGTCTATTGTAACAGCGCTGCTGAGCTGCAGAGCTCCTACTGCACAGTCTGCATACACAGGCACACGTACACACCCTCTGCTCTCTGCTCCACCTGACTCTCCACAACCAAGCTGCTTTCAGTTTACAGGCGCGCTGATTTGGGGGCAGGCACGGACAGAAAGCGAAACAAACTAATCACGTCTTGAATCTACAAAAAAACCCAACCTTTTTGACCAATCGTTGTGACAAACGCTGACAAGCACCTATCATTTCTGACAGCGGGCGGGCTCTCTGCCAGCCGGCACAGCCACCTGCACTGCGCAGCCTGTGCTGCAGAGCGCGCCTTAAAAAAAAAAAAAAAAAAAAAAGACAGGCCAGAGCAGACCACTTGCAGGCCAGGCCACCAGGAACTCCCCGGTTCTCCCATGGGCCAGTCCAGGCCTGATCCAGGACCATCCAGACTGTAACCAGTTCAAAGTTCAAAAGTCAGCATCTGTGATGGTGTTGGGGTTTGTTAGTGCCCATGGCATTATGGGTAACTTTTTCATCTGTGAAGGCACTATGAATGTTGAAAGGTACATACAGATTCTGAATCAACATATGCTGCCATCCAGACAATATCTTTTTCAGGGACATCCCTGCTTATTCTAGCAAGACAATGAGACACATTCTGCACGTTTCAACAGTATGTCTTCATACAGAAAGAGTGCAGGTACTAGACTGGCCTGCCTACAGTCCAGACCTGTGTCCCATTGAACGTGTTGTGCACTGTAAAGCACAAAATGCAGTAATGGAGACCACGGACCGTTAGGCAACTGAAGTCGTACATCAGGCAAGAATGGGAAAGAATTTCACTTTCAGAACTTCAATAATTAATGTCCTGAGGTCCTTATTGGGAGTTGTTAGAAGAAAAGGTGATGTAACACAGTGGTAAACATGCCTCTGTCCCAACTTTTTGGAACATGTTGTAGACATCAAAATCAGAATAAATGCATATCAATAAAAATAAATGAATTTGAACATTAAATATCTTGTCTTTGGACTGTATTCAATTGAACAGAAGTTAAAGGATTTGCACATCATTGCATTCTGTTTTTAATTTACATTTTACACAGCGTCCCATCTTTTTGGAATTGAGGTTGTAAGTTAGCAGAGGGCTCAACCGGTGGAAGATAGCCCTTGGCTGACAAAGTCTCTCATGCGTTTGTTCTGTGAGCCCAATGATGTGGAAAATCTGGGTAATTTTATAGTAGGGTTTGACAATATATAACAATATAACAATGTTTGAGTGGGTGAAGCATGTCAGGTGGCATCCCCATGATGTACAGATAGTTGAGCGGTGTAGGGGTAAATAAGGTAAATTGTACCAGTGTGGTGCTAGTAAAGTGACAAATAGTCAAATAGTGATAAGCCAATGACCTGCAGGAAGCTGCCCCTGAGCCTGGTGGTGGAAGCATGAAAGACAATGCAAAGTTCATAGTGATGAACCTACCTACAGAAAATTATTACCTGAATCTGCAGCTCCCTCCTGTTTTATAGAGTGACTTTCAGTCCATGTTTAAAGGAGCAATAAGTGAAATTCATCATTTCTAGATTGAAGGAATTAAAAAATTGCTATGTGAATAACTAGAGGTGTAATTTCATGACCTCACACACCCTCTCTCTGTGTTGATCTCCAGCCCATTGTTTACAAGCTGGTCCGGCTGCGCGTTCATGTACGTTCATGTGAATCCCCCCCCTCGGAGCCCTTGGCCCTCCCCAGTGTTGCCAACTTAGCGACTTTGACACTATATTTAGCAACTTTTCAGACCCCTCTAGCGACTCTTTTTCAAAAAAGCGACTAGCGACAAATCTAGTGACTTTTTCTGATGTTATTGAAGACTTGTGGAGACTCTGTTGTGAGAGCACGTATCATTCTTATTCTTCTCAACGAGCAGCGGATGCTGCCGTGGGCTCCTCTCTCGCCCCAAAGCACTCACAGACGGCCCAGTCCTCCCTCCCAGCAGCAGTCAGAGCAGGAGACGTTAACCCCTCCACATCCAGACTGCAAGTGAATTGTGCATGTGCGGAACCGCCGCTGGCTGATCTATCGCTCTGATCCCGACCTGGTTTACAGTCAGGGCGGGATGTAAATGTGAAATTTTCTTTGTCTAATATAAATCACTGAAAAAAGGTTCATTTGTAGTTCTAAACATATTCAGGGTGTTTTTTTACTCAGTTTTTGTCTCTCCCACAATGTTATTCCTCTCTCCTACAGCATCCATTACAATTACATGCATATGGACAATTATGCAAATTAGGCGATGGCGTCATTTAGCGAGTTCTAGAGACTTTTAGGACAACCAATAGCTACTTTTCTTACTGAGGAGTTGGCAACAGTGGCCCTCCCTCCCTATAAAAGGCAACAGCCAGTGAGCAATGGCAGCGCGTATTTTCGAAGTGAAATGGCAGAGTCAAATGTCTGTTTTAATTAGTGTTACAGTAACGTTAGGCACATGACGCTATGTCGCTTGAGTTATTAGCGGCTCTGTCCCAGCAATGGGTCAGGCATTATGGTTGTGTTAGGTGAGTAGCCCGGCAGCCCAGCTAACATTTGCAATTAGCATTGTAAAATGTAGCCCAGCGGGCTGTGTTTAGCTATTCCCCTGCCTACTTCAATGATGATGGTACCTGTAATAAATGTAATATTTGCTGAAATGGAGGCGAGGCTCAGTGACTAGAAGAGCTGATAGAAGCACTCCATAGCTGCAAGTTACTCCAGTAGCCATAGTAGCTCTAGTGCTCACTCCAGGAGCTAACGCTAACGTCCCTACTCTGCGTGAGCCGGAGCCATGAGCCGCGGGCTCACGGAGAAGAGCAGGAACGTTAGCGTGGCAGCCGACTAGTGCTAATGCTAACGTCCCTACTCTTCTCAGGCTCACGGCTCCGGCTCACGGAGAAGAGTAGGGATGTTAGCGTGGCAGCCGACTAGTGCTAACGCTAACAGGAAAGCAGGGAAATAGCTAAACACAGCAGAGACTGAGAATGAGTGAAAGACGTCACTAACTGCTAAACTAAGTTGGCTGTTTAGGTTTTATTTCCTCGCCCTTGTGGCGAGTGAATCTGCCTGTAGTGGAA